>NC_090282.1:64995092-65311342 GCF_037392515.1 Haliotis asinina | reverse complement strand
GGACAGCTTGTGCTGAACGCTGGACTGCTGAACATTACAGCAGTTCCTCTGACCATCAACTTGAAGTTCAGAACATACAACCCCAATGCATACTTGATGCTAGTTGCCAGAGACGGAGTTCCTGTCATGTTTGGCATATACCTCAGTGACGGCTATGTTGTGTTGGAGTTTGGTACAGTCGGTGCTCCACAAAACCGGATCCAGACATCCAACAGGTTTAACACTGGCGACTGGTTCCAGGTGAGACTTGATCATAGTCGAGTATGTCTTCCTGATATATTATGTGTGTTTATAGCTATTGATGTACATCAGTGTGTCCTCTTAGATTGTAGTCATGGAGAGTTAGGAACAGGACATTTTGCTGTGCCCACATATATGTGTCTTGTGTCTGTACATATGTCTTCTTGTCTATGTACATGTGTTTGTTGTCTAAGTATGTGTCTTCTTGTCTAAGTACATGTGTTTATTGTCTAAGTATGTGTCTTCTTGTCTTGGTACATCTTCTTGTCTCTATATGTGTCTTCTTGTCTTTGTATATGACTTATTGTCTTAGTATATGTGCACTCTTGTCTTAGTATGGGTCTTCTAGCCTTAGTACCTGTGTCTTTATAATGAGTGTATATGTTTCTTATCAACTAAGTACATGTGTCTTTATGAGTGTATACGTGTCTTATTGACAAATCACATGTGTCCTTATATGAGTGCATATGTGTTTTATTGACTAAGTATGTGTCTTTATATGAGTGTAAACATGTGTCTTATTGACTGAGTACATGTGTCTTTATGAGCGTGTGCATGTCTTATTGACAAATTACATGTGTCCTTATATGAGTGTATATGTGTTTTATGGACTAAGTATGTGTATTGATATGAGCGTAAACATGTGTCTTATTGATAGGTGCCCGTTTGGTTGTATGTATCATTGAAACTAATGTGTCATTTTAACCAAATGTGTATTTGAAGAGAGTTGTGTTTCCTGATGTTCGGTTGGGAATATGTTCATCATTCAGGTCCGTGTGTCTTTGAGGGAGTACGGCTGTATCAGAGTTTAATAATTGTTGTGCGGTGTATGTATTCTGAAAGTGTGCTGCATGTAAGGAATCTGGTACAATGTACTGATTTCCCTAACAGGTTGTTGCTCAACACAACAGCCAGAACACTCTGGAGATCTTCCAAGATGGAGGGAGATCTATAGAAGTTGTCACCCCAGTGAATGATAACCCTGTAGACCTGACATCACTACAAGGACTGGACCTCATATTCGGCTCCGAGAGAAGACCCAATTCAGTTAGGTAAGAGACTATCTTTTTGGGAACACTTTGGGTAGTGCAACAGTAGTTTAGGGTTCAACATAAGCCATCAGAACCTAACACATCCAGATTGTGGTGAAGGTGATGAAGATACCTTATATGGTGATCATCTGATACAGGGCAATGTGGTACCCAAGTGGTTAAAGTGTTCACTGGTCCCAAGATATAGCATTTAGAGTTGGGCCAACATTGGCAAACACTGGGCCAATATTGGGCCAACATTGGCCAACATCTGAATGCTACCTTGGTCATGCCAAAGGTCTGAGATTGAAACCCACATTGGTACATGTGAAGCCCATTTCTGGTGCCCCCTGTCATAATATTTTTCAAGTTTGCTAAAAGCAGTAAGAACATACTCACTCCATATTCACACAAGGTGTATCCTGGAGGATATCTGTATTCATTTGTTTTATATATATATATATAAAAAGTAAACTCCCTAGAGTGTAATCAGTCTTGATGAAAAATGTAGCTAATCTTATCATACTTTGACAAGTGTGGAGGATCTATAGTGGACTCATCAGTACATGTCAATTGTTTGTATGGATAATGAAGATGTGATACTGACTGTGAGACTTCTAAATACTGAATGTGGGACATCTTCTTATTGCATGATAATAAAAGGTAACCAGTATGGATGTTTATTTACACAGGCAAGCGGGAAAGTCATCTCTAAAGTCATCCCATTTTCACCTTTATTATTCAGATATATAATTTCTATAATGCTGATCAGAGAGATGATATTTGGATGCTGTGCACTTAAGTGTAGTATAGCAGCTAATGATAATGTTTATGTATCAGTCAATCTGAAGATGTCAAGTGTGAATACAGCATACAGAATAGTTTATGTTGTGGAGAATGAGTGATTTGGGTTTTACACTGCTTTGAACAATATTCCAGTTATATCATGCTGTTTCAGCTTGATTTGGATGGTTGGTCGGAGTATTAGAGAGTGAGGATAGTTTTATGCTGCTTTTGGCAATATTCCAGCAATATGATGGAGGGAGTCATCCATCGTACACATATGGGGGATCAAGATTCATCAGTGTGATGAGTGAACACTTTAACCACTGGCCTTCACCGCCTCTCCTTTGGCTAGTTAGATAAGGAGGTACTATTTGGGTAAAACTATGTACATGGTGTTGAAAAACCCTAAAAACCTACTCAAACAGAAAGTGGATATGAACCGTCCTGTTCTACCCAAGAGATACAACTCACATTCGCTATCAAGTCTATACTACTGAGTAGTGCAGTATGGTTATAGCCTTTGGGAATCATATGGATATCACTGAATGTTTAGAAAACATAGATGATTTCAGCTCTTGAAGTGTTTGTTTTCAATATTATTTACATTTTGTGCAAATTCAGCTTTGTAATGGTAAATGCAAACTGCCTGTAAGTCATCATTTAATCTGCTGTCATCTACAGCATCTTTAAATTTCTGTTATGATTAGTCCGATGTCAGTTCCTACAACGTTCTCTGGCTGTATGAAGGACTTCACCCACACGAGTGGAAACGGCGTTATCACACGGCTTTTCACCCAAGGAGTCGTCAGTCAGATGGGAGTCTCGTCCACTGGCTGTCCATCAACGGTGAGGTCATTGAGTGCAGAATGAATAGATGATCTTTTTGAGGCAGGGATGTATGATTTGTGTACATGGTATAGATAGTCGCAGTGTGTAAGATGGTAGAGTTTCAGGGGAAAGCTATGGGTATATGTAAGGTGGTACAGTCAATGGGTGAAGCTGTAGGTAGTGTGTAAGGTGGTACAGTTTATGGATAAAGCTGTAGGTAGTGTGTAAGGTGGTACAGTCAATGGGTGAAGCTGTAGGTAGTGTGTAAGGTGGTACAGTTTATGGATAAAGCTGTAGGTAGTGTGTAAGGTGGTACAGTCAATGGGTGAAGCTGTAGGTAGTGTGTAAGGCGGTACAGTCAATGGGTGAAGCTGTAGGTAGTGTGTAAGGTGGTACAGTCAATGGGTGAAGCTGTAGGTAGTGTGTAAGGTGGTACAGTTTATGGATAAAGCTGTAGGTAGTGTGTAAGGTGGTACAGTCAATGGGTGAAGCTGTAGGTAGTGTGTAAGGTGGTACAGTTTATGGATAAAGCTGTAGGTAGTGTGTAAGGTGGTACAGTCAATGGGTGAAGCTGTAGGTAGTGTGTAAGGTGGTACAGTTTATGGATAAAGCTGTAGGTAGTGTGTAAGGTGGTACAGTCAATAGGTGAAGCTGTAGGTAGTGTGTAAGGTGGTACAGTTTATGGATAAAGCTGTAGGTAGTGTGTAAGGTGGTACAGTCAATGGGTGAAGCTGTAGGTAGTGTGTAAGGTGGTACAGTTTATGGATAAAACTGTAGGTAGTGTGTAAGGTGGTACAGTCAATGGGTGAAGCTGTAGGTAGTGTGTAAGGTGGTACAGTCAATGGATAAAGCTGTAGGTAGTGTGTAAGGTGGTACAGTCAATGGGTGAAGCTGTAGGTAGTGTGTAAGGTGGTACAGTCAATGGATAAAGCTATAGGTAATGTGTAAGGTGGTACAGTCGATGGGTGAAGCTGTAGATAGTGTGTTAGGTAATACAGTCAATGGGTGAAGCTGTAGGTAGTGTGTAAGGTGGTACAGTCAATGGGTGAAGCTGTTTGTAGTGTGTAAGGTGGTGCAGTCAATGGATAAAGCTATAGGTAATGTGTAAGGTGGTACAGTCGATGGGTGAAGCTGTAGATAGTGTGTTAGGTAATACAGTCAATGGGTGAAGCTGTAGGTAGTGTGTAAGGTGGTACAGTCAATGGGTGAAGCTGTAGGTAGTATAAGGTGGTACAGTTTATGGGGAAAGCAATAGGTAGTATATAAAGTGGTACAGTTGATGGGTAAGGTGACTCAGTGAGTGTTGCCTGTTGCATTTTGATGATGAGCAACTATAGTGTTTGTTTCATTTTTCAGACGATTTCCGGCATCATGCTAACTTCAGATTCTTCCTTCCTGGAACTTGCTTTACCACCGGATGTCATCACGAAGATACAGATGGATGTTGTTACCACCCAGTCCAATGGCATTCTCATGTACATCAAGGACCCTGCATCAGTGAGTATTGCCTTCTATGTCCTGTCATCACCACTCAGTGTCTGACATCAGTGAGTATTGCTCTTTATATACTGTCATCTCCACTCAGTGTCTGACATCAGTTAGTATTGCCCTTTACATCCTTTCATCTCTTAGTCAGTAAGTGACATCAGTGAGTATTGCCCTTTATATCCTGTCATCTCCACTCAGTGCCTGACATCAGTTAGTATTGCCCTTTATATCCCGTCATCTCCACTCAGTGCCTGACATCAGTTAGTATTGCCCTTTGTATCCTGTCATCTCCACTCAGTGCCTGACATCAGTTAGTATTGCCCTTTATATCCTGTCATCTCTACACAGTAAGTACCATCAGTGAATACTTCCCTTTATATCCTGTCATTTCCATTCACTGTCTTAAACCTGTGAGTAGTATCTTTCATATCCTGTGATTTTCCTGTGAATACTGAATACTGAATATAATACAAACAGGTCTCACTTGTTTACATATCTTTCTGTCAGAAAGCGTTTATGTGATCTTTGTCTGTCATACTTAAAACAGTTGATTTCTCATTAGAGATTAGGTTTGTTGATCTCTGATTTTCCCCAGGTTTTCTATCAAGTCCTCTGAAATCCAAAGTAAAATCCTTATGTGTTCATTCATTTTTTATTTTAGTTACCACTTTGTAGAGCAGATGTGCTGTGTTTCTGGTAGAGCTGTTTATGTTTCAGACGGCAGTACTGTACCTGGCGCTGTTCCATGGTCATTTAATTCTGGACTACACAACCTCAAGCAGACTCCAGCTGGCTTCAAATGATCCATACATCAGTGATGGACGACTACACTCGATCACAGTCAACCTTACCCGGTATGGTGCAGCCATATTCTGTGTGGTTTTTGTCAGCATAGTCCTTGTTTGGATCACTGTGGACCATGACATCATGATCTACTCAGTGTCTGTAAGAGATGCTTTGATCTATTGGTGATGTGTTCAAACCCAGATCAATTATTGCTTGACTGCATCCATGGTAGCATGGTTGAGTGTCTGGTCAGACAAGGGTAAGGTTGGTGTTCAGTCTGCTGACTATGTTGAGTGAGTGATGTTTTATGCCACTTTTACCAATGTTCAATGAGTGTCACACAAGGGGACACCAGAAATGACAAAGACACAAAGTGGGCTTATGGCATGGCATAATCTGTGTTGTTCATCTGTCCATGCCCCTGTTAGTCATCTGTGAGGGATGAATTTGACATTTCAGGATGATGTCTGGTACAATACTGTTACAGTTTCTTTGGGTTGAAGGGCAGTTTGGTAGCCTGATGGTTAAAACATTTGCTTGTCACACCGAGGGTTTGACTCCCTACATGGGTACAATATGTGCACCCCATTTCTTGTGTCCCCTGTCATGATGTTGCTGGAATATTGCTAAAAATGGCATCAAAATCAACTCACTCACTGACTGGAAATGATATGACTTACAGCTTGCGTTAAATAGACCTAATGAGCAACAGTACCAAAACATGAATTTTAAGCTTTTCATCAACACCACCCAATACTTGAGTCATTTAAAAGAGAATCTCCTCCATGAAAAACTTGCTAAGGAATTGTCATTTTTATCAACAACTTTGGATACAAATGATATTAAAGAATGGGATTGTATGTATTTTCAAAAATCATTCTTAGTATCTTTATTGTTTGCATATGGATCATGCCAGTGTCTAGATTGTAAGAAGTACTCTGAAGTAGAGAAATATTCGTGATGTTATTTGATTTTAACATTATGGTAACCCATTTTACAATGGTTTCATCCAAGCGTTACGATCGCCAGAGGAAGTGAGATTAGAGATTCCATAATGGACTGTACAGTTAACAATGAAAACTGACATCTTTCCATCAAATGTCTACAGATGACTACATTCTCCAGCAGTTAGAAATTGCATGTACTGTACTTGTTTCCAGCCCTGCTATAACAGTAGACAGTAAAAGCTATGTTTCTGAAACAGTAGTGTCAGCGTTCAACCTAAACACTAACACTCCAGTGTTCCTCGGAGGAACAAATGACAGCACCACCATCACCTCAGCCTACCCTGTCAGGTCCTCATATGTTGGCGGAATACGAAACTTACAGATGAATGGCAGGTAATGAAACTGATGATTAACTTACTTTGGGAATCCGGGGGAGAAAAGGAGATCATGGCAAGGAGCATATCCTGATCATCAGGGTCATCCACTCTGAGGTGTCATCATTTATGGTGGCGTGCTTAATTTGCCAACAAATGGCAGGCAAAGAAACCTTGATGATTTGCTCCTTGCAATGACTCTCAGGGAGAAGATTAGGTTGCAGGAAGAAGCGCATCCTGCTCACACAGGGTAGGCAGCTATGGAGATTAGATGGTTTCATTTCGTGGCAGGGCTGAATGAGGGTTTTTTTTGTACAAAGTGGACATTTTCACATACCATTGAAGTTTTACCTCAAAAAGGTTTGTACCCGAACAATTCTGATCAATCCAGGTGATGCTTATGGAGCATGTTACAACACTGCCAACAGGGAGTAAACAGTTGCTGAAAATAGCATTGGTTTTTTTTGAGCATTCAAGGATGTCAGCTTGAGGAAATTTTGGTCAGTGGTAACCATGTCATCAGAAAGTCTAGTCTTTGTATAGACTGCAGGTCAAATATCTCTGTTTTATGCAGATTTTTGATTGTTGAGGAATCAGGGTCAGTGACTGGTGAATTTTATAAGTCTCACCAAACCCTAAACAGAAGCTGATGTCTGATTGGTTAAATCTGTTCAGAAGCCTCACATTTTATTGGTTGGTCATAGGTTGCCCATAGTGTAGGAGTGTAGCAAATAATACTGAGACTAAGTTTACTTAGACTGTGTTATTTTATGATTTGGATTTAATCAAACTGACAGTATTTCGTAAATCAACTGTCATCACTGTCCTGAACAGCTTAGGAAGAAAACAGATGTCAGCTAACCTGATCTCTCATCAACACATTTAGTATGTAGAAACAATATTGAATATCAAAGACCAATGCAGTCACTGAAAGATGAAAGTAAAATCATGTCATCTGCAAGACTTTGGGCAATACTCAGAGCTCCTTCATATTTGTCTTTAGCTCTTTGATAAAAAATACAGTATTAGATAGGGACAAACTTTATGGATGAACAACTTCTTTCGTCTTTCATAAAGCAGTGTTTGCCCTAACCCTGAAAAGCTGCAGACCCCAAGAACCCAGAATCATGGGTCTTAGTCTGAATGTATGGGGCCTATGTTTTAACTACAATATAAGGAACTTCTAGTGAACAAATAATATGACAACTAACAAACTGACACGAAGTTTAAAGATCATGCTCCGATTTCTCGAAACAAAGTTTAACTTAAGTTAGAGTTTGTACTCAAATTTGAGAAAATATATTTTCCAGAATGTACTGAAATTGATATCACATTCAAAAATAGAAGACAGTTTGCATTTATTGTATATATTGCTTAAGTTGTTGGGCTTTTTTATTTTCAAAATGCAGTTGATTTAAAATTTCAGCTGTTTCAAATTGTCAAACTCAGTTTGAATTTTGAGTAAAATTTTAAGTTTGTTTCGAGAAATCGGGGCCATATCTCAGTAGTGTAAACTGCTTCATTGAAAAAGATTGTGATTTTAACTAATAAACAACAGCTGCTTACCAAGATAAAGTTACAAATTAATGGATGACATTTTCTGAAAAGTAGTACCCTTTGATATTGGGAATGAAAAAGCTGTCAGCCATAAGGACCTGCAGAAAACTAAAAACACTCTGGGCCTTTCAGTCAATGGTTTTCAGTCAGATTCAGATCTAAGGACCCACGTTAATTTCAAATGCTACATGAAGCTTGTCCTTATCTGATTGATTCATCAGCTTCTAAATATGCCACTCAAAGCAGTTATACATTGGTAAACAAGATAATTTAGAATAAATTTCCTCTGTGGATAAAATTCAAGATGAATCTTTCCAGATGAATTAACACTCATTTGCTTTCTGTTTCAGCCCAGTTAATATCTATCAGGCTGGTGTTGTGAAAACATGGAGAGGTGGTAACCTTGGAGGAATCGCTACCCCTCCGAATGCTCCCCCTCCCATTCCCTATACCACCACCCCACCCCCTACCACCCCACCAATCCCTGTCTGTGGCACCCTTGCGCCATTCACATCCAGTACTTCAGGACTCTGGTTCACAGGCAACAGTTATTGGCATAAGATTCTTGGAACATCAGAAAAAGCCTATTATTTGAATCCGTAAGTAGGAATCTTAATGAATATGTGTCACAAAAATATTTTTCCTAAAATGGATAGAATTATCATTGAAATGCCCACATGTTATCAGAAATTCGCAGGCCACTGTAACTTGATAATGCCCCCAAATCGCTTGACCGTTACTGTTTTAATTTTATCAGAATTTCTATCCAATATAACTAAAACAATGGTAATACTATTTTTCTGGGCATCATTTACAGAAGTGCACTGGTCCCGGAGATTTTTAGGCAATAGACCGAGTATTTTCGTATGGTTTTCTGATGGATAGCCCTTGACTTTGAATCATTTTACTTGTACAAGTTTTGAACACAATGTTTCCAATGTATTGTGCTGATGCATGGTTTTGAGTCTGCAACCCTTCACTTAGTAGCTTGGCAGTTTTATGCACTAGGCTTCGAAGTATCGCTGTGAAGACTGTGATTGTTTGTCAGTATAAAGCTTGTTTTTGCTCACAAGACGGGTAATGCAGGCAGCACACATGCAGGACACAAGTAGCAGTTGCAGCGCATGTGTAGTACATGCGCCAGGCAAGGTATCAGCTGCCAGGTGCATCCCAGTTGTTTCAACAGTAAATACCAAATATTGAATTTATATCTAAAGTATGTCTTTGGTCATTTTCTATGTTAGATCAAAACCTCCTCCTCAGTTTGGATCCGTAACTAATCTTAAAAACCTAAATTAAAAGTTGACGCTGCCATTTGTTCTCCTTCCAGATTGGTCTTAACGGTAGACTTCCAGTCCTACGGGTCTAATGGGCTGTTGTTCCTGGCATCGGACTCTGCAACCACGCCGACTCAGTGGTTGCTCATATACATGAAAACTGGACGGATCCATCTTGATCTCAAGGGGACGAGCTTCACCTCGGCTATAACTTCTAATTTCACATATAATGATGGTGTTCGTTATGCAGTAAGTTTAAATTTTGTTTCCATGGAGTGAGGTTAAAGATTGTTGATATTTGTTTGTTTGCATGACTTATTATAGTTGTTTTCAGTGAGAATTGTTTAGATTTTATTTTAGTTTTATTTGTTGGCTTGTTCATTATTTTCTTTGTTCTTGCACTCAGCTAAGTGCACTTTGTTCTTCTAAGTGCACTTTGTTCTTGCACTGGTGCACATTAAGTTTGCAGATTGTGAGATACAAAATGAAAGCTTTTAGGTTTTATTTTACTTCTTGTTATCTATGCTTCATGGAAATCTGTAATGAAACTCTCTCAAAAGGTTTTGCCTACGAATTGAAGAAGGCAATAAAACTCCTAGCATCATGGTATAGCTGGAAACATTTGCATCCACATGCTGTTGGGTTTCAGGTGGATTTCGTTATATATGGAACATATGCAGTCCTAATAGAGAACAAAAGAAAAGACTTTGTCAACAACATCGGAGGAAATATATCTGCACCTGCCATCTGGACCACCATTAATGAAATCACTGTAGGTGGGGTGACAACACCCACCGTACGGTCATTGCTTACAATGCTGGTGAGCAATCACAATTCCCATGTTTATATTCTTTAGCAATGCTATTAGGCAGTAACAATTCCCATGTTTATATTCCTTAGCAATGCTTTTAGGCAGTCACAATTCCATGTTTATGCTCCTGAACAATGCTATTAGGCAGTCACAATTCCATGTTTATGCTCCTGAACAATGCTATTAGGCAGTCACAATTCCATGTTTATGCTCCTGAACAATGCTATTAGGCAGTCACAACTCCATGTTTATGCTTCTGAGCAATGCTATTAGGCAGTCACAATTCTCATGTTTATGCTCCTGAACAATGCTATTAGGCAGTCACAATTCCATGTTTATGCTCCTGAACAATGCTATTAGGCAGTCACAATTCCATGTTTATGCTCCTGAACAATGCTATTAGGCAGTCACAATTCCATGTTTATGCTTCTGAGCAATGCTATTAGGCAGTCACAATTCTCATGTTTATGCTCCTGAACAATGCTATCAGGCAGTCACAATTCTCATGTTTATGCCCCTGAACACTGCTCTTAGGCAGTCACAATTCTCATGCTTATACTCCTGAGCAATGCTCTAAGGCCATCACATTTCCCATGTTTATACTCTCTTCCAATGTTGTTAGGCAAAATTCTCACGTGTATATTCCTTGCAATGCTCTAAGACAGTCCCAATTCCCATGTTTATGCTCCTTAACAATGCACTGAGGCAGTCACACTTCCCATGGTTATACTTTGTTACAATACTCTCAGGCAGTTGCAGTTGCCATTTATATTCTCTCTTCTCAGTTGTCTACACTTGTCTATTCAACATACAGAAAATGTATATTCCTGCACAAGGTAGGACAATGTTTGTGTGACATCCGTGTCTCCATGTTTACGTATTGTTGTTTCTTCAGCCGCCAGTGCCTGACTTTCAGGGCGCCATCTATGAAGCAGTTGTACATTCCAGCAGAGTTGGCACCCAAAGATATATATTCAAGTAAGTTATATTGTCAAGACTTTGAATGGCATTTACAAGTGGTACACATAAGGAAGAGAGTATTTTATGGATGTCAACATAATAAAGAAGTTATATGCCCTCCAAAAAGAGTGGTGTTTCATTAAATCAAAGTGCTATGGATTTATTTCAGACAAAACAATAGCATTGAAAAATGTGTACCAGAGATATCCTCCTCACATTTATGTGAACCATTATCGTGTGATTTGTACATTTGAGTCACAGGACAGTACGCAGAGTGTTGATATTACCACCACCATATGATGATGGGTGATTTAGTCGATGCCTCGTCCACCTGTATTTGTTTTATATCTAGAGCATTACTCAGAAACTCTTCAATATTTCTCAACAAAAATTTGTTGATACAGTGTGTATCAAACAGAAGTGTTGTCTTTTGCTTAGATTTTGGACATTTTGATTTTTCTCATTCCTTGGAAACAATTTGGATTTAGTCTCAACAAAGGGGTGGTTTTCATTTACGGAGCATAACTAAAAAAACGCTCAAAATATGTAAACAAGATTTGGTAGATATATCAAACAAATACTTCTACTTTTGTCTTTCTTGCTTGACAAGAATGAGTCAAAACGTTTCGCTCACAAAATCAAGAAGCTGTTACCCATTAAGTCACTTCATTATTAAACGTCATGTATGGCTGTGATTCTCATGATCACTGATGCTTCCAGCGCTGTATCCATAATGAAGAAAACTCTTGATGTGAGCGTCAATTTTTCAGGAAGACAAATACTGATCCAGCAATAACCGTTAGCAACGTACTTGACGTCCCTCTTCAAGCCACATATGGGGTTTCTGTGAGTGGAGTCAACTCGTACATCCAGATCGGTGAGTTAGCTGGACACGGTGGGCCTAGCATTGCAGATGTATACATATGAATACATTTACGTATGACTGAATATTGATTACCTGTCAAGTGCAGTAACCTATGGTTCAAATGAACTCAAACTCTACTAATTTTAGGTCCATATAACTGTAATTCCTTAGTAAACATTTTGAGTAAAACACACAAGTGTCTCAGCCAAAAAAATACAGTTTTGTTATATCTTTAGTTTGTTGTAGGCAAGCATATATGGTAGTTAACTGTACTATATGGCCTTCAGGATTGTTGAATCTCTACCTGCTCTACATTAATAGATTAAAAGACAGATGTGGTTACTTTTATTAAGAGTAAAATCAAGTAGCATAGAAATATTTTGTGAAGGATGACAAATTATTGCAGTAGCAGTCTGCACATAATCAGTGAAGTCTTTCAGCCTTTGTCGCCAATCTTCAACTAGTCAGTTCTTGTGTCAAGCTTTTGATAGTGAGGATTGACCTTTACTTCACTGAGGAATTAAGGCCAAGTCAAAAAGACCAAGAAAGGATTAACACATTCTGAAATATATGTAGTCTGTCTGAGGTTCTGTTTGTACAATGTTCTGCTGACAGAGCTTAGAAGGCAACTTTATGGTCAGTTCATGACCTGAGGGCAGGGATTGATGTTCATGATACCAGTCACAGCATTGTCTGATATGATCCTCATTGCACAGAATGATCATAAGCCAAGATTAAAGTATGGAAGTAAAGGTTAGCCTTATGCTAAGGTTGTTTGTGGAACAGGACCCATGTTGCCATTAGCACTGTGACAGATTTATGCCTAGATTAATAAATGGAAGTGGACATCACTTGAGCAATTAAGATCACTTGATGGAACAGGGTGTCATTGTTCAAAACAGTCTAATACATTAAAATGTACCTGCAACATTTTTAACACAAAGGCTGTTAGTACAACAAAACTCAGTGTCCTGGTTCAGACTCAATTCATTATCGACAGTCTTCTCATAGGTTTAAAATTTCTGAGTGTGACATTAAACAACAAATATATGTAATGGAAGTAATACAGAGGTATTTTTAGTGACATATCTGATTCTGCTGACCACCAGGTTCACAGACAGTATCAGGACAACTGACCGTCCAGCTGACTGTCACCAACATACAGCCGTCTGCCATGCTCTTCTACATCTATGGTGGACCCAACCTTTTTGTTGCACTTGATACCAAGGAATACAGGGTAAGGATTGCAGACACATCAGATATGGCTGAGAGTCAGTCTCAATGAAAGCGAATTCTTTAATGTCACAAATTCATGTACAAACTGGTCTGGAAATGAGTAGGTAATGCCCTATTTAATATTACTTACATATGCATGTTCTTAATTTTGAAATAAATACAGCCCAAGAAGATAAGATTTGCAGTAAATGTGTGTGCAAAAGACAGCACATGGTCAGTAACACCTGGACCATGACATACAGTTCCAAATAATGCTACCTGTGAAGATCAGGGTGAGAACTGATCTTCAGTAAACCATGCTTGTCGTAAGAGGCGACAACAGGATCAGATTGAGAGATCTGGGTGAGAACTGATCTTCAGTAAACCATGCTTGTCGTAAGAGGCGACAACAGGATTGGACTGAGAGATCTGGGTGAGAACTGATCTTCAGTAAACCATGCTTGTCGTAAGAGGCGACAACGGGATTGGACTGAGAGATCTGGGTGAGAACTGATCTTCAGTAAACCATGCTTGTCGTAAGAGGCAACAACGGGATTGGACTGAGAGATCTGGGTTAGAACTGATCTTCATTAAACCATGCTTGTCGTAAGAGGCGACAACAGGATTGGACTGAGAGATCTGGGTTAGAACTGATCTTCATTAAACCATGCTTGTTGTAAGAGGCGACAACGGGATCGGATGGAGATGCTTCATTTGTTCTGTATAATACCTGCACCTATTTCAGATTAGAGTCACTGTGGGGTCAAATGCTGCATCAGCCTTCACTGCCATCAGTTCGGACCTCACCAACTTCTGTGATGGTCAGTCACACACATACCTCCTCCAGCTGACTGCTTCTGGGGTTCAGATCCAGGTGGACAGTAACACCAACTTGGTGTACCCCTACCCAGCAGGCTTCACCATGCCCACTATAACAAATGGAATTGCTGCAGTTGGGGGACTCCATGGTATGTAATAACCTGGCAGGGTCTCCTTTCAAGAAGCAGTCTTTACTTTAACCTTGAAGGTTAACCTTAAAACTCACATTCTTTAACACTGCACTAAGGTTACCTTAGTGATTTATGATCACCTTAGTGCTTTGTGAAAGGAGGCCCTGGTGATCTTATGTGATAACCTGTCTAGTAAAACTGTGTGATGTCATTTCTAGTAAGACTGTGTGATATCATGTCTAGTAACATTGCGTGATATCATGTCTTGGAGATCAAGTCAGGGTTAGACTTGATCTTCAGTAACTCATTCTTGTCGAAAGAGTTGACTCACAGACTATGGAGGTCGGTCTTGCTGGCTTGGTTGACAGATTTCATTGAATCTCAGTTGCATTGATCAATGCTCATGCTGTTGATGACAGGATTGTCTGGTCCAGATTTGATTATTATCAGAATGCTGGATAAGTGCTGAATGCAGCATTAAGCCACAAATAAAAGAAGTCAAGTAATACTTTGATATAAGATGTCTAGTAATGACAGTAATGATAAAATGTTGAGTAATAAGAGGCGATTTCTAATAATGCATAAAGGAATCATATGTTATAACGTGTGTTGTAATGGCGTGTAATAAGGTCATTGTAGTGTCTAATATATTCGGGATTAATTAGTAATGAGACTTGTTTTCCAAACAGAGATTGAGGTGAATTATAATTCACTGATATTATTTTGTAAGACATCATAGGATAGTGTTTGACAACGCCTTCATGTATTTTTTGGTAAGACATCAAAGAATAGCATGTTAAAATCTTGAGGAATATTTTTTGTAGAACATCATAGAATTGTGTGTGAAAACTTGAGAATATTGTTGCAATACATCATTGAATTGTGTACTTCACACCAATTGAATATAGAAAAAGCTTAAGATTGTGTGAAATGTGTTCCTGTAACTACGTGGAAAATGAGCATCATTTCTTGTTGATATGCACTGCTTACGATGACCTACGTAACTGTTTTGTTACCCCTAATGTTTTCACTCATCGAGCCGTGTGTAAATTCAACCGACTAATATGTAATGCTTCTCCTATGGTCTTACGACGTCTTGCCATGTTTATATTTTACGCTAATGATCGGCATCACCACAGCTCGAAGGCTGCAAATGTATCTATAACGTGAATAAAGAAAGGAAGAATTGTGTGTGAAAACCTTGAGGAACTGTTTTGTAAAACATCATTGAATTGTGTGTGAAAACCTTGAGGAACTGTTTTGTAAAACATCATTGAATTGTGTGTGGAAACCTTGAGGGACTGTTTTGTAAAACATCATTGAATTGTGTGTGGAAACCATTGAGGGATTGTTTTGTAAAACATCATTGAATTGTGTGTGGAAACCTTGAGGGACTGTTTTGTAAAACATCATTGAATTGTGTGTGGAAACCTTGAGGGACTGTTTTGTAAAACATCATTGAATTGTGTGTGGAAACCTTGAGGAACTGTTTTGTAAAACATCATTGAATTGTGTGTGGAAACCTTGAGGGACTGTTTTGTAAAACATCATTGAATTGTGTGTGGAAACCATTGAGGGATTGTTTTGTAAAACATTGAATTGTGTGTGAAAACCATTGAGGGATTGTTTTGTAAAACATCATTGAATTGTGTGTGGAAACCATTGAGGGATTGTTTTGTAAAACATTGAATTGTGTGTGGAAACCATTGAGGGATTGTTTTGTAAAACATCATTGAATTGTGTGTGGAAACCATTGAGGGATTGTTTTGTAAAACATTGAATTGTGTGTGAAAACCATTGAGGGATTGTTTTGTAAAACATTGAATTGTGTGTGGAAACCATTGAGGGATTGTTTTGTAAAACATTGAATTGTGTGTGGAAACCATTGAGGGATTGTTTTGTAAAACATTGAATTGTGTGTGGAAACCTTGAGGGATTGTTTTGTAAAACATTGAATTGTGTGTGGAAACCTTGAGGGATTGTTTTGTAAAACATTGAATTGTGTGTGGAAACCATTGAGGGATTGTTTTGTAAAACATTGAATTGTGTGTGGAAACCTTGAGGGATTGTTTTGTAAAACATTGAATTGTGTGTGGAAACCATTCAATTTACATGTTAATGTGCTGTTTCTGTTTCAGTCCAAGGGTTAGCATTCCAGACACAAGTGTCTCAAATCAGCATGCAAGGCTGTGTGCAGGCAGTTGTGATCAGCAGTGTCAACGTTGACCCCACACAACACCTGTCTACCAGCGCAGGCACAACCCTGGGATGTAGTGCCTAACAGACTGGTTTGTTCAAAGACAAAACATTGGTCTATTCACCACACTAATAGTCCTTCATGACCACTCATTCGTTCCCTTAGTCACATGCTGATCACTCCACCACTCACCCACTGAGCAAGTAGGTATCAACAAAAATGTCTTCCAATATTTCTGTTTCAATACAATGTTTATATTGAAAATGTTTATTGCAATGTTACAAGTAACTTGCTTATTTTACAGACCTTAAATAATCCCCCACAACATCGATCCTTGGAGAATGCGATACTCAATATATGTATGCTCATAACTGACGATGCTGTGTCCTGAGGAAGGATTAGGCACCTTACAGTAAAACTCTTTAACTGTTTCATGAAACACACAATGTGAAACACAGGGTATGTGAAATATTAATCTTTTTATGGTATATGTTAAGAATCGACTCAATATTATAGGAAGTGTTGAGAAACAAATGACCTAAGGTCCATATTGTAGCTTTTCAGGAGAGAAGGTAACAACTAGTCAGAGTTTAAGGGATTTTTTTTGTAAATTATGCATATTCAGCATGCTGTAATTCTGCAGAATATTAATATATCCACATAAAATTTCACTACAATGTAAATCTCAACATGACAATTAGCCAGGTATTCTTATTTTTATATCGAAACATTCTGCTTCTCAGCCCTTTATACGTGAAATTAATATGTGAAGATTGCTTTTCTAAAACTGAGGATGACAATGGGTCCTGTGTCAGTATCTTCTGAAAGATATTAAAATGTGCGGAAATAGATTTTGATATTTTGTATTGCTGTTAAATAAATAAAATATTGTCTTTATATTTGATTGTCTTATTATTTGATTATATTCAAGCATTTATGCTGAAGGGGACAGGTTCAGTTGATAAGTTTTGTCTTTATATTATAGCTGTTTGGATGATAAATAACTGATATCATTAAGATCACCGGACTAAATGTCAAGTCATATGTCAAGTTACACAATAACCTGCTTGTTGACCTGTGGCAGCATTGTCTATAAAATTCGTCTCCTCAACCATTGGACCAATGAGACCAAAGCAAATTCAAGCTGGTGTAAGGTATGGGGACAACAGTGATTACAGATTTGAATGTCAGTTTCATCATTGTGGACAAGGGAATATTTCCACATCTTAGTCCAGAATATTCATGCACTGCTACACTGTGTGGATATTATCCTATTACATGTCATGACATTATCGCCATATACCATGTAAACAAAAACCACCCTCAGTATCACTGGTTTACATTGTATCTCAAAGTTCTGAAAGATGGAGAGCAATGAGTTACAGTTGCAATCATTTAGGTACTAATATCATTTCAGGTATTCTGGTGTCTTTGAAACTCTGCGAATTACTGACTGGTTTCTATATGCATGTGAATAAGGTGAATTCTAACCTTGCGGGCTGTTCCAGTAAATCACTAGACCTAATACACTAAGAAACAAGATAAAGCATTCTATTCATCTCAAGGTTTATTCTTTCAAGAAGACAAAGTGAATTATAAAAATCTCACTTGATAGGCATTCTCCCAATATTAGAAGCATGTACCTCATTGTTATGGAAATAGCCAGTAAATCATGGCAGGTGTATCGATTTCTGATCACCTTATGTAAACAAGATCATCTAAATTCCACCCATGAATAATAGAAATATGTACCTCATTGTTATGGAAATAGCCAGTAGATCATGGCAGGTGTATCGATTTCTGATCACCTTATGTAAACAAGTTCATCTAAATTCCACCCATGACTGGAAGTCTGTCATGACATTTGTGATCCAAGAGTTAGAAGCTAGTAGTAACTGATGTTGGTGAAGATGAAGCAAGTGATAATGTATAGCTGTAGGATCTCTGCAAGGTCAGTCTAGGTGTACAGCTGCTCCTTTTCCACATCGATGACACTGCATGACGGATATCAGTGGAAACAAGCCACACTAGGGGCATCGCCCCAGATTTGATCATCGCAAGATACATAGTGATCCCCCACACTGTGTCCGACCTGATACACGATGAGTTGTTGAAGTTGCAGAACAGATACATGAGGAGACAGAAGAAGACTGGGAACAGCATACCCACACACACAAAACTGGCCAGTAGGACCATGTGTAGAGACTCTCTGCAAGGCTTCTCCACTGTATCTTCCCTGTTTCCTCTCTTGGCCAGAATCCCAAAGATGACATAGACGATGACGACTGTTGTCATCACAGATATGACCAGAAAAGAAGGAGCAAAGAAACTGGCAAAGCAGGTGACTATCTGGAACTTCCATTTCCAGAGAATGACACAATGCCCGGCGTCTGTAGTCCGGGGGTTATTCATGGCTATTCCTTCCGAGTACATAGGAGTTACAAGACTCACGCCAATAACCCATGGAAGAAGGATGAGAACTGCGGTGAGGATGCCCTTCCCAGAACCATCCATCATACGGGGAGACAAGAGATAGTAGAACCTCTCAACATTAATGACAAGGACTGACAATACGGAGATGCAGACTTGGATGTAGAATACAAGCTCATATGTGATGCAAGCTCCTCGGGAGTTCCTCCAAGTTCCGTGGAGAAGACTGTCTGTATACAACGGACAACAGAAGAGGCCGACGATGAGTTCTGTTGCTGCAGAGTTGATAATGAGCACGTTCTTGGGGACTGTCCTGAGATGTGAGTCCATCCCGATGGTGATGATGGTGGAGGTATTGGACAGGCAGATCCACAGTGTCAGAAGGATGTGTCCAATAGCCAGGATGATGTAGTGTTCAGGCACAGGGTATGCCGGCGACATCACAGACACAGTCAGTAGTGTGGAGTTGGACAGATCCACATGGGGCATAACCAGTCGGGCCGAGAGTCTGAAAAACGTTATAGGTGTTTCATAAGGTCATGTGGACCACTGCAAAAAAATCAAATAATTAATGTACATGTTATCGTTTGAGTAGTCTGCCACTTGGCTGTCGCCAGTCCATATCTGGCCTCTCACACGGTGATGTTTCTAGAATATTGCTGAGAGCAGCGTAAAGCTACACTCATGCACAATGAATGCCTCCCGAAGATTGCCTTCACACCGTCCTCAGCAATATTCCAGCTATATGGCGGTCTGTAAATAATAAAGTCAGGTGATCGAGAGCATGACCATCAGTATACGCATCCAGGATACGAAGACATGGCAACCAAGTCAGCGAGTCCGGTCACTCAGTCACTCCATTTTCCGCTTCCTTTGACAAGCATGAGTTTAAGGACGCAGTGTAAATCCACACATTATCATCTCGTTCACACACGCAAATGCATTACTGAATTTCCACCATACAGAACAGCACAAACTCCGAGTTTCTATTATCTCTGTGTTATTTTCCTCTTTATTGCATCCGAACAAAAGCATCCAATTTTCTCAAACTACGTGTAATAACCGAAAATATTACATAGAGAGCAAAAGCGTATATCATAGCCCCGAATTTCCCGGGGCAGAAAAATATTTCGTGGAACACACCGACATTACTGTGAGAAATACGTCTTTTTGTGTCCCATTATATTATTTCTATCATGTCACTGTTATACAGAACAAATATCCAAAAGTTATGAAAGTCCTGACCCGTAACGATGCATTGGTGTGATAGGAAAAAAACAGTTGTTGTAGTGTCATGTATTCATGAATTCCATAGTAACGTATTCCGACCACACGTTTCTTCAGTCTTCAAGTTTGGCTCGAATGCTTCCTTTGAGAATTAGTGAGGGAAAATTTTGTTCCAATATCACGGCACCAGAAATGGACTTTAAAACTGCACATACGTGGGTAATCAAATCCGAACATTGGTCGTGACGAGCGAGAACTTAAATCCAAACAAAATATTTTTTACAAACAGACAGTATTTCTCACATATATTTCCCATCAAAAGTTTACTAGCTTAAAACACGCACTATATGTTATCTATACACATGGTCACAGCGAAGATCGATTTCTCCACTAACTTGGGGGTAACCAGCTGCTAACCTTATGCCGATGAATTGCACGAGGATCATGCATCAAATTGATGAAAAACGTGCAAATATCATGCATGTGAACAGCTGCTTTTATGTGTAAGGTTTTGTTAAAGTTATCGATTGAACTCATGACAAAAACCATTTCAACATTATGAATTTGTTTTACAATACATCAGCTCATGTGCAAACAGTGTTTAATCGTACGTGTTCTTGCGCCTGTGGAAGGAGCTTCTCAGGCGGTTGATGAAAGTCATGAGTAGGGTTTTACAAAAGATACACTACACACACACTGTTCTCATTGTTTCGCGGTTGTCCATGACATGATTGCACTGGGTGACAGTACCATTCATGGATAGCTTATCGTCTCTTGTCGGATCGTATTTCCACGGCGAGTAGACGTATTGGTGGTGTTTGCTTGACCTTGTTAAGGTTGAACTTTCTTTCCACAAGACACAAATATTGTTACATATTCTAACTTTTCCAGAATTAAACATTACAAATGCACTTGTATTCGTAATAGATCTATGAAAGTTGCAGATTAGTAACGAATATATGTTTGAGTAGAACGTGTGGAACGTGACAAGATATATGAGTGACATGGACCTCATGTTACTCTGTACGGTATTTCAGTAGAATCACGAGATATGTTGACGAATATATTATAACCCAAACTACTAAAGTAATTTAACTTTTCTCCTTTCAAATACATGCAAGGATTGAGATTATACATCTATTCAAGGTGTAATTATTGTGACGCATAAAACATTTATTGTGAAACAATCAGGAAAATATCATGAATGGGGTTATTCCATTCTGTGTGCATTATGAACCATGACCTCTACATTCGTAGAGCCGGGGTACAAATTTAGCATGCATTGATTCATCGAGATTAATATTGCCTTTACGCGGAAATCTTCCATAGTTTAGCAAATTGACACATGTGAAAGAAACATCTTTCATGTGCATGATCTAAGTATGAATTAAGTTTCACATTTTGAAAACTAAATGAACGGGCTGTGTCCCGACTTACGGTTGTGACTGTTCCGCCATGGTGCCTTAGCTCAGCGTCCCTCTTCAACTGTGACGTTGAATCCAATCTGTCTAGTGTGTACCATAGATAACAGCACCGCTTATGCATTGGTTAAGCCAGGTTATCCCTGATAACCTCAGCATGGACCTCAACATTGCAAAAACCATCGTGCACCGTGATACATGCGAGGAAAGCGTATTCAATTACTAATCTGTGTCTGATATTGGAGTGAGTGAATGAGTTGAGTTTTACGCCGCTTTTAGCAATATTCCAGCATTGTCACAGCTGGGACACCATAAATGGGCTTCAGGCATTGTACCCATGCTGGAGTCGAACCCGGACCTTAGGTGTGACGAGAGAAATATTTCACCGCTAGGCTACCCCACTGATACTGGAAGCGAGGAACTGTTACATATTGCTTATTCCCCAAGGTCTCAGTTACCTATAATGCCACTGAAACATTATCGATATCTAAATGTTTGTTGGGGTTTTTTCAGTTGAAAATAAAGCTTTTTCTCAGCTGATCATCACACAAGTATCACAAAACCACATCAATCTAAAAAGGGAACTTAAACTCCGCGAAGTCAAATAGATAACGAATAGTAAGAAAATAAGTATACGTTTTAATAAAAATTGAAATTCAAACTTGAAAGACACAAAAGTGTGAACGTTTATCTGAGAGTGGCACTGCATGCAAACGGTATGTATTGCAATATTTTTCTGAGAACCTGTATATTGGATAAAGAACATATATGGAGACTGTCTTTTCATCTTTATGGATTGAAATAAAATCTACACACATTTTCATTCACAGCAAGTGGTGTCGTTCGTTATTTAATGACAAAACAGCATAAGGGTAATACTATAAATTGTGCAAGAAAATTGAATGCCTAACTATACATCCTAATTTTGCAATTGCTGTCATGAGAACCATATCATACATATTTGGGAACTTGCAATGTAGAATATGGGATTAACAATAAAGTGAGGAAAAGTGTTTCCAACTTTAAAAAGATACGTATTCCTTCTCCCGTTCAAACAGTTCACAGTGCAAGTTCTCTCCCTCCCTCACCTGCATACGGTAAACAAAGCCTCAGTAACAACAACAACAACAGCAGCAGCAACAACAACAACAACAGCAGCAGCAGCAGCAGCAACAGCAACAACAACAACAACAACAGCAGCAGCAGCAACAACAACAACAACAACCCATTTGAAGCGTTCTAAAATCCCCCGTATCACATTTCACACAGATAAGGGTTCAGGGTTAAGAACTTCAGTAATTCAGTAAATTAAGCTGAGATAAATAGCCGTACGTCACATTTTGTCATATGAAACTCTATTCTTCAGATTGTAAAAATGGAATTCAGTTAAGTATTCATGATCTAGGCGTTAATTAGAACTTAATTATTTTTTATGTGAGTACTGTTCCTTGCATAATATCATCAATGTTTATCAGGATTGTGCTTCTATTCGTCTTTCTATACTAAAACCACGAGAAAAAAAATAAGTTCGATTTCACATTGCAGATATGAATATTATTTTACGGGTGTGCACAATCCTATTGACAAGTTGTCTCCCCTGTCCATAGAATTTATTTTCGAATTCATCTTCTGTATGTTATATTTCCGGTTAAATATACTATGTCGAATATTATATTAAATATTGTACATATTATTTCTGTGGCAATTTTGGTGTTGGTTTGAATAATGGAAATTGCAATTTTCGTATTCTCATACAGCTCTACCTAAATTCCAAGATGGTGAGTACGGCATGAGTTGACGGAATATTGCTATCATTGTGATAGTTATGCAGTTCTAACGGCATTTAATGATTTATGTTTGTTATACCAGCTTGAAAGTGTTGTCATGCAGCTTGCATGAGTAGTTAACTACAGTAATTACTTTAGATCGGTGCTGTTTGAGTAATGAATCTGTTTTGGTTAGTGTGACAGAGCAGTTTTCGTGTTTGCTGATTCTTTATTTGCGGAACACTGACTTTGTCAGAAAGCTGCCAGTGTTCACCCAAAGATGGCATGCATTTCAGTAGTTCACGTCAACATAAGATTAATAAGATAAGAATGAGTTGTATCATATTTTTCTGCATTAGTCTCGTTTAATCGTGGACATGATGTAGCACTTTTCCATCAGTGACAATAATCATCATGCGTGCAGAATGTACAAATCACAAGCTCATAGTTACTGATACCCAAACTCAGTGTTTATCTATGTTAAAGTGTGCAACAAACTGAATGACTCGGATGAAGTTTAAATTACCATCAACATTCTGGACTATTTGTTCAGACTAACAGTTAAGGTTTTCCTAAGACACATTTATTGATTGTGTTGATCAAATCTTGCATGCATCTGTTGTCTTTTAGTATGAACAGTGTCATCGATATTCAACACTTTGTATATAGTAATATGGCAGCAACCTATAAACACAGCAAATCTGAAACACACAGTCCAGTGGTCCATCTTATGATCACTCAGATCAAACAGGGCAATTAATCAGATCTAAATGCTAAATCACTTTTGTCACCACTCATGGCACAAGTATGATCAGCATAAGTGGCACGAAACTTGTATTAACCTGGCATCTTCAAAGAGCTCTACCCCAAGGCAATACCCATGATACCTTTTAACATGTGTAGGGATCTAAGTGGATTTTCATTAGTAGTTTTCTTTCTGCTGATCCATTTTGTTAAAGGTCGCATACAACGTAAAACACAACTTTGCAGATTCTGGTACCTTTCGGTATGCACTTACCGAAACAAGTCATAAAAAATGCCAATTCAAGCTATGAAGTTGAAAAAAACGCGATGAGGAAAAAGCCCGTGAAATCGGAGTTCAAACGTTTCACTAAATTCCCCCCAGCGATGGGGGGAAAACTGGTTTCAACAGCTGTGCTGCGCTGCGTCCATAACGCATGCGCAGTGAATAGGTTCGCGGAGCTTGAAACAGTATGCATGTCCAGCGTCTGAGGTCGTGAGCAGTTGTCTAATCTTGGTTGTGTACACAAACAAGTAAATAATGTACTTGTTACGTAAAAAAACTTGTTGATTGTGGTAAGCAGTCTCTGTCATAGAGAAAGCTCAGTGTCTGGTTTATTCACACCTATATGTCTGTCTGCCTGTCTACTAAAGACAACATGCAATACACAGCTTCAATCATTGACCACGTGCAATTTGAACTTAACACCTATCAGACTATACGACATAAAGAAAATAAGTTGATTTATGACTCGTGCACCCGAGTCCCTTGTCTGCCACATTATGTAATTAGGCACATGTGATACACATGACATGTTTTTATGTCTGTGGGTTGCAAACAAACTACATTTATTTTTTTCGGATGACTGGATCTGACGGAAACTGGTGCAAACTCTTGTCAGAAATTTCAAGTCCTGCTTTGTACTTGGACGAATGACAGATTCCAGCCACGCAGTAGTTTACCATCTCTGCCGACATGATTTTTTTATTGGATCGAGCGCAAATTCAGAGAACGTGTATTTTCCAAACCCAACATCTCTATATACATTCTTCATGGATAATGACTTCTTTTAGTGTATATGATTTTGTTTGACAACAGTATATGAATCCATACTGAAACGACGCATGAAGTACACAAAAAGAAGTTGTTATCCATAAAGAATCTTAATTTCTTATGACTGGCTATACTTCTAAAATGCCCATCAAACAGATCATCTTTCTGTACACACAATGCGCCCTCAGCATATCAGCAAATGAAACAGCCAATCGGAAGCCGTCGTTACACTTGAGTGCATATCCACCCGCTATGACTGGGTTCGGTCTCCCGAGGGCTTCGTTTCGGGGGAAGTAAGCCAAAGTACAAAATATTACACTTTTTTAAAAGAGGCAGTGTATATTATATGTCATGAATAAGTGATAAATGTGTTTTAATTATGTTTGATTTTTGGGTTGCATGTGACCTTTAATTTTAAGGAATTCATGTTTTAGCATGTGTAAAGATATACCACTGCAGTGATTTCTCTGAAGACTTCCAAATACATTTTATGGTCAGCCTCACCCTTTTGGGCACCACGTCTTTTAATTTTCATTATTATATTTTAAAATTCTACTTTTCAGGCTCGGCGATATGACTCAAGAACAACCATATTCTCCCCTGAAGGTAAGCACATGAAAAAGCAGAGACGTGCACTAATGTCAGTAATGACAAATAACTTGATTATTTAATCCTTTAGCTTGCATACTGTATGATCAGTGACCATCCTCAAAATCTTGTGATAGTGCTCATGCTTTGATAACAGACCTATGTGTAAAGCCCAATTATTTAAACGTTTACATTTCTTTATATAACTTTCCAGCATGTTACACCCAAGTGTTTTTTTTTTATTAAAAATAACCATGGTCACAGGAAGCAAACATTCAATGACACCCTGAAGGAGTTTCTTTTTTGTAATTTTATTGCATATTCTAATGATCATTTTGCTGTGAAAACTTCCAACATTAACTTTTTAGGTCATAAACATTTATTATATGTACAACCCTTTATTTACTCCTATGTTTTATTCTATTGAATTGTTGCAATAAACTGTCAGCATGGCCATTATGTTAAGATTCTTGTTATTTATCTATGTAACCTTGCTATCAGGGATAATTTATTGCAAACTTACTTTGGAAAAATGACCCGTGACAGTCCCGGGGTAGAATAATTGGCTTTCAGCAACCCATACCTGCCATAAAAGGCGACAATGCTTTTTCGTAAAAGGGAACTAATGGGATCGGGTGGTCAGACTCGCTGACTTGGTTGACACATGTCATCGGTTCCCAATTGCGCAGATCGATGCTCATGTTGTTGATCACTGGATTGTCTGGTCCAGACTCGATTATTTACAGACCGCTGAAATATAGCTGAAATATTGCTGAGCGCTGCGTAAACTAAACTCACTTGCTCACTCGCTTTGGAATAATTAAAAAGGTCTGAGTGATACTATCACTCACTGATAGGGCTATGTACAATAAAATATTTGTTAAAATCGTATATTGGTTTGCTGTTTCAGGCCGCCTGTATCAGGTGGAGTATGCCATGGAGGCTATTGGGCATGCTGGCACCTGTCTCGGCATCCTGGCCAAGGATGGGGTTCTCCTAGCAGCAGAAAGAAGAAACACTAACAAACTTCTAGATGAAGCTTCCTACTCAGAGAAGATCTACAAACTACATGAGTAAGTTCATTCAAATGTTCTTCCATGTTTGATACTGTGATAGTGACAAGATTTATATTTGTATCAGAGTCATGCTTAAGCTCAATATTAATAGGACTTTTTTTATTTGCCCTTGTTGGGAGTCTGGAAAGGTGTTTTTGTGTCCTTGATCTTAGTGGTGCACTGATTGATAAAATAATCAGCTTATTGATCATTTGACAATCAAACTTCAATAATCGATTAAAAACTTTTCCTGTACTTGCTGTATACTGTCTTCACGGATAACAAGAATGATTGGTGTACATGCAAGATTTGTAGATACCTCCAGGTAGGCTGTAATAGAGGAAGTCAAGTCTATTTGTAGTTTGTTGTGTGAGAAGTCGTTTTCTTCTTGTTGAAGTAGAGGCTTGCAGCATAATAACCGTTTTAGGGTGGATACATATATTGTTTAGACCTGTGTTTGATTCCTTGTTTGAATATGCGAGCACTCATTAAGGTTTCGTAAATGAAGTATGTTATGCAAAAATGGTTCAAGGAACAACAAATGCACCCGAGACTATAACAAGTGATCAGAGCAAGCGAATTTGACTGGCTGGTTAGACTGCTTCGAGAAAACGTTTTCAGGGATAGAAATTCTTTTTTATTTATTTTTTTTTTTCAAGTGTGCCTCATGGGCACTGTCATGATATTTTAAGGGCCATTTCAATGTCAGGTGTGCCATAAATTCATGTTTTTTTAAACTGAATTTTACCTTAAAACATTACATTATGTTACATTACATTACATTACATTACAAGTGCAGAGTCTGAAGTGAATGTCCAAGTTGTAATTGTATTGTAACATTCACTAATAAATCGTGAGTAATAAACAATGCTAGATAGGGGTTTTTGTGTGTACTTGCTGACCTCAAAAAAAAGAGTCAAAAGACATTGATGATTGGCTGTCTCTCTGACCTGCACATTTTATCATTATTCATTGTTCATAATGTTGCTGTATATCGAATCTTGGCATGCTTGTCTCTAGCTTCTACAGATTCTTTAGGCTGGGAGTATTAAAAAAATGAATAATTCTTCTGCTGTTCCATAATTGGAAACAATTAAAACTAATTTCCATTTATGTCATCGGAAATGAGTCAATGTGAGGATCGCATGTCATCTGCTACCAAGAATACCCATTATACTAGTTTGGACATCATAGTAATCATAAAAATGGACCTGCCCATACGATGTTACACTGCCATTTTCTAAGATTGACATTCTCTTTAAGTCATGAAAGATAGTTACATTGAAAACATACGTTAATGCAGTTTTAAAAATATCAAATGTGCCATAAGGGCCCGCAGGTAAGAATTTAACCATGCCATGTTCTGCCTGTGGTTTTGTGTTTACGAAAGACTTAATTCTTGTTGAATTCATGAATACGGCTGGAAATGGATAGCTTTATTGATATTTGTTACTTCTACACTTAGATGTATAGCCGTTCTATTCGGCATCAAATTCCAGTTGTAGATCTTGAGTTGAACATTTCTACATTTTTGCACACTCATATTTGACCTTCGTATCATTTAGTTGTAAAAATGGTGATCTAAATTTGTATTAATTGTCAAATACACTGTGATTTTCAATATCCTTTTGTTAAAGTGTTTCTTAATCCATTTCTAAAGAAGAATGGGTTACGATCTTGTGTCATATGATCTTCGTTACAAGCGACCGTGAGGCAGTCGTCTCATCAGCGGGTCTTGTGTTCATCCACACTTGTAGTTGATCATTTATAGATAGTTGATGGACAGAAGACATCGACAATGGATTATGGTTTTAGAGGTTGATTCCCAACACTACTTGATTTTTATGTTAATCACAATAATTGAAACAGTAATAGGAAATGTAAAATGCTGCAGACCCACCATCAAACATGTTGGTACTAAGAGAGAAATTGGGCTATCTCTTGGGCTGTCATGGTTGCCTTCAAGCAGATAGAAACTGTAGGGGTGACTGGTTTCCACTTCCAGACAAGTGGAAATACACAAGTAGTTTGGAACCATGGTAGCTGTGGAATGTGTTCAGTTGATATGTCTGTTGCTGTTAAAGTGTTAATGAAGACTATTTATTCTTTGTCACCTTGTCAAATATACCAGAAAGTTGTTTTGCTGCCTTTTGGCTGGTCTTGTTTTCTTCCTTTATAATATATGGCCTGCCATGTCGATTTTGTGATGGAATGATGTTTGTTTCAGTGACATGGCTTGTAGTGTAGCTGGAATCACTGCAGATGCAAATGTACTTACAAATGAGCTTCGAGTTATTTCTCAGAGGTAAGTTCACTCGTTGAAATCCTTATTGTTAAAAGCAACTGAAAAGATTTTTAATTTGCAGTTGATAATGAACTGATAGTGACAGCATCGTTCATTGATTGCAATCTGATATGTGTGTTTTAAAAATGAAATTGAAATGAAGACGAGTCTTTCTTTTATCCTGTTGATTTTATCCCTCTTTAAAAGGTTGTGTTAGTGGATCTTCCTATTCGAGCTATCAGGGTGATCTTAGTAAATAGATCTGATTTGAATGACAATGGTGTTTTTCATACCCTTGCCTAAACTATTGTTGTAGTTTTAGAACACTAGCTGGGTTTGCAGAATGTGTTTTACTACATCTGCTCCTTGTGATGAGGAGACCAAACATCAGTTGAGGTGTGCCCCATGAAAGTCCGGAGTACAATAGGCCTTCAGCAACCCATGCTTGCCACAAAAGGCAACTATGCTTGTCGTAAGAGGTGACTAGCAGGATCAGGTGGTCACGCTCACTGACTTGGCTGACACGTCATCAGGTCCCAATTGCGCAGATTGATGCTCGTGATGTTGATGACTGGATTGTCTGGTCCAGACTCTATTATTTACAGATCTCCATTGTATAGTTGGAATATTGCTTAGTGCGGCATTAAACTAAACTCACTCTCACAGTTGAGGTGTAAACAATGAAACAGTCTGAATTAGACAGAGTGCACTGTATTTGGTTGCAGGTATATGCTCCAGTATCAAGAGCCCATTCCCTGTGAACAAGTGGTCAGCACCCTGTGTGATATCAAGCAAGCTTACACACAGTTTGGAGGTGAGACTTTGCAATGCCATTGGAAATTGCATCCGAATCTTCAAAAGATGTATCATACTTCTCATTGTCAATGTGACTGCCTGTGATGAAGCCAAAGTAAATTAGACCTCAGTAATGCTTGCTTATTTTAAAGGATTACTAGAATGGTCTTTCATCGTCATCAGACTTCCTTCAGTTATACCCTAAAGATGTGGGTTTGCATTAATCTTCAGCAAAAGTTAGCACTAGTCTTCAGTTGCAAAACTCGATAAGATTGAGCTGTCAGATTTGGTTGAGTCATGTCATTGTATCCCAACAGGGTAGGTTGATGCTCATGACTATGAACACTAGATTGTCTGGTCCAGACTTCATTATTTACAGACCACTGTAATTCAAGTGGTATATTGCTGAGGTCGTCATTAAATATCAAACACATCTTTTAGTTATACCAGGATCTTCTTCCTGAGTTTGAATTCAAAGTTTGCCAGAATAATCTACCTGTTTTCTCTTAGCATGTCAGTCCTGCCTTATGTTTGGTGTTTATAAGTACTGCGTAAGCTATGACTTCAAAGCTACTAGACATGTACTTGTTCTGTGTTTCAGGAAAGCGTCCATTTGGTGTATCTCTACTGTACATGGGCTGGGACAAGCACTACGGATACCAGCTGTACCAGAGTGACCCCAGTGGCAACTATGGAGGCTGGAAGGCAACCTGCATTGGCAACAACAGTGCTGTAAGTACTTCTCAGGGCAACCTGTTGTGCAACAATAGTTCTGTAAGTACTACTCAAGGCAACCTGTATTGGCAACAATAGTGCTGTAAGTACTTCTCATGGCAACCTGTATTGGCAACTATAGTTCTGTAAATACTTCTCAGGGCAACCTGTCTTGGCAACAACAGTGCTGAAAATACTTCTCAGGGCAACCTGTATTGGTGACAATAGTTCTGTAATTACTACTCAGGGCAACCTGTATTGGCAACATTAGTGCTTTAAGTACTTCTCAGGGCAACCTGTATTGGCAACAATAGTGCTGTAAGTACTTCTCAGGATGACCTGTGTTGGAAACGATACCGCTGTAAAAGTACTTCTCCGGGTGACCTGTATTGGCAACAATAGTGCTGTAAGTCCTTGTCAGGCAATCTGTACTGACAGACAGTGCTGCAAAGGATTTTTTAAGGCAACCTGTAAAGGCAGCACAGTGCTGCAAGGAAACAGTATCAGTGCAAGTACACTTACAGTGCACTCTGTCTAACTTGGACTCTGTCTTTCGTGAATTGCTGAAAACCAGACTGCACTTGTGGTCCGTACCTTCAGGCATTGATATAAGAAATTTCAGTGTAACTCCAACTACTGTCTAATTCTGACTGTTTAGTCGGTCCCAAGCCGGTCTGACGTAGAGTGCACTGTACTTGACAAGTCAACCTGTGTTGGCAAACAGCAGTGCTATACGTTCTCAGTTGGCCCTTTTGAGGCATCAACACCAGTTTAAGTACTTGTTTCTGCAACCGGTGTTGGCATAAACAGGGTTGTAAGCAGTAACCATGGTAACCATGGGAAATATGCTTATGTATGACATTAACCCTATTTCGCATCACCAAACCTTATGTGAACTTGTATAAGTGGTATTTTCAGTGAAAGTCCTTTTCACAGCCATGTCATATTCAGGATGTGCAAACCAAGACAACAAGAATACAAGGATCCCATGTTAATGTTTAACGACACACACAGTTAATGCGGATGAGGTGGTTCAAGTGAGATACAGATGTTAAAACTGGACTTAGATCACGTTTCTTCACCTCAGTTTCTTAATAAAAATCAGACAAACTGGTATCATTGTTAGTGTTTTATTTTTATGTATCCCACACATTTGTTTTCAGAATGCTGTGTCAATGTTGAAACAAGAATACAAGGATGGGGAGACAACTCTCAGTGAAGCTCTGGCTCTGGCTGTCCGAGTCCTCAGCAAGACACTGGACATGACTAAACTCACACCAGAGAAAGGTTAGTTGGAGTTGACAGTGTAACAGTGAGTTACTCTGTAGCGGATTCTTACAAAAGTTTGCACATTGGTTTTTAGTTTCATAATTCAATGCAATGAAAGAAATACGCAATTAATCCTTATAATTAAATTCAGCAACAAATACTATACCCTTTTAACAATATTTTCTTTAACCATAATCAAATCGAAATCGAAACAGATGTCTTTGTTACCACCAATTAACATTTTCGGTGTAAGAATTTGGTAATGGCGTGACATGACTCAGGTGACTCATTTACATAAAATGACATGCCTACCAAACCATTAGCCAATCAGCATAGAGCACCCCCAAACAGCTGTCAATCAACCAAGCTAACATGAGTTGGCGAATCAGGGTGGAACAACTCAATGTGACACGTCCCGGTATCGGCCAAGTTTCAAGTTCAAACGTTTGAATTACTACCTGCGAACTGAAAGAGACAGTTTGAAAAGTGAGAATTGGAAATGAAGCCCGATGATATGAAGTTAGTGGAACTGAGATTGTAGTATTTGCGCAAGTAGAAAGAGGCTGTGATGTGACTGGGATTGCGATGCCATGAACTGAAGTTCCAACGTGCGCATGCTCTTGTCGACGTTATTAACGTTCACGGATAATTTTGAGTTGTTTGTTTATGTTAACCACAATGTATCACTTCAATGTTTACCCAAAGTTCATTAAGGTACCAGAGTACAAGGGAATTCCCTCGCTGTGTAAAGGTATTCCCCGACATTCCTCAGGTTCGAAAGTAGTCCGGTTCATTAGGCGTGGCTTATTTTTTCTTCAGATTCATTGGGAAATGAACTCAAAAGAAATGTTCCCAGTTAACCAATCAGATTGCCAGAATTTTAATGAACACAATAAAAATTTAATTATTGTTGCTTAAATATTGCTGTTTGGATCCAATATCTTGAGAAACTTTCAGAGCTGTTTAGTGTTTGAAATTACTTCCATTTATTTTTTTCCAGTAGGGAATTGTTAATTCCAACTTCTGAGATTTTGTCCAACCATGTAAACTAAAAGAAGTTAACATATACAGTTTGTAGTTGTGAGATGGACCAACAGCACTATCCTGTTTCTGTCGATTCGCAAACCATGCAGATCCAGATTAGAATTGATCGTTTTGTAACCCATGCTTGTTGTAATGTAAGAGGCAACTAACAGGATCAGTTGATCAGGTTTGCTGACTTTGTTGGCTCTTTGTTGGTTCTGAGTAGCACAAATTTATGCTCATGCTGTTGATCACTGCCCTGGTCCTAATCACAGACTGCTGCCATATGGGTGGAATATTGCTGAGTTTGGCATCCTTTGGGGGCAGTGGGGTAACCCAGGGGTTAATAAATCTGCTTGTCACCCCAAAGGTCCAGGTTTGATTCCCCATATGGGTACAGTGTGTAAATTCCGTTTCTGCTGTCCCCTGCTGTGGTAAAGGCACCATAAAACCCAACTTGCTCACTTTGCACCCAACTCGCTCACTTTGCTTGCTTGGGTGTTGTAGTCTTTTATATTTCTGTGTTGCAGTTGAGATATCCACATTGACGCGCAAGGACAACAAGACTGTCATCAGGATTCTGCCCCATGGAGAGGTGGAGAAGTTGATCAAGACCCACGAAGAGGATGAAGCTAAATTGGAGGCTGAGAAGAAGAAGGAATCAGAGAAGAAGAAATCTGCATCATAGATACTATATCGGTGAGATACAAGAGATGTTTTGAGTGCAAGTTGGTGATCATACCAAATCTGTTAGTATCTTCCTTTGGGCTTCACACTCTGCAGCAGGATAATCTTTCTTCCACACAGCCAGGACAATCCCTCTACCACAGCAGGCTGCCATCTGATGATTTGTCACATTTTGCTCTGTCCATTCAAGATCTTACATTTGTTGTTCATCTGCTTAATTTTTTTACATGTCTTCATACATATGGGATCAAATGAACATTTATTGAAAAGATCCTTAAAAGTGAAGAACAATTTCCAGTTGTGTGGTTAGTCTTTGTTTACATTGGTTGTTCAGCTCCGCATGCTGTCATGTAAATCAGTTAGAGTAGTTTGATGTATACTACCAACAAAAACAAACAGGAACTGATGAAATGACAGTGAATGTGAAATTGCTCAGAATGTCCACTATATCGAATGTGGGATTGAAGTTCAATATTTGGTGTGTCCACCATGTTATGCAACACATTCAGGACACCTTGATGGCATACTTTTGATTAAATTCTGGATGGTTGCCCGTGGTATTGCCTGCCATTCCTCCTGAAGAGCTTCACCAAGCTCGGCCTCGTTGACGGGTGTGGGGTGCCTGGTGTACATCCTTCAACCGAGAATGTCCCATGGATGTTCAATTGGGACAGGTCTTTCTACTTAGAGGGCAAGTCCAATGTCTCTATGCCCTCTCGATGGAGATAAGCTGTCACATCATATGCAAAGTAGCCTGTGCCAGTGATGTTATGCTGAGCCACTACTTTGCCGGAGTATGTGAGTCAATAATGAGCATACTGGGCATACCATACACTCATTTTAAGGGTCAAGTTAGCTTAACTATGAGATTGACTTATCTACGATAATATATGGTAAAGTTTTTAAACAGTATGGTGATGTATTTGTTCCCAGTTGGAATTTGACTTTTTAAATGTATTTTGTAAGGCTAATCAAAGGATGCTTCCTGTTTCAGATCACTAGTGCTTGATGATCTTACCACCATCTTGATTGTGCAACTACGCTACAGAGGGTTTTTGCCGTGCACTACTTGTCATTGTTTTTGTCATTGTACAAACTACATGTTATTATATACAATAAATTCATAAAGACTCAATGGCTAGTTGTTGGTTTTGATACTCTTTGGATCAAGAGGCAGTGTTTAATCATCCACTCATCATGCAGAAGACAGTGGTTGTATTCTGCACATGGGTACAGTGTGTGAAGTTCATTTCTCGCGTCCCTTCTGTGATGCTGAAGGAAAACAAGTTCTATTACCTACAGTGAAATGTCTCACTCATTGCAATATGGAAGTTGACTGCCCTTAGAACTTGGTTTTCCTTCACCTATATAACTTTGAAAATGACTCTCAAAGAAATTCTTTTTTGTTGTTGGAATATTGCTGAAAGTCGCATAAAACCGTACTCACTCACTCACTCACTCACTCACTCACTCACTCACTCACTCACTCACTCACTCACTCACTCACTCACTCACTCACTCACTCACTCACTCACTCACTCACTCACTCACTCTTTGGATTGCATTGTTAGAAGGGATATCTCATTGTGGGGATTCTGTGATAGACTTATAGAGAAACATCTTCCTTGAGTGAGGTACATCAGTAATCAGACTGGAGCTTGATTGCTCATCATTAAACAGCGTGGATCGTTTCTAGTAATAACAATCACTGTTCTTTTTGGACAGGACTCGGATTATTTACCAATTTTCTACATGCTCATGGTTTCACCAAAATGGTAAATACCAAAGACATGCATTACTTCAGGTTTTGACCAGTGAAGATTCAAAGTAAAATTGGCCTCAAGCAACCCATGCTTGCCGTAAAAGGCAGCTATGCTTGTTGTAAGAATCGACTAATGGGATGAAATGGTCAAGCTGGCTGACTTTGTTAACATGTTATCCGTTCCCAATTGCATAGATCGATGCTCATGCTGTTGGTAACTGGACTGTTTCTTCCAGGCTCAGTTAGTTACAGACTGTACCCATATAGCTGGAATATTGACGACTGCAGCGTAAAATTAAACTCACAACTTGGTGTTACTGAAGTACTGTTCATAGCAGTTTGGTTCGATTCCCCACTTGGGTACAGTGCGTGAAGTCCATTTCTGGTGTCCCCCTCTATGATATTGCTGGAACATTGCTACAAAATTGCATAATACTAAACTCACTCATTCATTGCAGAGTTAAGCAGTAAGTCTCTTCCTTTACAACTACATTGTTGTTTTATTTACTGAAGGTTCAATTCCGACTCTTGCTTTGGTCTTTGCACTTATACAACTCACTTGTATAGGTGGCTCAGTTGACCTCTTGAACATGAAGTACAAATGGTTTTAAAATGTGATGGTTTTACATCAATGCTACATTACAGCTCCATGAGGAACAGTTTACCTATGCAGCTAAGCTACAGAATCTTGTGTAGATTGTTGAAGAAAACAAGATGTTTGAATCATGGACCTGCTTCTACAGGACTGGCTGCTACTACATTGTTGTCAGTGGAACCATGCTGTTAAAAGTGTATGAATAATTTACAAAGATTATCGCTGATATGTTAGGGCTGATAATTCATATCTGGTGTTAATATGGATGTATTATGAGAAAACACGCCTCCGAGGTTTTGGTACACAATGTAAAACCGAAGGGGGAGGGAAATCCCGAGGAGTGGATTTCCCGACCCTAATGGTTTTACATTGTCTACCAAAACCGTGGAGAAGTGTTTTCTCTAACATATATACCATCAATGATGGGTAATTATAATGTAGATGATCATTTAATGAAGCTACATTACAATAACTGAAGCAAGCATAAAATCAATTTAATGTCAGTGACTATAAGAAGATGATTTAACCCCACCACCTTTGTTGGCCATGTGGTAGAGGGTTTGCCTTTGGATGAGAGAATTGTGGTTCCAATCCTGCTTTGGAAAATCTTTGTATTTTAAGTTTAATCTTGAACGATATTTTTCAATTGATTTCAAACACTCATGTATCATTTGAATGTTGATGTTCATATAAAGTTAGGAAAGTAAACACTAGGAAGCGGTCTTACTATCGAAAAGTAAAACCTGTCCCTACAAAAACAAAAACCACAAATGCGGGTATTCTGGGAAAACGAGATGACCTAATATATAGTGAGAAGCACACTTTAGGTTTATATGAAGCCTTCACAAACACATGCAGCAGTTCAGTGGATTTGTATCTCTCATCCTAACACACATATTCAAACCTTTTGGGGCAGAAATATTACAATATTTGAACCAGATTCTGCTAACATGATGAAAACCATTGCCAGTAATATAGAACATGACTGTAATGGAGTGGGTGATCATTTCTTAGTATTTGTCAGCATAGTTCCTTTCAATGATGTGTTCCAGAGGTGTTGAAGATGTCATCCTGTTGCAGAAATAATGCCATCATTTTCTTTTAAAGTATTTCCACCAGTATCACAGCATCTATTTCTCAGATTAACCAGTTTATCTAATAAATCCTGAGTGTTTATCATCACAGAAAAATAATTCTCAGTACACATGAACAAAGTTTTTAAAAATATAATCTATCTTATTACTCATCAATTATATTTATGTATACATGTATCCTGTTACCTTTCACACACCCTATCATGGGTTGATAAAAACTTTAAATATTATATGTTTAACAAAATAAACCTGATTTGAGGAGGATTTGAACACCTTTTTCAATATCACAGGTGTTGAGGACTTAAGATGTTGAAGGTAGCAAGAGTTAGTTCCCTTGCACCACTTGTGTCTTCTGATGTTCCAAGCTGCAGACGTGAAAGGTAATTTGGTAACATTGTTCTGCTTTACGTCATGTCTTATTTGGCAATTTTGCATATTATTAAAGAAGTTCATACTTTCAGAGCAGTGGTTCAGACTCTTTAAAGTGAAATAATTCATACGTAATTAGACAAGTATACATGTTTGGGTTTTTTCTTGTTGTTGAAACAATGATCCTGTTGATAACTGCTGTCCAACACTTGACAGAATGGGAACCAAATGCCACACTTGTCTGCCCTTTGGATTTTTGAGAAAATATTTATCCATCTTTGAGAGCAGTATGATATTATACTACTCAACATATGCTAAGTGCAACATGTTTGACTGAATGTGGCAGCTTTGGTTCCATGCAAAGTTATCAGTTTTAATTATGTGGAATTTCTTAGTGAAATAGATATAGGTGTAAAATGTCCCTGATGACAATGGTGATAAGTGTTAAGTTGAACATATAACTGAACCTCCAGGCTGAAGGTGTTGTGTCTGTGCATGTAATCCTGCTGCAGCAGTTTGTGGCTGACTGTCAAAAACAAAGTTACCTTCATTATATTGTATATATGAGATAAAGTTAGATAGTTTTTATTATTCAGTGTGAAATATACAATAATATGATAAACAATAAATGAAAGAGATCTATATAACAGACTCTTTATAACAGTTCATTCAGTGATTATAATTTCTTTATACCTTATATCCAATATAGAGATGCCCAGTGGTGCTCTGACAATATTGTTCAAGGAAATAGTTTCTACAGCTTTTACAGAAAGGCAGCAGTGAACAGATGGGGGGTTCGCAGAGATTTTTAAGTTCCTTTCAATTAAGAGTTCCACAGTTGAGAGCTGGCAAAAGAAAAGTTGAATATTCAGTTAATTCATTCTTTAAGCTGTACATGCAATGCTGACTCTTTGATTAACAGTGATCAGTTTGGATGAAATAGTTGCTGTCTTTACTGTAAATGACTCGAGATAAGTGAAGTGATGGGATTGCATCAATATGACATGTCCAGTAGTGCTGGAATGGTTACTGAAGTACCCAGGTCTGCTATTTCACAACATGGATCCTGAATAAAGAACCTTGATCAGTTTTCTTAGCTGACTGGTCACAAGCAATGGATAATTACATACATTATGGGTATTTACAGAATTGAAACAGTGAACCAAACTTAGTCTATGTTTGTTCTTCAGTCATGTAACTGAACAAGACAAATTTTGCTCATTCTATGGAAGGATTTGTGTTTCACTATCCTCGATGGGTACATCGGAGTAAGGGAAAGAACTTTAAATAGAGCTGTAACAGGTAGGTTGGTAGGCTTTGGTATTGTTACCTTAGGTTCCTTGGTTCCGAAATGCCTACCCATCACAGCTGCCCTGAAACAGAAGCCAGTACAGAAGTCAAATCACCAGAATTTTCACATATTTTTTTTACTAGGTTTGTCATCATGTGTTATTCACCTGAAACATTTCAATGCATTACTGGGTACAAAGTCCAGCCACCCCACTCCACTCCACCCACCCTACTCATAACCCCAAATATGAATCATATCAATATACTTTTTTGAAAGGAAAGCTAACCTCAAAATCTGGCCTATGTATAAATGGAGTTGTTGACTTCTTGAAGGATTTGGGAGTTAAAGCACATGCTTACCATGCTTACTGCCATCAAATCAGTACACTGCCATGTGTTGTCCAAAAACCTTCAACATCAGAGACAATCCATGTGTAACACTCGTTGTGGGCCACAATGATGTCAAGTTCACTTATGATCAGACAATATTTTTGCTGAGGTTCCTTCAACACTTTGTTCCCTCATCTCTCACATAATGTTATGAATGAAAATTGCTAAATTGCTAAAAAAAGACTTGAAAAAAAATGTATGGAATATATATATATATGATTGGAAAAGAAAAGCTTCAACAGCAATGGTGCTTGAAAACATTTAGTCACATTCAGCATCATCCATCATGCTAACGGGCAATGGGGTAAAAGGTGGTTAAAGCGTTTGCTCATCACACCGAAAACCCCACATGGTTATGATGTGTGACGCCAATTTCTGGTGTCCCCTGCTATGATATTTCGGGAATATTGCTGAAAGTGGCGTAACACCATACTCACTCACTCATGTTAATGAAGACCGGCATTACATAATCATGTGTATACTTTCTTGTCTTGAAGCAGCAATAAAAACATAAAAATGATTGGCTTATTCAGTTTCTTCTTCAAGTACAAGAAGTTGAAGATACCAACCCCAAAATGTCACCACACAATATATTTGTGATCATGTTCAGAATCAGTCATCATGATAAAAAAGATGACTCTAAATAATGAAAACCATTGTTAGTATTAATTACTTGACGGATGTAGATTTAAAAAATAGAGACATGGAAAACTCACACAAAATTATCCAATCACAGCTGCCAGATGTTTTGTCTGCACTGAAGGCTAAAAAAATTCCTCATTGATGCAATCCCCCTTTTTCATTCTGATGCCTGATTGGTCAATGTCTTGAACAAGCCTAAATCCAGTAAACAGTAATATGTTGTAGTGCTTGATGTTTCCTGTCAATGGTAGTTCTGTTTTGTAGTTGATGGAATGGGTGTTTATGGGACCTCTTTGTGCATCTGTATTGATTAGTATTACTAGATCTTGATCGTGGTGTTTTTTGGTTTGTGTCTGTAGTGACCATGAAGATCTGGGTTAGAATTGTTTTTCTGCAACCCCTGTGACTAGTAGGTGTTCAGAGATAACTTATGGGATCAGGTGGTCAGGCTCAGACTTCATTGACACACCCATTGGGGACGCAATGGGCGAGCTGTCTAAGGTGCCAGGCTACTAATCCAGCGAGCTTGGAGGCGCTGAGATCGAGCCCACCTGTGACCGGGTGTGATAAACCTTTGAGTCAACTTTGTGTGCAGACTCTTTCAGTATTGTCACAACCCCTAGTGTGCACTACACAACCCTGTGCACTTAAAAGAACCTACGAATCCATTGGTAGATGGCCAGATGGTGGCCACACAAATATGTGCAAACACCTAGTTGCAGGTACAGTAACATGCAGTAAATATGGACAAAGTACTGTGACTATCTGTCCCAGTCCACCCAGCTGTGAATGGGTACCACATTAACTCTGTGCGCCTGGTAGCCTGCAAGAGTTGTATGATCCCCAGGGAGTTGAGATTGAAAATACTATGTGCTGTTGTGATGGACATCCAGTGATTGAGGGAGAAACAAAGAGCCCTTGAGCAGTTGAACTAACTGGATATCAGCGCTATACAAATATCTAGTCATATCGTATTATATCCTAATTGCATAGAACAATGCTCATGCTGTTGATGACTAGATTGTTTACAGACAGCCATCATATAGCTGGAATATTGCTGAGTGCAGTGTTAAACAACAACCAAACCCTGTGTCTGTAGTGACGTGTATTATCTGGGACTCCAGTATGTCAGGTGTTGGTGGGTGTTACTGGGACTCCAGTGTGTGTTAGCGATGATAGCCATCACTGACAGCACCAGTGTTTGTGGTATAAGGTGTGATTATATCTTCAGTTTGTGTCAAGCACATTTGAAATAGTACCACCCTAGTCATTCTAATTGTTCACTGTTTTCAGTCACAAATGCTTTTTCCTTTGTGAAACTGTGTAATCATATTTGTTTATGGACCAAACTTCAAGGAAACATCAATTTATACTGAAGAAAAAAGCTCTCTTATTTCAATTTTGCAGTACAACTTCGACTAAATGAACCCAGTGCCAGCACATACATCATGTAAAAAATACACATAAATCACAAAAAATCCTCTCCTCTAGAGCAGTAAAGCAACCCTGGTAGGTTGTGGCATGCAAGGCACTAAGCTAAGTTGCCATGAGGTCACTACTGGGATTGAGGATAAACAGTCAATGCAGTATAACTTGAATAAGTTTAAGCATAAAGTTGAATATGGGTGTCAGCAACTGAAAGATATAAATCAAGCACAAGCAAGCAAAGAGCATTCTGTGGGTGAGTGAGTGAGTATGGTTTTATGCCACTTTCAGCAATATTCCAGCAATATCTCCATGGAGGACACCAGATGTAGTCTTCACACATTGTACCTACATGGGGAATCAAACTCAGGTCTTTGTGATGTGGTAACTCAGTGAAAGTGATGAACAGTGAAATCCTGTTTATCTACAGTGGGATTCTGTTGGTTCACAATTGGATTCTGTTGGTTCACAGTGGGATTCTGTTTATCCACAGTGGGAATCTGTTTGTTCACAGTTTGGATTCTGTTGGTCCATAGAGGGATTCTGTTAATACTTAGTGGGATTCTGTAAGTCCTCATTGTGTTTGTGTCAGTCTTCAAAATTTCTTCTTTTTCTCTGCAGAATAAAACACATTATCTGGTTAACATGAAAATGTAGAATTTGTCCCTTTAGTAAGAATTACAAGTTCTCAACAGAAATTGACTGAGTGCAGCATAAAACTAAACTCACTCACCCAAACTCAAAAGAAATTGTCGTGAGGTATGTTGCTGAATTTACAAGATTCCTGACAGACAAGGTTATATTGTGGCCCATCTGAAAGAACTGAATTGGATCAATAATCCTTATTCTCTCGGTGGCAATGCATGTGCTTTGTTGGATCAATAATCCTTATTCTCTCGGTGGCAATGCATGTGCTTTGCTAAATGTCTTTGTACAGCTTCTGTGACTTGCCTTTGGATGATGTAACTGAAATAGAGACTCACTCACTCACTCACCCAGTCACTTCCATCACTCATCCACCCAATCACTTCCATCACTTACTCATCCACCCAGTCACTTCAATCACTCACCCACCCAGTCACTACCATCACTCACTCACCCAGTCACTTCCATCACTCACCCACCCAGTCACTTCCATCACTCACTCACCCAGTCACTTCCATCACTCAGTCACTTCCATCACTCACTCATCCACCCAGTTACTTCCATCACTCACTCACCCACCCAGTGACTTCCATCACTCATCCACACAGTCACTTTTATCACGCATACACCCAGTCACTTCTATCACTCATCCGCCCAGTCACTCACATCACTCACTCATGCAGCTGATCAATGGATTGTCTGGTCCAAACAAACCACCATAATATAGCTGGAATAGTGCCAACTCGAAATTTCCCCTCCTCCCTTCTCCACTCACTAGCTCATGACTATCGCATCACTCACTTATTCACACAGTTATTTTTCCACAGATTAACCCACCCACTGACAAATTCACCCATTCATCCAATTCTCCATGCCAGCTTCACAGACACGTACTCACAGTCCTGTGCCTGAGTTTCCTAATCTGTTTTTACAGTGGTTATTTATGTTGTATACCAGGGGATCTTGATTGCTTTGACCCTTACATCAAGTACACAATCCTGCAGTTTTCTTAACAGTACCCGGTGGAAAATATCTTCAATACTCTAACGAGGACATCATCCATTGGAACGGAAGAAACAGATACTCCATTTAAGACAGAATTCTCAGTGTCATTTCCCAAGAGTAGCAAGACTTTTCCAAATTAACAGAAGCTGCTTTAATACACACATTTATATACAAAGCTGATACTCTGGTGCCAAAGTTCCAGCTTTTATATGGACAATACACAAGATTATCAGCAGAGATATTAACGATGATGGACGACCATTCTTAACGCATAAGACGCTTCCCTTGGCACTGAATGACCTTGAGAAATAAGCAGAGGATATTTAGTAGAACAGTTAGGGCTTAATAAATACTGATGACTTGAATGTTATCTCTTCAAACATTATATCTTTTATGAATGAAGCACCAAAGATGAGCCGAATTTTAATGAAGATGAGATGTAAAGCTAAATGGCAGTGTTTTTTATATAGCATGGAGGGAATTAGGTCACTGCCAGACAAAGTTTGTCATTGGAGAAAATAACAACTTCATCTCTGCCACTACTGTAATTATCAATGAATATTACCTGAAATATTAACTGTTCTGAAATTTGTATTTTAGTGCCTCTTCATAAAGATTACCGTAAATAGCCAAGCCTTGACCAGACAATCCAGTGATCAACATCACAAGCATCTTTCTGTGCAAGAATGCGTTATCTTATCCCCATTGTGTAGATCAATGCTCATTCTGTTGATTGTCTGATCCAGTGATGCAGCGATATGGCTTGAATATTGTGTATGCTGCGTTAAACAAGTAAAATGCAGAAACAACTTTACTTGTCCCTCAGTGTCTGTGAGGATCTTTCAGACCACTAATAGGGGATCCCTGACCCCCTGATAGGTCAAGGTGATGTTATTCCACGGTCATACATATAGAGATGTGATAAATTTATGACATGACACAATCTCAACAGTTTTCCAACTTCAGGTCACCGTAGAACTGACCTTTTTCATGATTTTCAGCATCTTTTCTCTAAAACTGACACGTAACATCTCCATTAACCTTCTCATCTTTACAATTACAGTTTATGTGGCTGTTGTTGATGATTGCAGTTTGTTTTTCGCCAAGAGGCTTACATCCTTTACAGCTGCCTAGCCCTTATAGTGGAATTGTTCTCTAAATAGTGAACAAGTGAAAGACATCTCCAGCTCAGCTCATCTTCAACTCATCCTCTGGTTATTGAGTACCTATTTTCCAGTCATTGCTGTATTAGCCATGTGAATGATGGATCAGCAATATTAGTTATGTATGATTAATATAACAGTTGTAATATTGATGAAAGTGCTGTATCAGCAATATTAGTTATGTATAAACAATGTGACAGTTGTACTTTTGATGAAAGTGCTGCATCAGCAATATTAGTTATGTATGAACAAATGTACAATATAACAGTTGTACTATTGATGAAAGTGCTGTATCAGCAATATTAGTTATGTATGAACAATGTGACAGTTGTACTTTTGATGAAAGTGCTGCATCAGCAATATTAGTTATGTATGAACAAATGTACAATATAACAGTTGTACTATTGATGAAAGTGCTGTATCAGTAATATAAGTTAGGTATGAATAATAAACAGCTGTACTATTGATAAAAGTGATGTATCAGCAGTATTGGTGATTTATCAACAATATAAGAGTGGTATCAGCAAAACAAATGCCAAATTAGCAATATCACTGCAGGAAAAATTATTCCTTAGTCACACCCTTGCTGTTTATTCATTGTACCATAACTGGTGATTGTTGTCTCCCCTGTTAATTATTTCTCCTCCTCCAGCCTCTGTATCTTCTAGGAGTGATGTGATATTAACTTAACTCTGTACCAAATGGATGTGACCCTCCAAACTGGCGAGTTTCAGTGGACAGGCTATTGTACAGAGTCAGGACGTGCCAAACATGAACGGTCCTGACCTTTTTATGTCTATAATGGCTGATGTACAGGTTAAAGGATTTACTGCCTACATCCAAACTCCCTAGTAACTATATGTAGTACATTCCTAGCCAGAATGATTACTATAAGACTGGCCTCTGAAGCAATCGCATTGGTAATAGCGGAGGATGAATTGCTCCATGGCTTGTACCACAGTCCAAGATGGCAAGATTAGGACTAGACCCATCAGAAAAGGGAACATAACGGTATCGTGTTGACCAGACTGTTTGGATCTTCTGATGGCCATTTCGGGTCATTATTGGAGTGCCGTAAGTGGGCTTGTACACGGCCGCATAACTGTTAACTGTCTGGATTGAAACTTGATGGTTCTTGTCTCTTATGGGTCATTGTAACAATTCTGGTTGTAACTAGGTGATTTCACTGATGAGGTACTGGTATTGGTGGGTTGTAATTCCAAAGCTTCATAGTCTCAAACAGCTCTATAAGATCCTCTTGTCATTAATATGGTTCTCTGATGACTAGTCATCAACAGACTGTATCAATTATCGCAGACCTATTTATCTTGCTTGTGTAACCTCATTAGCAGTGAAAGGTGCCTCATCACTGACCAAATAGGATGTGAATGGTGGAATGACATGGCGCTAAATAATATTGTCAGGACACAATGGTGGAAGAGTCCACTGGCATTTCAGCAGTAGGGGTGTCAGGACACCATGGTGGTCAGATGAGGTTGTGGTTAGATTGTTGGTTGGAGGGCTTGTTGGATCAGTGGATGGCTGGTTTGTTGACTGGTAGGTTGGAAGACTGGCTGGCTGACTGGTAAGTTGGTTGGTAGGCTGTTTGGATCAATGAATGGATGTTTTTTCACTGGTAGGTTGGTAGGCTGGCTGGCTGGTTGTTAAGTTGGCTGGTTGGTAGGCTGGTTGGTTGAATGGATGGATGGTTTGTTGACTGGTAGGTTGGAAGGCTGGCTGGCGGGTTGTTAAGTTGGTTGGCTAGTATGTTGGTAGGTTGGTTGGCTGACCAAACTAAAGCCTTTCTAACAAACAATACCCTACACCACAGAGTAAAACCACACACTCCATGACACATTATTCGGTCACAGAATGCAAACAACCAGTCCTCATTGGAGATACACATAAACATGCTTTTGGAAGTGATGCACTATTCAGTGCTAGAATCCCCTCTGTACACAAGGTGAAACAACATTGCCATAAATGTCATCGCAGTGACACAGAAGTGGAATGAACTCCAATGATGTCGTTTATAAGTTATTGTGTCGAGGGAAATACAGGGTTTTATCAGTCCCGAGTAAGTAAGGAGCCAGAGGCTCGGGGAATACAACCTTACTTGGGACTGATAAAACCCTGTACTTCCCTAGACACGATTTGATAACGCATTTATCTAGCTGGATGTTTTCACTAGATCAAAACAAAACAACAAGCAACACAAGACGTTTCATTTCTGTCATGTTGACACCAGCTGATCGTTTGACCTCAGTGCACCTCACATTACTAAAGGCTTGTTGATGCACGCTTTTCTCACTTCGCGTCATCACCGAGGCGTAGCGGGGTGATATGACTTTCGTAGCGGGAGTACACGACTTTTATTCTCCCGATGGATGTACATGGTATTTTATCAGAGTCACGTGGACCAATCAAAACTTGACATTCTTACATGAGGCTAGATAATAACTATTGTTCTTAATATTCATTGATGATAAGAGCATGATTCATCTGTCTTCCTACTACCATGGTATATTGTACATGCCATCACGCAACAGCATCATGTTAATGAGCATTCTATTTCTCAAAGGACACATCAGAAGTGAAGAACAGGACCTTGAAGAAACTGGCATATTCTTTCAGCATCAAGTATTAATTCTTCCTTGCGTGCAATTTGTTGAAAATGTTCAGCAAATTCATAGATTTTACATGTTTGCAAACAAACATTACCATTTGTGTTTTTATTTTGGAAATGTTAATCTTTACTCATTAACTTTTGTGGTATTTATTCAAAATATGTGAATTGAAGTATTTCATACTAGACTAAATATATTTCTTGTTTTACTGGTCTGCCAGGCATATTTTTTTCAAGAATATAAAATAAAAATTTTCCCCATTCAATAAAAAATTCCTTATGTTAATGTGATTTAAGTGAAATCATCATGAAACCTAAACGTCGAAACTCACATGGGTTTTACTTTGACTGGTGATTTTTTTACAATTTTTCCCTCCTGCCTTTAGGCTTTCTTTGGACCAAAGTCTGTAAAACAAGAAATAAAATTGGTCTATCCTTAGACATGAATGAATGACATCTATGCGAGTCCATCAGATCTGGTGAAGACCCTATGTGCTTTGACAGATGACTGTCAGTCACACTGTAGGATATCACTTGGTGTCGTTTTGATGTGTTACAGCATTAAATGACGTGAAAGGCTTCCATCGGAGTCAGAATTATCACTGTTATATCACAGAAATCTGCTAAGTGTAACTGTGCCAGGAATATTCTGCCTGAGCTCACAGTACTTGATCAAACATTATTATACCTTAATTTGACCAATCAGAAGTTTCAAGTCATAATGACAATCTTTAATTTAAACAAGTGATTTGATACCAACATCCCCTTGGCAACTAATGTTCGGAAACATGCATCCTTATTCATGGGCATTTTCTAAATTTTGACTTCCAATTATAAACTGAAATTTCTTTTGACTATATCTGATCATATTTTGTTGTGATTACATTATTAGATGTAGAACTAATCCCTGCAAGGCATGTTTTATTGTCTTTATGGATCCACGTTCCATACAGAGAGTTTAACTCCAGGTTCAAATGATCAGAATTTAATCCACAGGTAATGTTCCTCTTCACTGAAAATAGAATTTAATCTCCTATCAGAGCATGGAGTATGTCTGACAAGTGTCACATGACTGACCGAGTGTCATATCTATCACAGCACGTTGATACATCAGATCATATCCTCTCTGAAGGTGGTGTTGTACTTAATACTAAATCAAGTCCCGTCTGAGCGATGTCTTATTAGTGGTCTTCAGTGAAGAGATTCCATAGAAGTACTTGATAACATGTTTATCTGACAAAAAAACCCAACAGTTTCACTTAGCTGACTTTTGTAGTTGTACTCTATAAATTACAGTAGAGTGAGTGAGTGAGTTTAGTTAGTTTTACACTGCACTCAGCAATATTCCAGTCACGTGGCAGCCATCTGTACATATGTGTATTCTTGTTGCAGTAGGTTTTGCAAATAATTGTTGCTTTTCTGTTCAGTTTTGTTTCTTGACTTCTGTCTGGACCATCCCGAAACCAGAAGTATCTATAGAAAGGAGATTCCTGAACTTGTCAGGCCATATCTACGAGGTGCAATCTTTCTGGATGGGCAGCCATCCTTGACTATCGGAAGCAATAGAAGTCATTCCAGTTCCATTTCCTATTCTCTGAACAAACATTAGTTGATGAAAATCTCTCAACAACTCCCAGTGGCTTACAGTAATAAATAGAAGCTATTTCAAGCACTTTATCAAACACAATAAACATTTCATGGAGTGATTTCTGTAGTTTATATGATCAGGGGTTACAGATCAAGTTAAAATGTGTAACATGCCACACTCCTTCTGAGTATTTCTGGACGCGGTGGTGTAGTGGATTGTGTGTTGCTCAGTGAGCTGAAGGTTGGTGGTTCAGTCCTGGGCTGCCTCATGATCAAGACCATTTTTTCTTGGTATTAAGAGGATAAGACAATGACTTCATGGATTGGAGTTGTGTATCATGTGTGAGAAGGGGTTTTTATGTTAAACTGAGGTTTTCATATTATCTCAGTGGACTAAAAGTATAATACTGCACTCTGGACTAGTAAAACAACCAATCAGGAACATGCATGCATGCACATTAGTCAGAGGGCAATAGTCTTCTATGTGATGTTAAACCCTTCACTTCACTTACTAGATATTTTCTTGCTGTTTGGTGAGGTTGGTGGGCTAGCTGTGAAGATAAACCAAACTCACTCACTCACTCACTCACTCACTCACTCACTCACTCACTCACTCACTCACTCACTCACTCACTCACTCACTCACTCACTCACTCACTCACTCACTCACTCACTCACTCACTCATGCTTAGTGAATGGAACAAAGAGGTTGGAATCCCACTATCAAGATCAATTAACTTTGCAAAAAGAAAACACAATCAATCTTACATTATATCAGTGAAATAGTTTAACATCAGAACTTCAAAAGTACCAGTTCATAGCTTAGGTTGTTTCTATAATGCCACCATAATTTTCACCAAACTATTTTCCGCTTTTATGATGGTGACAAGGTATTTTTCTGCTATACATGTAGTTCCAGCATGAATGTCAATTTATACGCATGTGTTCAATCTCACTTGATTAAATAAGAAGTTTATTACACTTAAATGTTTCATGACAAAAGTAGTGCAATGGCATATTAGTTTAATGTGGGCAAATAAGTGTTACTGTTGTTGATCTGATTGCTAAAAGCTGAAGCAATGAAAGTGGTACAGTCTGGTGCCTAGATGATTGATTAGACGTATATTCTGGTAAATTACCTTCAAGCACATCAGGAGAATCACCACAAAGAGGATTCTAACGGTAATTCCTTGATATTATCTGTTTTCTGGCCACATCAGCGAATACGTATTGTGTTATGCTGCTTACAGCATTCTACCAGTCATATCATGTCGGGAGACACCAGAAAAGGCTTTTGCATTGTACCCGTGTTTAGAATTGAACAGGGTCTCTTAAATGGAATGCTTTCATGATACAGGGTTACCTCACTGCCCTCTGACCTCATCAGATATAAAAATTATAACTGTGTGATGGTTAAAAAATAGGAAGTTTTATTTATTATTTTTTAATGTTTATACATTTGATTAACAGGGTAAATAACTTTTATACTGGGCCATAGGTGTTCTGGTCAGACTGGGAAGCTGTGGGATAGCCTAGTGTTTCAAGCATCGCGCCGAAGACCTGGGTTTGATTCATTACATGAGCACCATGTGTAAAGTCCATTTCTGGTGTCCCCTCCAAGATATTGCTTGAGTATTGCTAAACGTAAAACTAAACTCACTCACTCACTCTGGTCAGAGGTAGACTCAGCACTGGGAAAGAAGGTGTCTGTTTTAAAACAAAATGCAGATTCATTATATATAGTCTGGTTCATAATTATTGAGAATTTTTCTTCTTACTTTGAGCTATCCTAACACCTCAACTGATTCACTGATACTTAAAACTAAGTAATGGTATAAGGGAGGTAACTCATCTTGGCCTACTGAGTATAGTACAATTAGAGTTACCTCCCCTGAATTTGTAGCAGACGTCATTTTCCTCAGCACTGTCAACAATGTCTGCTGAAGATAAAAGAAGGTTGATTTTTGAGTTGTGTAATCAAGGAATTGATGATGTAAATACATTGGCAAAGAGAACAGGAACTCCTCTTTCTACTGTGTATAGGATTAGGAAGAATTTTAAAGAGGGAAAGGATTTTGGGCACCAGAAAGGAGCAGGGAGACCCAGAAAATTGGACTTCTCAGATCGCGTCCGGCTGGGAATTTTAGCGTCTAAAAAGCAAAGGGCAAGCATCTCCAACATCAGGTATGAAATGATAGAAAGGGGATCAACAGTTGTATCAAAATCTACAGTTAGAAGAAATTTGATTGATCTTGGATGGGAGAAAAAGACTGGAATTCCTTCTCCTCTCATGAAACAAGAACATAAAGACAGGCGTGTTGAGTGGTGTTTGGCACATGAAAACTTTGACTGGGAAAATGTGATTTTTACTGATGAAAGCTCAATATCGGTATATCCCAATAATGTGAAAATATGGACAAAGTCTGCGTCAGCACCGTTGTATCGACGACCTAAATACAGCCCAAAGTTTCATGTATGGGGAGGGATATCCTTATTAGGAACGACCCCTCTGTGTGTGTTTGAGGGAAATCTGACAAGTCAACGCTACACTAACATATTAGATAATTTTCTCCTTCCAAGTGCACATGTGTTTTATGGAAATGACTGGATTTTGCAGCAAGATAATGATCCTAAACACACCGCAAAACATGCCAAGCAGTGGTTTCAGGAGAAAAATGTGACTGCATTACCATTTCCTGCATATAGTCCTGACTTAAATCCCATTGAGAACATTTGGGGGATGATGAAGGAATGTGTGAATCAAAAGGGGTTGACAAAAATTGTAGACATGAAGAGAGAAGTGGTCCGATACTGGGACAGCATAACTCACGAGACACTAACCTCTCTGATAGGAAGTATGCCTACCCGTCTTAGACTGTGCCGTGAAGCTCAAGGAGACTTGATAAAATATTAAATTGTTACCTACACAACATGAAAAGGTCAGTTCACGTTCACAATACATTCAATTTTATCTGATTTGTTCTCGTTTAATAATATGAAATGCTTTAGCTATTCTCAATAATTTTGAACCATACTGTATATGAAAAAATTATATATTTATCTACCAAACAAATGTAAATGGAGGTAGGAATGATTAATCATTTATAGAACTGATGCAATCTAGATTTGCCATATATCTAAATATTTTTCATGTTTTTTTGGACTTAAGTAGAATTTCTATTTGGAATATTCTCGAGGGCCTAGAAATCACACTCAGTCCGAGGCCGAGTCATTTAATATGCAGAGGTTACTGATAAAAGCATGCCTGAAGCTTGTGATCAGGGGATGGAACAGCAGTATTGTTCTGTTTGAAATGTATATTGTCAGAATCATGAATCATTGTTTCAACAAAGAGGTAAATATCTAAAAAATACCTTCATCATGTCATCTCACCTAACATAGACTGACACGCAATGATGTTATTCATACTGATCAAAGCTGTGTCACTCTCAACTCATTTCAAAAGTAGTGGTTACCATATTTGGAAATTGTGCTGGAGTATGGTTCTATGCAGCTTTTAGTGATAGTCTGTCACTGTCACAGCAAGTGACACCAGAAGTGGGCTTCACATATTCGTAAGTATGAGACCTGTGAAGATCTTGGTTGGCATTGATTTTCAGTATACCATGTTTGTCATGAGAGGTGACTGACCAGATTGGGTAGTCTGTCATGCAGACCCTGAAGTCATCGTATCCAAGAAATCCCATGCAAGTCTAAAAGTCTTGTGTTTCTAGATTTCTACAGCTTCAGGACATATTCCTGTCACACACAATTTCAGCAGTAATGGGTGAGAAGAATGATGATACATGTTGTGAAATTCCTAGAAATTACCCCACCCCAGATTTGTTTAATCTCTGAAAATGGAGACTTGGTTGACACGCATTCAAATTGCATAGATCGATGCTTATGTTGTTGATCACTGGATTGTCTGGTCCCAACTTAATTATTACACACCACTGGAATATAGCTGGAATATTGGTGAGAGTGGCATGAAACAACAAACCATCCATCCAGTCATAAGTATGGGGGGAATCAGCTCCAAGCAATCAACTGAATGTGATTATATAACACTTCAACCACAACCTAGCTCTATGCCCATGGTGAACAAGAGCATTTACATGATACTGGATCTACTAATGTAGACCAATGACAATAAAATTGTGACTGAAGCAAAAGATTCCATTTAAACTGAAAAACCGGGCAGAGATTCAGAGCTTTACAACTAAACTGAAGATTCACATGTTGGAGTATTCACCAATGAATTGAAAATCACATTTTACAACCAACAGATAAGGGATTAAAATCACTGACAGCTATATGTAATTGTCCTCATGGAGTCGAACTCTCCAACCCTCCCAATTGCAGTTGAGATTATACTACACCAAATTAGAATCAGTTGCTTAACAAGTAGTTTTTCAGCCTTCTAGGCTGACCGAATCCAGAGACCATATACCGATATATGGTCTCTGCCGAATCATGGGCATGATTTTAAATGTTATCTATCACGTAATTTATACAGACCATGTTGATTCGTTCATCTTTACTGTCTTTTTCATCGTGATGATTGATGATGAATTTGCAAACAGATATTTTATGCGGTGACGTTTTGTGTGGAACTGGGTTTGATCTGTCTTGCTTCCTGTATCTAGAAAAGAAAGTAGTTAATCTGTAATTTGTTGTTTTTATTGTTGCTTTAAGACCAGACTGTGCTCACAGGTTCATGTAACAGCTGCTGAATGCTTATTTGTTTTTTTGTTATTTATAAAACTCAGTGGGAAAATATTTTTATTGTGTTTTCATTAACTGAATTTGAGGAAAATCTAATCATGCTTTATTTAGAGCTTTCACACTGTATACAAAGTTTTGTAGTAGGGAAAGTAATATGGCTTCGGACAGACTAATACTCCAGATTTGTATTGTCCAGGTTGGAAAAATCATTAAGTTAACTTTTTGGGTAAACAAACTAATGACTCCCACACTGCATTGTACCATTCTAAAAACTTTTTTAGTGCATAGTATATAAGTATGATTTTTAGGAAAAAAACGTCCTTTCACTGCAAGTGATGACTTGGCAGGTAAGAGTGGACAAAAACAGAAAAAAAATGATGGACCCATGAATTTTGTGATATGAAAGATAACACTGATTGGCTTTTTACCCATTATTGTTTGTTTTGAGAAAAATGTGATGTGCAAACATGCAACTAGATTGGTCTGGTATTAGAAAGGGCTCAGATCATTTTCTACATTTGAAATATAAGGATGCATAACTGCACAGTTTGTCCAACTCTCATAGTGCACGTTAATCCATCATTCAGTCTACATTAAAATCAACCATCCTTGAGCCAGGAAGCAAACAGCCCCGCAATCAAACATCACAAGCAATCAGTCAAATACAAAAACAGCCTGACAATCACCACCTCTGCAGTCAGCCAAGCAAACAGGCATTCCTTCCATTTCTAGAAACACTTGAGCTGTATGGTGATTAAATTCTGTTCCTTAGCAACATAATCACTGTTGCATCACTGGTGTAGTGCCATTGATAACTACTATAATTATGACAACAAAATGAAATCTGACATCTTGTCATGTAACATGTTTCATTAAGACATGATCTAACCATACAGACATGCCTGCTTAGAAGTTCAAAACAGATCATTTTTCAGTCTCAGTTGTGTTTGTCTGCAGGGATTTCAACAGTTTATGCAAGTGAATATTTCGTCGCTGTTGTCATTGTCTCTTGAGTGGACATACAAATTGGAGAAATTATTTAAAATAAAGTTGGAATGAATGATCACATTGAGTGATTGTGACATTTTGTATTTTTAATAGGCCCATATCAAACATATATAACATTTGATGTTGGGGAAACATTACTCAATGGGGATTGAGAATCAAAGAAATTCTTTCAATAACTTTCTTTATTGAGAGGCGGCAGGTCTTATGAACCCATCAGATGAGAAAACTGTCATAAATCATTAAATTATAAGCACCCACACAAAAGAAAATCATTCACTCAAGAATACTGTCTGATCTTAAAGGTAATCCACAGAACAAAGGATGACCAATGATTTCAAAGTGGCCAAACAATTTGCTAAATGAAACATCAATTTTGGACAAGAATTGCATACAACTCGCCTGTTGGAAATCAATCTTTGTTCCCTTTTTTATGGATACTGTTTTCTCAGATCTTGTCCTATAAAACGTGATCCCAACTTTGTCAAGCGGTCATTAACCACTAGAAATAAATCAGTTATAATCCCTTTGGTAAGATATTCATGACAACTACATTTTTGGAGGTGAGGTTTTCATGACAATTTGTCATTATTCATATTTACAGATATTGAGAATGTTGAAGACTGTATGCTCCACTACCCTATGAAACAAGTGCTGTATTGAAATTCCCAAGATAAATATCATATTTCCTTGGCCACTGGGAAGAAGAAAGTGTTTTTGTGTCATGCTCAAAGGCACTCACTGTATGAGACAGTCAATGGGTATTTTTTTATTACCTTCGATCAGTTGCATAATGTCTACAAATAACCATCCATGGACAGATTCAGTGTAGAACTATACTACCTCCTAGAAGGAAGAGAATTCGAGTGAAATTATATGTTTTATTACTGTTTTTGTGTAAATATCTCCAGTTTTGCATGCTCATATCTCATAAGGTGTACAGCTCAGTATAGAAATTGATACTGAGTGCTTTTAAAGTACTGTTTTTATTGTGAAGAAATTAAATATATTACAGCTTTCAAATCGTGATAATGTTTATGTTCAAATAAAATCTAGGCTAATGATAAGTAAAAGAATACAATGATACTTTTATTTGTTTGAAAATATTTCTTTAAAGGCTGTTATAGTTTTGAGGTATTTGATGTAAAATCAACATGGATGACAATATTTATCTGTTTTTTTGCCTCTTTCTTTCATATAGATTAAAAATCTCTCGACATCATATTGACCTGGGCTCAAAATATAGAATACAGAACTAAGGGGCCAATAAAACTTTGGTTTAAATGTTTCATATTTCAACATTTATTATTCAACCAATGTTTGATATTTATCTCTGTCAAATGTAATAGTCTATGATGATACCAGAGTCCCAGATATGCTCTGTACCCAGGCAAAATAATATTAGAAAATTTCCAATCATGCACTGAAAAATAATTGTTGCACACCAGTTATGCATTTAAGATGTTAGATATGCAAACAATTTAAAACATGTGTATGGAATAATTTTATAAAAATTGCTTGTGTAATGAAAAAGACATCAGCTGCTATTAAGTTCTACTGTTGGTATAGGACTAGTGTTGCACTGTCAGTACAGGATGTGTTATGTTTGTATTCATGAAATCATTTCAAGTACATTTAAGTTGGTTCTGATTCGGTATGGCATAAGGAAGTACATACCTGCTTTGTAAACTTACTCAGTGGCATATAGTTAGCTGAGTAAAATCTTTGAAATACCTATATATTCTATATAGCAGTTGGTAACTGAAAGTAAAACACCCAATCAACATTCATGATACCCACTCACATAATTCAGTGGGTACCGTACACGGACAGAGATCTATATGGAGATCTTATTTGTACAAGACAGTGACAGGAATATAAGTTTTGCATGGTTTAGAAAATAAAGTGATTGAGACATAAGTGTAGCTGGACAGGACAGCCTGGTGTGAGACAGTAGCTATTTTCTGATGTTGGGAGCAGACTGAGAGTCTGCCAGAAGGAACTCTTTAAGCCATGTGCTGTCATTGGATCGGGCAATTAACACACAGAGGGGCAACCTTATCCTCATCAGATACAGAAGACCACTTTTGCCCTAACTTTCACTAATGGAATGATCATACAATATGCTTGAACATCCAGCAACAAACCTTTCCATTATGGGACATGTATGGATCCTTTCGTAAATTCTGCTTTTTTTCGAAATCCATAAATGTCTGTGATACGAAATTGAAAAGAGATAATTTGTGCATTCATGTATGTCCAAGTTTGGAAACAAAATCTCTGTATCCTACTGGCCAACATTTCCAGTAGAATAGAAAATCAAATAAAAAATATTAATTGTGTTTTTCTCTTGTTGGACCAGTTTTTAATGTCCGAAGATCATTGTCTGTCGCCATCCTTCTCCACTTTGTTTGTGGTTGAGGGAATAGATCAGTGGTTATTGTTGAAGCAGGAATGATTCATGGGCCATTACTGTTCTCATCAATGGTCCACCATTTCTGTATTGCTCTGTAGCTCATGTAGTACTACTATCAGGGAACACAATTATTGGTTCCTTCTTGCTGTATATTGCCATATTCCTGGTACCATCATCCATTTCTTGTCATAATTTTTACCTGACTTTCTGTTAGATGAGTTGATACAGAGGACAGTGTGTATATTTGTGACTGAATTTTGGGGGACAGTAATTGCTTTCCTTATCGTGGTTTCTTGTTATGGGCCTATTTGAACAAAGTGATCTTAGCGTTAGAATGATTGTGAGTCCCATACGTTAACGTAGACTTAGATGGTCTCAGAGCTAAGCTCACCACTTGCACAAAGTGATCTTTGTGCTATGGTAATCATAACTCACATATGCTAACACTGAATTTAAATAGCCGTAATGCTAAGATCACCACTTGCATGAAGTGATCTTAGGGCTATGGTAATTGTAACTCCCATATACTAAAATTGACTAGAAGTAGCCATAAAGCTAAGATCACTTGTACAAAACAATTTTAGCGCTATGATGATCATTACTTCCAATTGTAACACAGGAGAGCTAAGATCAAAAGAGTGTCATGGTGTCAGGAGAAAGAGTTGTGTGTCTCACACTATGTGCTTTCCTTTCCTTCCTTGTAATCTCACCCTTTTAAGGTACTCTCTTAGGTTGTACTCTTTCTCCTGTAATTCAAGTGCTATCTTCTCCTCTTGATGTCGTCTTGTAACAATGTATCTCCATTAACCTCTGTATCTTTACATCCTGTTGTAGTAATGCATCCCCACCATCTCCCCGTCTTGGTGTCTTGTTGTAGTAATACATCTCTCCATGTAATGTATCCCCACTATCACCTCATCATGGTGTTCTGTTGTAGTAATGTATCCCCACCATCTCTTCATCTTGGTGTCCTGTTGTAGTACTGTATCCCCACCATCTCCTCATCTTGGTGTTCTGTTGTAATGATGCACCTCCACCATCTTGGTGTCCTGAAGTGGTAATGTATCCCCACTATCACCTCATCATGGTGTTCTGTTGTAGTAATGTATCCCCACCATCTCTTCATCTTGGTGTCCTGTTGTAGTACTGTATCCCTGCCATCTCCTCGTCTTGGTGTCCTGTTGTAGTAATGTATCCCTACCATCTCCTCATCTTGGTGTTCTGTTGTAGTAATGTATCCCCACCATCTCCTCGTCTTGTGTTCTGTTGTAGTAATGTTTCCCCACCATCTCCTCGTCTTGGTGTCCTGTTGTAGTAATGTATCCCCACCATCTCCTCTTCTTGGTGTCCTGTTGTAGTAAGGTATCCCTGCCATCTCCTCATCTTTGTGTTCTGTTGTAGTAATGTATCCCCACCATCTCCTCTTCTTGGTGTCCTGTTGTAGTAAGGTATCCCTGCCATCTCCTCATCTTTGTGTTCTGTTGTAGTAATGTATCCCCACCATCTCCTCATCTTGGTGTTCTGTTGTAGTAATGTATCCCCGCCATCTCCTCATCTTTGTGTTCTGTTGTAGTAATGTATCCCCACCATCTCCTCATCTTGGTGTTCTGTTGTAGTAATGTATCCCCGCCATCTCCTTGTCTTGGTATCATGTTGTGGTAATGCATCTCTCATCATCTCACCACTTTGACAATATAACAACCAATGTGCCACCATTGGCTGATGTTGGCCATGTTTATGTTGAAGCTTGGACACACTAGAACCTCTGCCAGCATGATTATTTCCTTGAGAACATGATATTCCTTTCAAACTGTAATAGATCTGATGGTCCACAAAGCCACAGACAGCCATTACGATAGTTATAGCAAAACAATTACAGGAAGAGTTTCCCTGTCAAGGAACAGTGATGCTTCAGTCTTCTTCCTTGTACCCTCCATCCTTTAGACAAGAAATCAACCACTAATTAAACCTATGGCCACTTCTATTGACTACTGGACAAAGGTACAAAGGAACGTCCAAGGTATTGATGTGGAAGACACAATGGAATGAAAGTAGAACATTTACCCAAGTCATCATGGCATTATTTCAATGTGTCTTACAATAAAGACATGATTCATCAAACAAGGATCACAGATCATGTAAATAAAGTCGCCAGCCAATATTTATTACAATTCTATGGCTCTGTCCATGCAACATTTTGGTGTTCGACAAGCCCAGATCATCAGCACACATACATCAACAGGATGTAATTCATCTATTGTCAATGATGGCATGGCATTACATACAGGTCCTGTAGCTTCAAATCATACCAGCCTCATCTTCGATGATACCTGTCAGAAAATGTCATAATGTATTGACGATCATAATGATTGATCTGTCTCTTCTCTGGATGAACTCTCCAGACCACACCATCATCAGTGTAAAATCAATGCCAGATAATTCCTTCGTATTGAATATGAGCAAGCAGTTTAATGTTGGGTCCATAATTTTGTAAATAGATATTGGTATTGTCAAAAATATGTAACCATCAATATATTTCCATCTTGATCATGATTCTTTGTTATATTTTCATGCTTTATAGATGTTTGGTTATATTTGCTAAAACAGCTTGGAAGTTTTGTTCCTAAACGAAATAGTTATGATCAATCCAGGCTAGTTTTGAGTTACTATTACACAACACAACTGTACCATTACTTAGATCCAAGAGCTGCTAACACAACTGTACCATTACTTAGATCCATGAGCTGCTAACACAACTAACCTACTACTGCAACACAAGTAGACAGGACACAAATACACCAGGATAAAAAGCCATTGATGCAAAGCGTTAATAAGTCAGCTATATGTAGTAGCATGTCTGTAGATATTTCAGGCCAGACCTGCCACTTGGGGAATGGAAGATGATGGCTGCTATCTCAGAATATCTCAACTATGGCTATCATCAAGACTAGGTATGTGACTATAAACCCTCTATAACAGTGTTTCAGTGTCAGGAGATAACACCTATTGCTGCTTCATTGTGGAAAATTTTTGCCCTCGAAATGGCATGCAAAATAGTGCAGAGCATCCAAGCAATGTCCTGTTAATGGAGTCATGTGTGACCTTCTCCATGCAGAACCACGCCAATCTTGTATGCAGCGTTAGCATCGATCTGAGTGACACTTTTATACACTTTTCATTTACAGATTGATCAGACCAACAGCCATCAACCAACAGAGGAACATATCCTGACTCACTTTATCTAAACTTTGACTCTGCTTCAGATTAGTTTTAAAAATATGGCACATAAACCTCAAAATACCTTGAAAAATGAGACTTTAATTTGGAGTTGATCATCATCATAGGATGTCCTTGGACACCACAAACATCTGAAACTATATGACACTTGCAAACTAGGATTCAGTTTTCTTCACACAAAAATTGTAGATGCCTCTTCGCTGTACTTAGTGAATTGATATGACCTTTGATATGACCTTTCACCTGACCTTGAACTTTGTGTTTCCATCACAGTCAAGTGAGTAATCCATTCTTTAACAAAACTTTGTTGAATGAGGAATGGAGTAATCTATACTTTTAACCTCTGCATATCTCATCAATATCAAGTTTAGTGTGTTGTGGAACTTACACGTATTGACACCGGCCATGAAGATCCAGGCTAAAATTGGTCTTCATCAACCCATGCTTGCTGTAAGAGTTGAATAACAGGATAGGGTGGCCAGGCTCTCTGGCGTGGTTGACACAAGTTGGATCCCAACTGCGTAGATCAGTGTTGATCACTGGTTTGTCTGGTCCTTATAGCTGGATTATTGCTGAGTTCTGCATTAAACAGCAGTCTAATCAACCAACACATACTGAGCAAATGGTGACACTGTTGAAGAAACTGTGGAAGACACTATTGTAGATCCTGTTGAAGACACTATTGTAGATACTGTTGAAGACACTATTGAATTTACTATTGTAGATGTTGTTTAAAGAAGAACTAAACTCAATTTTTTGGTACTCTTTTTATCACTGCATATGAAAGACTTCTGGTTAGTCATAAACGGGACACCATTTTTTTTTTAAAAAACCCTTGTGGTTAATTAATACCAAGTGCTCAAAAGTTGCTAAAAAGCCGTCTGCTTCTCTCTCGCCCACTAATGAAACCACAGACAGGTTACGTAACTCTGTCGCCAGAGCCCTACAGTGACGTCATAGAAGGAACGATTTTCAGTTAAATGTGTAGAAAATGTGTAGGAAGCTTCTCTCGCCCGCTAACGAAACCACAGACAGGTTACGTAACTCTGTCCTCTGTCGCCAGAGCCCTACAGTGATGTCATAGAAGGAACGATTTTCAGTTAAATGTATAGAAAATGTGTAGGAAGCTTCTCTCGCCCGCTAACGAAACCACAGACAGGTTACGTAACTCTGTCCTCTGTCGCCAGAGCCCTACAGTGATGTCATAGAAGGAACGATTTTCAGTTAAATGTATAGAAAATGTGTAGGAAGCTTGTCATTTTGCTGATTTCTCAACGTCACCAAAGACATGCCGAATTGTTGTGTTGCTGTCAATTGTTCCTTGGGGTTGGGTGATGGTGTCACTATGCACATATTTCCACAAGACCCCATAGTTAGTGCTTAAATTGGCTGTTAGTGTGTGCGAAGTGAGTGTTGTGGAAGCCTGTGGTATATCCTAAATCGGATGGAATGACACTTTTATACACTTTTCATTTACAGATCGATCAGACCAACAGCCATCAACCAACAGAGGAACATATCCTGACTCACTTTATCTAAACTTTGACTCTGCTTCAGATTAGTTTTAAAAATATGGCATATAAACCTCAAAATACCTTGAAAAATGAGACTTTAATTTGGAGTTTGATCATCATGACACTTGCAAACTAGGATTCAGTTTTCTTCACACAAAAATTGTAGATGCCTCTTCGCTGTACTTAGTGAATTGATATGACCTTTGATATGACCTTTCACCTGACCTTGAACTTTGTGTTTCCATCACATTGTAGATCCTGTTGAAGACACTATTGTAGATACTGTTGAAGACACTATTGAATTTACTATTGTAGATGTTGTTTAAAGAAGAACTAAACTCAATTTTTTGGTACTCTTTGTATCACTGCATATGAAAGACTTCTGGTTAGTCATAAACGGAACACCATTTTTTTTAAAAAAAAAACCCTTGGGGTTAATTAATACCAAGCGCTCAAAAGTTGCTAAAAAGCCGTCTGCTTCTCTCTCGCCCGCTAACGAAACCACAGACAGGTTACGTAACTCTGTCACCAGAGCCCTACAGTGACGTCATAGAAGGAACGATTTTCAGTTAAATGTATAGAAAATGTGTAGGAAGCTTCTCTCGCCCGCTAACGAAACCACAGACAGGTTACGTAACTCTGTCGCCAGAGCCCTACAGTGATGTCATAGAAGGAACGATTTTCAGTTAAATGTATAGAAAATGTGTAGGAAGCTTGTCATTTTGCTGATTTCTCAACGTCACCAAAGACATGCCGAATTGTTGTGTTGCTGTCAATTGTTCCTTGGGGTTGGGTGATGGTGTCACTATGCACATATTTCACCCCCTTCCACGCTTCCAGGATAGAAAATGGAATAAAATACATATTTTACTACCAGTGAAAAGTAATTTTCATGTTGTAAGTCAGCGAAAACAAACTTCATAGCATTCATCCTCAGATGTCGCCATTTTTTTAAATCGTGAAGTCAAATCCATTTGAATTAATGAGATTATGGTTTGTTTTCATCAAGTTAGAAAATCAAAACTACATAAATATGTATTTGAATCATTACCAAAAGGAGTTTGCATGACACAACCTGAAACATAACCTAAGCGAGGTCGGGGTTGAAGTGAAAATACTGCCAGATAAATTTCTTCACTTGCTAAATCTACTTGATTTGTAATGTTCACTCACGAGTATGTAGACACTTGTCAATATACGTCTTTATACTTGGTCTCATAATCCTAATTACTATATGATCATACTTGTATGCATTGTGAAACTTAATAATTACTCATTATTTGCATGCACACCCTAGTGTATGTCGTCTTCATCATTACACTTCACAACAAAAACAATGATTCTGCTGAAAGCTACAACAACTTAATAAAAACAAAAATGCAAATATTAAAATTAAAGTTATAGGAGCAATGTCAGGCTATTACCTTGTTCGAGGAATGTATCCATCAATATCCACTAAAATGAGTGATATATAATTCATCTGCAGATTTCCCAAGTGATGTGTCTTTTAACAGTCTAATATGCGAAAACGTGATATATCGTTTCAGGTTTTTCACATTGCTGTATAGTTTCATTGGTTACCCAAGATAGCGCACTTGGCAACTAATTGCATAATGTACGTCATTCCATTTAAAAGTTAGCCAATAATGAGCAGTCAGTCAGTGTATTGGCTGTTAATTCTTTGAAAGAAGGGTGTTGTTGTTATATAGACACAGACACGACAGAGTGTATTCAGTACAGATTAGTAAATGCACATACATAAACACTACCTTTTGACAAATCCCCTATTTAAATCCGCATAAAACTAATTAATCAATCAGCGTGTTATCAGTTAATCCTTAATGACCGATCCAGACACAAGAAATGCTTTGGATGAGTTTCAGTTGCATAACTTGCCAGCTTGATGTGGAACAAACCCCACATGATGCAGGCTTCGCCAAACGAGTGAAACCTACAAAAATAGACATCATCAGGAGTAAACTGGGATTTGTACCCATGATCATCGTATTCTGGCATGCAAAAGTAACTGATCCCACACCTCATTCTATATTCTTTGAATTCGAAGCTGATTTTTGTCCAATGTCTACATGATTTCTGACTGAAGTATTTTCTGAGTACCATTTTATTCTGCTGGGTGAACAGAAAAATATTTAACACACTCATTTGCCTAAGGTGAGACCACATGTATCACAGGTGCTTTTTTTGTGGTGCAGGGATGAAGCCCTGGATAGGAGCCCCAAGATTGCTTAACTTCAACTAACTGTCACCTGAGCATTATGCACAGAACCACAATCCTCCAGTATATAGTAACCTTTTACTCTCCGATAAGAATAGTTTGAAAACAAGTCTATTGCTGAAGAAAAATGATATATTAGTAAGAACTTATATACATGCATTCTAGAACATGTGCCATACAAACATGTTAAAATAATACCGGGTATGTAATTGTTTGACAATGTTGGGGTTTTTTGTAGATGAAAGCGAAGTTCTCTGACAATGTTTTTTTTTCAGGTTTACAGAGGTACCAACTTAGGTTTTGTAGATTCATTCAACATAAGATGGATCAAGACATGAAAAAATAAATGTGATGCAAGAAATCCTAAAACTGGGTAATCAACTGCTAAAAAGTTTTAAAATACTGACAATTCCCCTTTCTTAATTCAAAGTTAATTAAAATGCTTGCTATGGCACATGTTTAGTTATCGTTTAACCTAATGACCCATCTGCTGTTACATGCCTTGAAAAATACAAACCTGTACAGCTTTTATGATTTCTATTGAAACCAGTTAAGCTAATTTCACAGTTAAAATGTTGTAAACCCTGAAAAAAAACCAAACAAGTATATCCTTATACAAAAGATAATAGTTGAATACAAATATGAATGCAAATATATATCTTTGTAGAAATCCCATAATTGATATTGTATTTAAATGCACAAGAATGTTGATACAAGACTGCATGGTATGAAAAACATCACATTAAAACTCCTGTTGTGTTTTGACAACAAAACCTTCAGTCAGTCCAGGACAATGGGCTATTCTGTTCTGCATTTGTCCATAAAGGACATGTGCCTTTATGTCTGATTCCCTTCAGTAGCATTGGCCAACATTTCCACAATAATTGCACGGAAAGTGATCAAAATGAACCTCCTGAGGGGCTCTCTCATAATCACTGAGATTAATGAAGACTAAAATAAAAACCTGCCGATAACTGACTGTGTTTTACAGTCCAAATTGTGCATGTTTGTCATGAGATGCTGCACTCACTCGCCATTTGATATTTGGTCAAAGCCAAATGGCCATCATGAAAGCTGAGCATAGTGTAATCGACTCAGCTTCATAACTTTGATCTGTTCTATTTTAGGGTCATTCGAGCAGAAAATAATTTTCCTAAAGTTGGATATGTGAATCTGACCAGACCCATCAACAAGAAATGTCTTATTAAGAACACTGGAATGCAACTATGAAAAATCACCGAAAAGCTCATAAATATGTCCTGGCTTATCAGAAATGATCATTGATCGTTTTCCTAAAGTTATTGTCCATTGGGAGAGATGGCTGATGGGGAGATTGCTACTGATCGCTGGGAGGCAGATGACACAACTTTAATGTCGACATCAAGACGAACACAAGAAGATGGCAGAGTTTGAAGAGTCCTAAGAAAATTATATAACTTGTGTTATGACATGCAGTCTGAAGCTTGGATATCCCCAACATTGTTGGACATAAAGTTTAACATGCTTTCACACGTACTGATTAACATCAGTTGTGTGGAAATTAGTTCAGTTAAATGTTCGGATCAGATATACATGTAAGACAAATCTTCGACAGTATTCTATTATCATGTTTGTTGCCAGTTGTAACAAACAATAGTTTGTGAGCTGTCAATGTATTTTGAAGTTTTGTGAGCTGTCAATGTTTTTCATAAGTTGAAGAAAATATGGTTTTGTTCAGAAGACACAGATGGTAGGTGTGGTACAACAGTTGTCTCATTATTGTGTAATGTGCCAAGTTTAAGCATAACATGTCCATTATTTCAGGATGACAGTTTCATACATAGCTTAGAGTGAATGAATGAGTTTAGTTTTACACCTCTATTAGCAATATTCCAGCAATATCTTGTGGAGGACACCAGAAATGGGCCTCACAGTTTGAACCCATGTGGGGCACTTAACAAAAGTCATCAGCATGACAAGCAAATGTTTTAACCACAAAGCTACCCACCTGTCCCTATACATAGTCCAGTAGCAGATGCAGTGTGACTACCATTCATGTTCCAACCCATAATAAATGGTCAAAATGCTTGCAGCTCCTAAATCATTACCATTATTCACAAGGCTTGACATGTTTTATCCTAGTACTTAAATTCCCACAGTCAGTATTGAGAAGTTGATCAAATGATAATTTCCGACATAGAGATTTTGAACATTTATGAAAAGTAATTTTACATCAAACATAGTATTTGTTTATATGATATTTTTCTTTTTAATTTAACTTTGGCTAGAGTTAGTGGTAACATCTAGGCCTGACATGAAACAAGAAAATACACTGCCCTTGAGTGTTGACCCAAAATGATATTTGCAATATACTCATAGATGCAAAAAAACTAACAAAACACAAGAAAGTACATGCATTCTTTTGTTCATTTTCAGAATTCCACTGAAAGTGCAATATTGTGACAAAACCTGGAAACGACTTAAGGAACACTTGTACTTCTCTGTGTTCCATTACTCATTTCCATTAGTATATTATAATTGTTTTCATAAAGTTTGGATGTTCCAAACAAAATCCAAAAATCATTGAAGGAAAGGGAGAGATAAAATCTGTTGATGATGATGTTGATGTTCATCCAGTAAGCAAGTAGGTCAAGTTTGTAACAATGAATCCAGCCTTCCTCTATGATAAGCTGAACATTCCAGCTCCAAACAAACATACTAAAAATGCCAATTGGTATTTTAGTGGCTTAGTAGCAGGAGGGGATTTGATAAATGGGTGCTCACCTGGATTAAAGGTAAAAATGTAGCTAACAAAGTATGTTGGACAGGAAAGAAGCCATGATTCTTTCATCACCAGTGCTTGGAGAGTGTTAATTACATTACATGGCTGAAGAAGACTCATTATCTAGCTCAGCATCAGGCGATAACGATGGGATAAGTTTTGCCAGTGCTGTACACATGGTGATTGGCGCTGCTGCGAAAAGACAAAATTTTATGCTGGAATGGATTTTGTAAACAGAATGATCATTGCCAACTGAGCAAGTGTCGATAAACAGTCATGGTTGGGAGAAGTGCTGAACTTCAGGGTCACAAAGTGCTACATGTCATGTTTTCTGAAGAAAATCAATGAACAGTTTACATGTGATTAAGTTTGCTTAAAACTTCAAGCTTTTTATTTTCATTAAAGTAGTATTTGAAATAATGTGTGGAACTGATTTGCTTTGACTGAACATGACATAAATATTCTTTCTTGGCAGATGTCTTCTAAGTGAATACAGAGCGAGCTATGAGGAGTTCAAGAAAATCTGAATTGAGTGAATAGTGTTAGTCCTGAGTATTATGCAAGGAGTAACTCTCAGCATTCCTTCATAAGGGATGGATGATCCACCAGTGGGTTATTCTATATATTCCTCACTGACATATGAATTATGTGAATTGTGTTAGTCCTGAGTATTGATACTATTATGCAAGGAGGAACCTCCAGCCTTCCTTCATAAGGGATGGATGATCCACCTGTGGGTCATTCTATATATTCCTCACTGACATTTTAAGAAAGAATATGAAGAAAAATGTAGGTTGTTCTCTATTCCTCACTCATATTATAAGAAAGAACATGAAGAAAAACTTATTAGATATCAAAGCAACGAAAAATTTCATGGTAGCCAGCCTGTTGTTTCAATGACATATTGTAATACATTAGTGATATTTTGAGCAATGATGTCATATTACATTTTTTTTCAACATTGAAGCATCACATGGCTTCAACTGACCAATTAGCACTGAGCACAGCTAAAACATGTGTGCTAAGGTCAGAATGTTATTACATGATCATTTTACCCTGAGGGGTAATGGTCTGTTATCGTGGATTTGTTCTTGGTACTTGAATTTTCTCATTTGTCTTTGAGTGAATAGTATTTTTTCTATGCAATTGTTTCAAACATAATAGTGAACATTATCATGACAGTCTATTAATAATTGAAGCTAGGACAGCCAGTGAAACATGCAAACATTGGTATCCAAGACATTAATTTTAATCAACCAATAATCATTTTTACTCCTTTTTTCAATGTCTCTTATCTATATTTTACCAATTTTGGTTAACTAAACATAGACATACTATTGAAAATACAAATGTTTCAAGTTTAATGCTAAATTTAGCAATACATCAGATGGTAGCTTGAATAAAAGGACACAAGATGAAAATATCTGCAAATATTTAATTGGAGCAAATATACAAATGTGTAATAGTAAACATTTTTCTGTAAATCACATGCCTTTACCCCTCTAATTTAACCTGAGAATTAACACCTGAGCTAACGAGTGTGACAGGTAAACAAACTTTTGTAAATTGAACAAAAGTCCCAATATCACATGAAGGTATTGATCTTTCTGTGCAATGGCTGACAATAAATACACTCTATGAGCATGAAAGTGATAGAAATGCCAGGAAATATTCATGAAGCTTAAAAATAAGGTTTAATCTCCTGTAGTGGGGAATAATCTTTTACACCAAACCAGACAAGAAGAATGGCTCATGGGAATACAATCAGTGGCCAAGTCTGATTCACCTGGAATTGATCAAATGTTACCTGATATAGAATACAGCGGCCTGCTTGATGATTCAGTGCGTGGAAACTGATGATACAATGTTTGTTTTCGTGGACAATAATCAATTTAGTAATGACCCATGATTCAGTGATTAAGTGGCAGATTATCAGCCGCATCACCTGAAGAGAGAGTGGAATCAATCACAGACTGCAACGTAAAAGCATTGTGATGCAATTAACATACATTTGATATTGCAGATATTGTCAGCTATTTCTGATTACAAAAGATAATTTATCATGGTGGTTGCATCGTTTGGAGTTTAATGGTCGTTTTAATGTCTTTCAAAAGAACATGTTTTTATTGTAAAGGTCCAGTGGTGAATTAAAGTGATGTTTTTGTTTGATGTGTCATCCGTGGATCCTCTGAGATGACAAGGATGAGAATGTTGCCTTGAGAGATAAGGGTTTGACCGATGGTGAATTACACATGTAGTTATGTTTTATAGTCTGTTGGCTAACAGAGGTACAGGAGAGGTAGTATGTATAGAGAGCAGTGGTATGTGTATAGACAGGAGTGGTATATCTACAAAGAAGAGTGGTACAACTGTAGTGGAAAGTGGTATATCTAGAGAGAACTGGTATATCTATAGGGTAGAGCAGTATATTAAAAGAGACGAGAAGTATATCTACAGAAAGGAGTGGTATAGTTAGACAGGAGTGGTATATCTACAAAGAAGAGTGGTACAACTGTAGTGAAAAGTGGTATATCTAGAGAGAACTGGTATATCTATAGAGAAGAGCAGTATATCAAAAGAAACGAGAAGTATATCTACAGAAAGGAGCGGTATATTTAGAGAAGAGTGGTATATCTATAGAGAAGAGTGATATAGCTGTAGACAATAGATATAAGAAATATTCTCTTATGTTAATCTGGTACATTATGAGTTGTTCACTGGTCACAAGGGGGCCATGGGCGCATGGAACATAAACAAACCTTGAGGGTACATGAGCCCATGGACCCCTAGGGACCAGTGAACAACGTATTTATCTTACTGAACACCTGAATTTTAATTCTGAACTGTTTGTAGCACTTCTCTTGGAATGCGAGGTGAATCACCATTTTGCAGACGACACAAGGTAAACAATTTTAGAGTTATCTCCCTTCCATCGATTTTCAATCGCAAAACATCTGTAATTTCCGTGCTTCATGCATGATTCAATGCTATTCGAGGCAAAGGAATACTGTCGTGAAGCACCAGAAGAGTTCAGAATTCCCAGTGGTGTACATTAAAAATAATACATTGCCTGTAAGGTACATTGAAAGTAATAGAATATTATCCAGTCAGAAATCGACATTCATGTGTGAGGTAGGATAAAAGTACTTAACATATTTTCATACATTCTTGCCACATAAGATGTGTGTCCTCAAACAGACAACCCATATGACAGTTATGTTATTGTCTTTAATATATCTCTTTAAAGAAAACATATTTGTCCAAAACTTTCACAAATTATTATATTTTTGTGTTTTTTAGTGAAGTTTTAGATGCCAAACAAGCATGTTATATTTTGGCCTGACCTTTTAACTTGGCACCTTAGGTCACGGAAGGTACCAGTTGGTTGATGTTGTTACATAGTCACATCATTCTCAGGACTTCTAACTTGAACGAAATAGAGCAGCATTTTAGCATCCTCAATAAAAACGACAGAAAACCCTACTTGCACATGCACTCACACATGAAGAAAATCATGTTACTTTAACTTTCATATCTTCATTTTTCATCTTAAGAAGAAAAAAATAAGAATTGATGCTAAAATGCTATTTCAGGTAGTCGCCCACACGAAACCCTTTCCTATGGACAATAGCATGTGGCAATGGTGATGACATGAAGTTCATCCAAAATCAGTTTATTCCAGTAAAGTCCGATATAAATTGGAAAAGGAATGCAGCAAATCGGATGGAAAGGAAATGGAGATGTTTAAGTGAACCTTTCAGCCTGACTGGTGTAAAGTAGAGACTTGTGTTCCAAGTTCCGCATGTATGTCAACAACGATGGTCGTACAACTGTCTACCATTCCCATGTTGTCTGCGTCTGCACTTTACCTCAGTCTATGGCAATGTGGATATCCAGGCCTCGGGCCTGCAAGATTGAATCTGTTGGCAGGCAATTGGATTTCCTCTGACAAATATGAACCTTGACATATTGCAATGGAGCGATACAATACACATCGACAACATATCGTCACATTACGGGTTATCATCCCACAACCCCATTTCAACCATAATTAAATATTGGTGTCCTCAAATCCTCTCCAGCTCTGCATGTGAACCTAATACAAGTGATTACAATGACATCAAAGCTTCATTAAACTGAGAGAGTTTGCATGTCCCCTTTATAATTACCATTCTGTTGTCAGACTTGGAATGATTCTGTTGACAGCTTTGTTATTATCTGACATTGAGAGGGATGAATCACACACTACCTTATCTTGCATGAAGCAGACGCAATTAACGCCACTTGATGCAACATGGAATAGGAATTTGGGTGAATCCATCAAAATGTTTAAAACACAATAAAGTCTCTTTTGGCAGACAATGACAAGGAGAATGAGTCAATGGTGACTCTTTGTCTGTGAACACAATCTTTTGGAACAAAAAAATGTTTAACAGATCAACTGACAGGAGTCAAAAGACAGTGATAAAAACAATTACTATGGATTGCCTGTTAATGCTGTTTGAATGAGTTGAAAGAAATGCAACAAAGGCTTATGAAGGGAAGAAATATATGAAGTGTTACATGTGTAAAACAAAAAGATTGTTATCCTCCACACTCTTTGTTTTAGAGAAAGGTAAACTAGATATGTCTTTTAAGTGCAATAGGTCATTGTCAAACATTTAATCTAAGAAAATCTGGTAACAGCAAAACGTTTATGGATTTATGACTTGTTATTGTTGTTATTTGGGTATTTATATAGTGCAATAGTCCATCCCCTATGTATGCTCAAAGTGCTTCTTTGTTTTTCCCTTGATCATTTGATGTCAGTCTCAATGGCACATCATATTATTGATCTCTATTCCCTGGGGATCATACAACTTTTGCAGCTACAAGGAGCACTTTCCCATCATTTCAAAGGTACCCATTCACAGCTGGGTGGACTGGGACAGATAGTCACAGTACTTTGTCAAAGTTTGCTACATGTTGCTGTACCTGGCTAGGTGTTTGCATTTATTCATTTGCCACACTCTGGTCATTTACTAACAGATTCATGGGTTCTTTTAAGTGCACAGGGTTCTTTACTGTGCACTAGGAGTTGTGACAACACTGAAAGAGTCTACACACAAAGCTGACTCCAAGGCTTTTACATCTGGCTCACTAGTCTGGTGCCCAAGACAGCTTTCCCACCATGCCACCATGTTGTCTATGACTTTTGCAAACATGTAACATTAAGAACAAATAAAATGAAACTTATGAACAGAATTAGTATGAATTCTTTGGGACAAGTCAGCACAAAATTAAGTAAGTTTGGGTATCTATTCTGAAAAGCATTTAGATCTACTTGCAATTGTTTAGATTGCAACCAACCACACTAAATTTAAAAATAAATGCCTGAAAAATGGGTCTACAGTATGTTACTGGTGCTTTGTGAATCACGTCATATTTCCGTAGGTTTTACACATACACCATGTATTGGGAGTCCATTTGCTGCTTCATAGCATTGCTGTTATTATTAGTGTGTGCCCTGCACATTGTGATGATGATATGTGTTTTTGAATCCTGTTCTCAGTGACATGAACACTGACATTGCATGTCATATGCACAGAGATGACACAAACTCACTGACTGACTTCATCTGCTACAAAACAACTAAGACATCCCATTTTGTACTCACAGAATTCAAAACGTTTCTCACAAACCCAAACAAGTCGATGCATACACCTGCCTTCCTGCTTGCCATACCATTCACACTTACTATGTGGCCACCTTCTTACCCACTGCTCCCTCCTACCCTTGCTCACTCACTCACTCACTGACGCATGCATGCACACACACACGAACACACTCACTCACCCACCTACTCTCTCACTTACCTACCACATCTCACTCGCCCACCCACTCACTCTGAAATAGACCTCTGTTGCTATATTCATTTGAACCACCTATCTACCTTCTTACCTGCTTGCTCCTTCCTTCACTCACTCACTCACTCACTCACTCACCTACTCACTCACTCATTCAACCACTCACTCACTCAACCAGCCACTCACACTGAAATAGACCACTGCTGATGTATTCATTTGAACAACCTGTCCACCTTCTTACCTGCTTGCTCCTTCCTTCACTTACTCACCCACCCACCCACTCACTCACTCACTCAACCACTCAACCACCCACCCACTCACTCACTCTGAAATAGACCTCTGTTGTTATATTCATTTGAACCACCTATCCACCTTCTTACCTGCTTGCTCCCTCCTACATTCACTCACTTGCTCACTCACTCACTCACTCTGAAATACACCACTTCTTATCTCAAATTTTAAAAAATGGTGTCAAGCAAATTGTTGAGGAACCAAGACTGTCTTTGAGAAATACATATTAAACAGTTCACCAATCCAAATTCTAACGATTGACATGATCCTCCTTCACTGAGAATCTTTTGATTTACTACAATATGAATGCATGATGCGTTATCACAACATATACACCTAAAACAAATGCACAAGATAAACCTGTATTCTTCTTTGTCAATGTAACAAATGAAGGCAAACATGGCAATATATTTCTCCCCAGACATTGTGCAGGGACAGTTCTGTCAGGGGTAAATGGATGTATACCAGTCTATGTGCTGATGGTGCTACAGATTACTTCAGATGTCCTCTAGAAGGAAAACAGTTTTTCCGTGGCAGTCTTGTGATTCCTTTTAAGTCATATCAGAGCAATGTCTGCAGAGACCACAAAATGTTATGAATAAACAAAACGTCAGAAATGGTCACCGGTATTCTACATGTACTTGGGATTCTGGGTCAGTGTTATAGACGTTTCCCTTGCTTCCTTTAGGGGACTCTTTTTAAGATAGTGACAGTTGTCTGTGAATTACAGGGAAGAAGAACTTAACTTAAGAGCAGTATTTTAGTTGAAACCAATCAATAACCAATTGTTGGTGAGAGCGGTTTGAATGGGCAACATCACTTAAAGATCATACATACTCTAGTAGGGTACAAATACAAAATCACTTGCTGACATCACTATAAATGAAAACCCACCATTAAAACTACTCATTTTGACCTTTAATTAACTTAAATCAACCTTTATGTCAACAGTGCACAATTCTCAGCCGCCAACAAAATTTCAATCAATCAGAGTGGTGCGTCTCTGTGACGTAATTGTAGGTATAGAAATGAGGGTCTGTGCAGTATTCATTTCAGGGGTTAAACTATTTCATTTACAGGTTCGTACAAACCTGAAATCGTGAAAGCTGTTGAGAAAAATAAATGCAATATGTTCTCACAGTCTACTATCATTTAGTTTTGTCTCCTGCTTTGAGTAGTTTTTTAGTTACAACCCCTGTTTTCATAGACGATTCTGTCAAAATCACTTGGTGTTGCTACGTTGTAATCCGTGATAGGAGGTGTAAACCTACACGTTATTTGTCATCATTCACTTGATGCTCAGTTAATGAATTTATAACAGGTATAATTAGTGGTAACGCCACTTAGATTACCCGACAAAGGCCCCCATTTGGCATTTCTTGTGTCTTGATCAGTCAAAAGATTAACCGATAACACCCTGATTGATTAAATAGTTTTATGCGGATTTAAGTGGGGGATTTGTGAAAAGGTCGTGTTTATGTATGTACATTTACTAATCTGTACTGAATACACTCTGTCGTGTCTGTACATGTGTCTATGTAGAAACAACACCCTTCTTTCAAAGGATTAATCGCCAATACATTGATTGATTGCTCATTATTGGCTAACTACATAACTTTTTAAAAAGAATGACGTACATTATGCAATTAGTGCCAGGTGTGCTATCTTGGGTAACCAATGAAACCATAGAGCAATGTGAAAAACTTGAAATGATGCATCACGTTTTCGTATATTAGATCACTTGGGAAATCTGCAGATGAATTATATATCGATCGTTTTTGTGGATATTGATGGATACATCGAACAAGGTAATAGCCTGACATTGCTCCTATAACTTTAATTTTAATATTTGCATTTTTGTTTTTATTAAGTCGTAGCTTTCAACAGAATCATTGTTTTCGTCGTTAAGTGTAATGATACAGACGACATACACTAGGGCATGCATGCGAATTATGATTCATATAGGCAAACTATGAAATGTCTACATATTACATTCCTGTTATACATTTGCAGATCGCTTCTTTGTATTAAGTTTCAAAATGCATACAAGTATGATTATATAGTAATTAGGATTATGAGACCAAGTATAAAGACGTATATTGACAAGTGTCTACATACTGGTGAGTGAACGTTAGAAACCAAGTAAATTTAGCAAGTGAAAGAAATTTATCACGCAGTATTTTCACTTCAACCCCGAGCTCTCTTAGGCAATGTTACAGGTTGTGGCATGCAAACTCCTTTTGATAATGATTCAAATACATATTTATGTAGTTTTGATTTTCTAACTTGATGAAAACAAACCATAATCTCATTAATTCAAATGGATTTGACTTCACGACTTAAAAAAATGCCCTGTCTTTGGATGAATGCTATTTAAGTTTGTTTTTACCGACTTACAAAAGCAAAATACTTTCTACCTGTAGTAAAATATGTATTTTATTGATGGACAATGGGATTTTGCGTGACATTGCTTATAACATAACAGTTTCACTCTTGGAAGTGTGGAGGTCAATATAGTATTGCTTGCAATATAAATGTCACTTCGACCCCCATCTTGCTTCCTTGGAAGAAGTCCTTATGTTAAAAGTTGTGTCATGTAAAATCCATTTGGCCATGATTCAAATGCATATTTAACTACCAGTAAAAAGCAGTTTTGATTTTCTAACTTGATGAGAACAAATCATAATCTCAATAATTTTAATGAACTTTAACCCTTGACTTCACGATTTTAAAAAATGGCGGCGCAGTGTCTGAGGATGAATGCTATTTAAGTTTCTTTTCAGCCACTTAAAAACACAAAATTACTTTTCACTGGTAGTAAAATATGTATTTTATTGATGGACATTAGGATTTTCCATGACATTGCTTATAACATAACAATTTCACTCTTGGAAGCGGTCAATATAAAGGGTCAATATAATATTACTTATGATAATATTGTCACTTCAACCACAACCTCGTTTCCTAGGAAGAAAACGTTATATCCATGCAAAATCCTTTTGGTCAGTAATGTTTAGTAAGCAGTCTTGATTTTATAAACTCGATGAAACTTGAACTCCATTTTCTATCCTGGAAGCGTGGTAAGGGGCGAACCATCCAATTTAGTATATACCATAGGCTTCCACAACGCTCACTTTGCACACACTAACAACCAATTTAAGCACAAACTACAGGGTCCAGTGGAAATCTGTGCATAGTGACACCATCACCCGACCCCAAGGAACAATTGACGGCAACACAACAATTCGTTGTGTCTTTGGTAACGTCGAGAAATCAGCAAAATAACGAGCTTCCTCCACATTTTCTATACATTTAACTGAAAATCGTTCCTTCTATGACGTCATTGTAGGACTCTGGCGACAGAGTTACGTAACCTGTCTGCGGTTTCGTTAGCAGGCAAAAGAGAAGCAGACGGCTTTTTATCAACTTTTGAGCGCTTGGTATTAATTAACCACAATTTAAAAAAAAAAAAAAAAAATGGTGTTCCGTTTTTGACTAACCAGAAGTCTTTCATATGCAGTGATAAAAACAGTACCAAAAAATTGGGTTTAGCTGTTCTTTAAGAACAGTATTTTAGTGGAAACCAATCAATGACCAGTTGTTGGTGAGAGCAGTTTGAATGGGTAACATCAATTAAGAGCAGTATTTTAGTGGAAACCAATCAATGACCAACTGTTGGTGAGAGCAATCAGGTAACACTGACATACAATAACATCAGTATTTGGAAGGGGACATCAGGTAAGACCAACTTGAGATAATACCAGTACCAGTGTTCAGATCGGGCGACATCAGATAAGACTAAGTTGACTTAGCATCAGTATTCATGAGTGGGACTTAGTGAGAATAACATGAACAAACATAAGTATTTCAGTGGGGGATACCAGGTAAGAATGACCTTGTTTGGATGGGGATATGAGGTGAGAATAACATGAGATAACACCAGCATTTGGATGGGAATTATAATGTGAGAATAACATGAGATAACACCAATATTTGGATAGGGGATATTTCTTTTGATGGTGGATAACAGGTAAGAATAATATGAGATAACGCCAGTATTATAATGGGGATATGAGGTGAGAATATCATGTGATAACACCAACATTTGGATGGTAAATATCATGTGAAAATAACATGAGATAACACCAACATTAGGATAGGGGATATATGAGAATAACATGAGATAACATCAGTATTGGGATGAGGGTTATCAAGCGAAATAACATTAGTAAACACCAGCATTTGAATGGGAAATATCTTGTGAGAATATGATGAGATAACACCAGTAATTGGATGACTGGTCATTAGGAGAGCCTGATGCTTTGTATGAATAATATTTGAAGAGGAAATTTCAACTCAAAGACCAACTGTCTTAAGTGATAGTGACCACTGTTTGTATCATCAACTTTCATCACTTTACATCTGCACCAGCATCTCTGTGAGTACATGGGTCTGTCGTGTAAAGCCTACATCTACTACCTCAGTACAACAGTCTACGCATAGAAATTTGGAATCCCTCAGAAATCTTTTTTTTTTTCAGAAATACACAGTAACCTTTAAACATTAACAATTTCTTCAAACAGTAAAAGAAAATCCTGCTTTTGATAATTAATAGATGTTAAATGAATTGTTACTGATATTAAATAAATGTTACAGCTTACATTTAAAGACAAAAACTGGAAATTCAGTTCTCATTTTCCTCTTTAAATATGTCTTAAAGATAACATTAAGAAGAAGTCACTTAGAAGCTGTGCTGACATATAATCACTGGAGAGTTAATTTCATTTGAAAAAATCAGTAAAACTGTGCAGGAAAAGTGACAAGTTAATATCATCTGCTGTCAAGTCAGTATTTGCCTTCTGACATTCCTCCGGCTTTCTCGCAGCAGTGTGCCATGTACGTTATCAATATCACATCTAAAGTGCAGTCTGGTGCAGTTCTTAATGTCAGTTTTCACATGTCACTGCAAAATGTGAATATGCAAACATCAGACAGTGTCAGCAGAAGTTTGATTTTAGAGAGAAGGATGGATAGTGTTGTGTTTGATTTTTTTTTATAACTTTATTTCTTTATTTTCTTTTGTTTTACAGTAAGTTGATAGCTTGTGGTTCAATACACACAGCATCTAACCAAAATGGGTATTATGATTCCGTAGCTGATAGTAATGGCTGTTACAGGAGATGTATTGTTGAGGTAAGTAGGCAATAACATATTGACCATTAACATAAAGACAAGATATATCTGTCTATATTATATACTACTCAAAAAAATAAACGCATAGCTGAAAATTGTTTTCAGTTTATACACTTAAGGTTCAGTAGTACAGGGCAGTCATGAAGAAAACCTGAATGAATATTAACGGTCCAATGCTGCAAGAAACTGTGCGTCACAAATGACAAGTGTTCCAAGGTCAAGGTCACAGAGGAGTCAGTATCTTGTGTGGCCACCATTAGCATTGGTTACTTGGCATCGGCGTCTCTTTGACTGGACCAGATTCCAGATGAAGTGCCTGGGACTCTTTGGGCAAGGCCACAAACAGAGCAGGTAACGCCTGTGGCTGAAGGTCACGTCACACACAACGATTCAATTCATTCCACAAATGTTCAAAAGGGTTAAGATCCAGTGGTCGTGAGGGCCAATCAAGAACCTGTACTTGTTTTGGGCAAGGAAATCCCCGGTTATTTTTGCTGAATGCGGCTGAGCGTTATCATGCTGAATAATGATTTTCTGGCAATTCATGAAAGGAAGGACATGAGGCCTGATGATTTCATCACAGTAGCGTCAAGCTGTCAAATTGCCCTGGACCTGAATGAGATCTGTCCTGCCACTGTATGAGATGCCAGACCAAACCATGACACTTTCACCACCCAATCTCTCCACTTCCAGTGCACAATTTCTAGCGTAGCGTTCATTATGACATCAATATACACATGCTCTTCCATCGGGGCGTTGCAGCATGTAATGTGAGTCATCGCTGAAGATAACAGTTTTCCACCTTTGCAATGGCCATGGAAGATGTTGGCAACACCACCTCTGCATTGTTGCTGATGTTGACGTGTATGGACAGGTCCTCGCAAAGGTCTTCTGGAATCAGTACCAGCCTCACGTAAGTGGTTCATCACAGTCTCATCAGAAATTGTTCTGAGTCCTGGCACTACAGATGTTGTTGTGAACCTGTTCAACAAGTGTCAAAGCCGAATATACCTTTTCTGAGTGGGTGTGGTCGCACGGGGTCAACCTTGCTGCTGGTAGTGATGACCAATCGCATTGTTGCTCTGAGCCTCAGTAAGTCTAGGCATGACTTTAACACCAAATTTAAGATTGTCAACTGTCGCAAGAGCATTGAAACCCCCAACTTTTATTGGAAATGATGCAAAAAGAAAATGAATTTCTTCTCGTTCACAATTTATTGCATTTATTGAGGAAAACAGATTTTGATGCGTTTTGGTGAGTTGTTTTCAGCGTTCACCATAGATATACTGATTACATAGACACCAATGATTCAAATTTGAAAAGTTACATGGAAAAATACTACCTACGAGTTTCTTTTTTTGAGTAGTTTATGTATTGGTTATATCTCTTTTGATATATTGGAAATGTGGTGGTCAGTGCAATGATTTTAATTTTAAAATGTTGAATTTAGCTGAATTTAAATGTTGTGGTTAAAGTTGTTGTTATTAGTCTCAGCTTTTCATGTAAATTCAATCTGAACCCAAACATGCATGATTTGTGTCACAAGTGACCTTCAATTAGGCCCAAATTTGGGATTTTAATGATCTGTATCTATATATCTATATCTGTCTGTCTATCTATCTATGTAGGTTTCAGGACACTTTACTTGTGTATGGACATGGTCCTGAACTCTCAAATTTTCTGATTGACCAATATACTGTTCATTGCCGCCTGTGCATGTTTTGACATATATTACATTTTTAGAAGAGCAGTCAAAGTTCTGTTGTCCAAAGAAATCTCCATGCCTCGAGAAAGTTATGGAATGTCCTTCAACAATATGTTGAGACATTCCACAGTTACTTCTGTTACATAGGACCAAGTAGGATTTAATACAAGTAAATTTACCTACCTACCTAACAGGCGTTCTCCTGGGAGCGTCCAGTGACAGCTGAAGTACTGTTTTAACCGTTATGGGAAGATGGCAGCAAATTGCTCCGGACTTTGCGTTATGTAATTTTGTTTGATTGTATACATTTTGTTGTGTATCCCCATCGTATGTAATTCAGTTTCGGGTTCCTTTATTGCACTGAAAACAACACCAAAATCTTGACAGAAGAAGAGTTTATTGAAACAAAAGAAAACCGTATCAAAATATCATTCATACTCAGACACACCTACCCTAATTTATTAACTTCTGTGTTCATCCTCCCGACCAAACCCCTTGTAATTCCTAATCCTAATCTGCCCGTTTAATCCCTAACTCCTATCCTATTTAGTCCTACACTAATTGTCCCCCTTCCCAACATAACAAGAAAACGCTGTACATATTCCCCAACCTACTCTCTACAAATGATCGTAACCAAGAAAAGGAGGGAGTCTTGATAACAAGACCAACCCTAGAATGGTACCTGCTTGGATGACCTCAACGAGACAACTGAATAGTCAGGTCACTTATATAGTTGTGGTGCAGGGGGGGGGAGGGGGAATTGACCTCTGACTCCGAAACGATGGAAAACATCATGAAATGCACATGCCGTTGGACCAGCCATGGCAGTCAGCAAGTCATGTGTCACATATCTGACCACCAATATGGCCACACAAGCCCTTATTGTATGGTGCATGTCAGACACTCCACAATTCCAAACCAATCAGCAGCATGAGGCACCCCACATAAGTGAGACAATGGATACAAGACTATCACGTACAGATAAATGTATTATGTTAATTTCCCAAGCTATAATCCCCAAATCACTCCTCTGTTAACTGTTACATTATACACACTCTATCACACACGCACGCACGCACGCACGCACGCACGCACGCACGCACGCACGCACGCACGCACACACACACACACACATATGGATAGCTTGTTTGCTAACAGGATACTAACAGGATACACGAATGGTACAACACTGTGGTGTTCATACTGGTAACCAACCAACTGGTTGAATGTTGCAATAAGGACTTCATAACAAAATGACATAACACCAGGTGTTCACAATCGGGACTAATTTAATAGCATCATGACCACCTTTGACAGGAACCTCCATGCTTTAAACCGCATGCTACCCCTACACCCTTTAGTTTGCAGGAATGTGTAAACATGTCACTATGTTGACGCCTGGAGGAGGACAGCAAATACACCTGGGCATGTGTGCTTGGATGTAGGTGTCATATTGGACATAGGTCTCAAATCCCTTTTGTGTGTGTGTGTGTGTTATGCTGCGATATTGTGGACATTGGGATCGCAACTCGTGTGTGTGTGTGTGTGTGTGTGTTGGGATGGGGCATGGAATGTTGTATCGTCAGGGAGGTGAGAACATCAGCATAGCTGAAGACAAGTCAATACAGATGGTAGGTAACTGCTCTGTCAGTACATCTTTGGTTTCAACTTGGTTTGTTATATGAAGTTTATTGGCAGAGACACGACATATGGAAATGTCACATTCCAGGATTCCAGATCCTGTATATACATCCAGATATAATAAGAACATCACATCCTTCATCATAGGCTGAATCATGTGAGACCATTGTACCATTGTATCAGCAGCATGTTAGTCCAGTGGTTGTACATGCCATAATTCAAACGCATAATTTGGCATGCTAGTATCCTATAGTCATGGCATCAAATCCCTAATCACCATAATCATTTCTACACTCTCATCTGAAATGAATAAGAGAGTTTGGTTTACTAACGTTTTAACCATATGCCATTGCTTGTCAGTCCAAAAAAGTAGGAAAGTATGAAATGATATGTCTGTTAGACTTTTCCCAATTTGGTGAAACCCCAAGCACAAGTCTGATGCTGACAAACATAGAAATTTAAATGGATTGAACTGGCATGTCCAAGGGATGCAACTCTACAGCATGTTGTGGCACCTTTTATGACAGGCCTCAGGTTGTTTGATATGAGGATGCTCAGGGCTACTTTCACAAAGCACTAAGGTGATCGTAAGTCAGTAAAGTAACCTTGGTTCAAGAATGGGCGTTTAGGTTAAACTCAGAAAGTTTGGTTCGTGAAAGGAGCCCCTGGATCAATCTTCTTTCATTTCAGAGCTTGTCATAAACTGTGATGTCATGGATGGTGACTAGCGTACAAAAATAACCTTGCATGAAAGATCTTCATCTTGTTTTCTACAATTATTTCTAAATTGCTTCCAACAACTATTTTCCCATTGAGATCTGGGTAAGAAAGGGTCTTGAGCAACCAGTGCTTGGTAGAAGTGGTGACAAGAAGGTTTGGTGGTCGGTCTTGCTGGCTTAGTTGATAATTGTCATCCACATATCCCAGTTGTGTAGGTCAGTGCTCTTGTCATAATGCCATTCATAAGGATATCAGGTCCCAACGTAATTGTTTACAGATTGTTATTTGTTATCTGAAATGTTACTGAGAGAGGGGTCAAGAACAACCAACTGAACCTCACCACTTCTTTTAATATCTGTGATGCAAGAAAATGTCTGTGATACAAACCATGAATTTTGTTATGTCTTGTAAAACATTATCCATAACCTGCAAAACTGATTAAATGTTCCAGGATCTAATTTCCTATTATGTACTTTTATGTATTATATTTTTTGTCCTACCTAAAATAGATTAACATAACCGACATGACCTTGTTCACATATAACCATAGCCAATTATCTGTCTCAGATAGATATCTGAGACAGATGTGAAGGTTGCATGTCCTGGTGTTTAAATTAGATGTCAGCCTTTAGAAAGAGTACAGGGCTTACCTCTGATAGAGCATTCTGATATCTACTTGATTCTTCAAGAATGACAAACAAGGTCCTGTTTGTGTGCAGCGTAATTGATGTTGCAGTGTCAGTTTAACTTTCATCTGTGTTTCATGACTATAGTGTGTATTTTGACACATTAGTGTCGGACACTGTGATTATCAAATGACATATAAAAAGTTTGAAGAGGAGTTTAAAAAATGGTATGAAAATAAGCACCACAAGATGTTTTAGAGTAAGAAAATATTTGAATTCAGTACAAAAGTTTGAAACCTGAGAAAAGTTTCTGCATAAAGTGTGAGCATTCACTAACATTTACACAGATGATACATTGGGGGCTTTCAACTGTTTACCAAACACTACGAAAAATTAGAGGTAGGTTGTTATATCAACAACGAACAGTAACACACAAGCACCAGAATGGGCTCCCAGCCACACACCTCTCTGGTTTTCGGGCATGACTCATCCCTACCAACTCAGGTGTGCTCGTTACTATAGTACAGGTGCTAAGCAGTATTCATCGGATACTGTCAGTTTAGCCAATTCCAATTTCATGTCAAGAAGGTAAATAAATTGGAGAAGGTGTGGTTTAAATCCAAGGACCCATTTACTCTGCAAACTCCATTATCATGTTCGCATTTCTGGATGTGGAACCATAATGCAGCATGGCGTTCAGTTTGTTTTTCAGAAGAGAGACAAGTCTCTGTGTCTTGGAAACAGACAGGCCAAAATAACAAAATGATCAATATTCATTCTCTAATTTTATTATTAACAAAAGCATATATGCTTTAACACATAAATAAATATATAAACTAAATTAGATTTCGTCCATTTACTGGCAAGCACTTTTCGCTCAGATAAGTCCCTTCAGAGCATAGATAATTGAATTGTAATTTTCGTTTTGTAAACCCACTTTTAAAGGTACATTAAAATTTGCACCATATTTCAGCCGGTTTATGAGGTATAATTATCACTGACTGTTGTTATTATTTGATTATTTCGTTGTTGCTATCTCTGACACCAGAACTGGATGTACAGAGTTTGAATTCTGCAGAATTCTATGATCATAGGTGTTAATCCCAAATATTTAATATGTTTTGATCTTCTTTTATGCGTTGCCTGAAAGATCTCAAATCTGCAGTGTGCATTGACTGACGAAAAGTCTCAGTTCATCGGAAACCATTCACAGATGAAATCTAGTCCAAGCCTGACTTCCCATTCATGTTAATCACCTCATACAACAAGCATGAGGCATTGAACACAGATTCTTGTATGTAAAGTTCAGGAACACATCCATGAGTCTAGTCTGTCTCACCGACCCTAAACCACATTATTTTCTGTACTGCCTAGCCTTTCCTGCAAGGCAAAAACTAGATTTGCTCAGGTTCTGAATCTCTGGGCCTAGAGTTTTGAAGCTCTCTTAGCATTAAGATTGTCATAAGTGCCATGTATTAACATTAACTTACAATAATCTTAGCGCTAAGTGAGCTTCGAAAATCTAGATCCAGGTCTCTCTGGGCCTCCTTTTCAATTTTAATGAGTTTTATGTTACAATCAAAATTATATATTCAGAGAAATGCTGTCTGACTGATTCACCGAGTTCAGTTTTAACAATCTTCCAGCAATATCACATTGGGGGACAACAGAAATTGCCATCACACATTTTACCTTTGTGAGGAATCAAACCCAGGCCTTTGGCATGACAAGCAAACACTGTAACCACTAGGCTACCCATCACTGAATGGATACCTGGTATGATGTGATAGTAATCTGACTGCAATATCAATCAAGCACCTCACAGGTAGATTGGGTTGTATAAACCTCAGCAAGATGCCATATATCACAGTAGTAAGTGGCTACAAAAAGACCCAAAACGACCACATAACATTGACCTATGTTGGGGATACCATGGTTAGTATTATTTTTTTTCTAAAGTTACATATTCCAGAGACACAGTTTGTCAGACTGTGACATTTCAAGCAATAGAACACAAGCCAGGCAGTCATGTCTGTTTAGAGGTAGAATGCATGCTATCATGCATGACTCTGGAGAAGTGGTCCCGTGCTCCCAAATGAGATGAGGTAGATAATTGGTCCATCGCTTGAAGTCCATATCACTCTTTTATCATAGGGTGCAGTAGGGAAACCTCATGGTTAAAGCAGTAGCATGTCATGCCGAAGACCTGGGTTCGATTCCCCATATGGGTGCAATGTGTAGTGCCCATTTCTGGTGTCCACCACTGTGATATTGCTGGAATATTGCTAAAAATGGGTAAAACTAAATTCAGGCAGTCAGTTAGTCTTTTGTTACAACTTCAGTGTCAAATGTTCTCATGAAATAGTGATAGAAATAGTGACTGAGTGAGTTTAGTTTTATGCAAAACTTAGCAGTATTCCAGTGGTTTGTAAATAATTGAGTCTGGACAAGACTATCAAGTGATCAATAGATGAGCATCGATCTGCCCATTTGGAATACAATGACATGGGTCAACCAAGTCAGAGAGCCTAACCACCCGATTCTGTTATTCACCTCTTATGACAAGTCATGGGTTATTGGAGTACAATTCTAACACAGATCCTCACAGGTTCACTGATACTGAGCTGCTTTGAGATATTTGGAACTTTTAGCTATAAACATTTACATAAACTACAGTTCGGTTCAGGCAATGCCGTGATTCATAAAGTATCATGAGACCTTTGTAAATCTGTGTCAGTTGAGAAATGTTACAATATTAAAAGTAAACACCCTGAGTTTTAATAAACTGAAACAAAAAATAATCTATAATGAAAACTATAAGTATTTGAGATACATTGTATCTGTAAATATTCATGGATCATTCGTGGGAAGAAAATGGCACGCATATCAGTTTGTGCTGCTATGAAGACCAGGCTTCAGGTAGTGCATGTGTATAATTTAGATAGAAACAAACAATTAATTTTTATGTGAAAAGGCACCTGAGTTAGATTGGATATGCAGAACCTTTGTAAATCTAGACTTGCTTCATTTAGGGTTTTAACATTGCAGAAAGGCTATTCAGGAAAACAAAGTATTCAAGGACTGTGGGAACAGACCCCTGTGAACTTGTTGGCTCAAAGTCAGTGTTCAGTGTTTGTCAGTGTCAGCCGTTAAACTCCCAGAGCTAGCACTAGGAAACTATCCAAGCAGCCATTAGACATAAATATATACACATATGTGCATGCACATTACAATAGAAACCTGTCCAATCAACTTGAAGTCGACCTTTAACCCCACTTTACTTCATTTTTCATTCCTGTGTATACTGTGTATACTTCTCAAAATATTTTAAAAGGTTTGTTAGCAGCTAGCGCAAGATGTCGTAGACTGGTTGGAATCACACAAGAGAACAGATACACACATCACAAATTTTCATTGACAGACGCTGGTAAAAGTGGGTAAATGAGTTGAAGGTTGTTTTCGTCTTAAGCTCTGTAGAAGATTAATGGTGTGACAAATACTGTGTTTAGACAAAGAACAGGTCGTTGTTGTGAAAGATAACAGCAGGGAGGCGGCATTCTGTCAGAACTTCAAAGAAATGGCAATATATCAGAGAGACGACCTTGGCAAACTTTAGTTCACCAGAATACATATTTCTGTAGCTAGGTTCATGCTTTACAAAGTGCATAGCATCATGCAAACAATTTCATTAAGATAAGGTCTTAGTTTTCTTGTCCTTCAATAAAGTTCAGGAAACATTACAGGTAAGATCAGCATTTAGCTTGGCCTGCATAATGAATTTACAAAAAGATGACATTGTCGCAACAGAAAGCACCTTTGATCCCATTAGATTTGGTCTTCAGCAATTCATGCTTGTCATAAATGGTGACTAGAGGTCCTTCTGATATTCAGGCTGGTCAGAGGAAAATGTTGTTTCAGATGTTCAGATTGGTCAGAGGAAAAATGTCTTTCTGATGTTCAGGTTGGTCAGAGAGAATGTCCTTCTGATGGTCAGGTTGGTCAGAGGGAAATTTCCTACTGATGTTGAAGTTGGTCAGAAGGAAGGCCCTTCCGATGTTCAGTTTGTTCTGTTGCTCAGGTTGGTCAGAGGAAAGGCCATTCTGATGTTTAGGTTGGTCATATGAAAAGAGGGAAGGCCTTTTGGATGACCAGGTTAGTCAGATGAAAGTTTCTTCCGATGTCCAGGTTGGTCAGACAAAAAGAAGAAAGGTTGAAGTTGGTCAGAGTAAAAGAGGAAAGGTCCTTCTGATGTCCATGCTGGTCAGGGAAAAGTCCTCCTGATATGAACTTCTTTATCCTACTTAAATCACTGTTCAGTGACTAAAACTAAAATTTTATTTTAATGAGATTGTCATACACATTAATATCTGTTTTCAATAAATGAATAGAAGTGATCAAATGGCAGTGATCAAATTGATGATATCAGTTCTCATAGATGAACCTTTTATTGTTGTTCTAACAGAAATCACACTTTTGTAATAGTTGTTGTTTGTATGTGTTCTCACTTGGATATGAACGGATATTAATGACAAAGAATGAAGGCAAGTTTTTATAGATATATAACTGTGAAAGGCAACATTTTGACACAAATTCAAATGTCTCACCAGTCTTAACACCAGTAACATTCTTCTAACATCACCTTTCATGGAATGAAAGAAGTTGAATTTCCATAAAAAATTGTCATCATTCTTCATCAACACAACTAAAATGCTCATTAAATAAGGATATTAATGATGTCAGATGTGAAAATTGTCATTTTTAATTAAGATCACTTGATGCATATTTATGTATTACACTTTTCGTTAAAGATCACCTCTTTTGTGGGCAATGTATGGAATTACCAGTATCTTTTGAGATAGAATAATATATGGGAGATGTTTAAAAAAATGGAAGTCTGTTATATAGATATGCAATGATTCTGTCATGATACATACAAAACATAGGCTTTCAAGTACTTTTCACTGTTCAAGCTTTCAAGCACCTCTGTTGACCATAAAACTAAGGTTCTCTAGGGGTTACTCAAACATTGTGATGACTCAACCTTTATATGCTAGATGATTACAAACCAATCCTTAGAACATTTTGAGTAGTAGTAGTGATGGTTTGATGTCAGAGGTCACTTTCCAAAGTGCTTTTAATGTGTATTTTGGTTAGGCCATTTTACCTAAGGAAGTGGTGGGGTTGTTGCAGTGTTTAATATGAACCACTGTTCAGGTAAAGGAACAGCTAGATGAACTGCTGGGCAGGTGCTTGCCTGACTGACACATTGTCCATGAGTTTTCCTTTGGATGAGGTAAGACAACAACCAATTTAACTGGCTTGTATGGTACACTGGAAATGAAGTTACCAGACATTGTAAAATAGCTGAAATATTTATGTTTTGTAAATTGCCTACATGTCATTTTACACATCAGCAGATTTACACCTTGCTTGTGTTAAGTTTTGACTTGAAGTTGAAACAAGTTAACTCTGAAATATGCATGCAGTCTACATGGTTTCAGTGTGAAAACCACAAATAACGAGGATATACAAGTAACAATTGTATCATATGCTTCATTAGTTGTACAATTACTGAGGAGTAATTTCTGTGGCAGAACACAAAGGACTGGCAGTACAATTAGAGTGGCACTATAAGCTAGAAAAACAATGAAAATAATTACAACAAAAGAAAGTCATCAATATCCTCCGCAGTGGCAATATAATCTTCATGAATATGGCTACTAGTTATGATTGTGTCAACTTTTTGCCTTTGCCGTGTATACTGTGGAAGCTGTCTAAACCATCACTCATTGGGACTGAAGAAATAATCCGGTTTAGAAATGTGCCGGATTGTAGAGCTGGTGATAAATGTACAAACCATGGACAGGACTTGGATGTTATGCTGGTGTTGACAACTTGCCGGATTGGACTGTATAGCAAAATGGAAGGATATAGTATTGAAAGGTTTTTAAGTTCTGCCTTGGAAAGAAGCACTACCATCATTGTCAGTCAATGCCAAACTTATTGCCATGGGAACACAACCAAATATTTCATTCAGAAATCCAAAACTACCGAAAGGCACCAGTACACGACCAGATCTGTCTGTGTGCCAATTTTCACCACAAAATGTTAACAAATTAGATCTTGGCTGGAAACTCAGGGCAAAAACATCCTCTTTACACTACTGTATGTTGGTTGGCTGGTTAATTGTTTAACGCCACACTCAACAATATTTCAGCTATGTGACTGGACAATCCCAGAGATCAACAGCATGAGCATTGATCTACACATTAGGGATTTGATGATTTGTCAACCAAGTCAGCAAGCCAGAGCGCACAATCTTATCAGTAGCATGAGATGATGGAGGGATGTGCTTGCCCTACCATATAGTCTGAATTCCTTCTACAAATTTGATGCTTGATTAGTCTGTTGTTACTATAGAAGATTCTTAATAACACTTAACTCAAGAAGCTTGAAAAGATAGGCGCTTAAACACAACCTTTTACAATAAATAGTGATACATTCCTAACAACCTATCATTTAGAGGGATTTTTTTCAGTCAGGAAATGGTTTTCCAATAAATTAGATTGCTGTAATAGCAATTCTGTCTAGGCTCTATTCTGTCATCTGTGCAGTTAAAATTACAAAAGGTATTTGATGCCTCTAGCTTCGAACAAGAAACCATATTTAGGCGATGACATTCACAGCAATCATGTTATAATAGGTGGAAAAGTCAGCTTGATTTTTGTCATGCTTCATAACTTTCAAAACAATTATATTTGCAAAGAATAAAGGTTATGCTCTCTTTACTCATACATATTGTATACTATTGCATGCCAGACTTATGCAGGTATGCTTAAATGATAATAATAATGTATTGGTTATTAAGTTTTATTCACTGAACACTCACAAACCTGGTAATCAGTAATTTGGAAAGGTCAAGGTGAACTCAGATCTGTGTGGATAATGAATGAGTGAGTTTAGTTTTACGCTGCTTGTTTAGCAATATTCCAGTAATATCATGGTGGGGGACACCAGGAATGGGCTTCACACATTGTACCCATATGGGGAATCAAACCTGGGCCTTCTCCGTGACAAACGAACGCTTTACATATGGCTGCTTGTTTTGTAACACTGCTATTGCAGTATTCCAGCTATGTGGTGACGGTATGTACTGAATCAAATGTGGACCAGACAATCCAATGATTAACATCATGAGCATCGATCTACACTATTGGGATGTGATGATGTGTCAACCAAGTCAGTGGGGCTAACCACCCAATCCCGTTAATTGCTTGTTGCGACGAGCATGGGTGGCTGAAGACCAATTCTATCCTGGATCGTCATGGATAAATGGCAGTGTGATGTTATGAACTTGCCAAATCTTTTTTTCTCCATGATGCTTCAGTTGACCAATCCCCACTGAGTATTAATACATGCAAATACCAGAAATCATGATGTTAGTACACACATATCTTTAAAACCAAGCAGTAAGGATTATAATTTCTGGTCATCACAGTGACAGTTTGGACGTCTTAAGTTTGATCCTTAATCACTTGTTTGATCCTTCTTCACTGGTTTGGGGCAGTGGGGTAGCCCAGAGGTTAACGACATGCTTGTCATGCCTAAGGCCCAAGTTCAATTCCTAACGTGGGTGCAATATGTGAAGGCCATTTCTGCTTTTCCCCACCATGATATTTGTGGAATTTTGCTGAAAGTGACATAAAACCCAACATACTCAATCACTAACTCATCATTGGTTTGGTCAAAATGCTAATATTAATGACTTTCATTATATTGGACCTTCTGTTAAGGTGTTAAAATCAGCTCTCTCAATCATGCTTTCTCATCATCACAAGTGGCTTTGTTGTCTTGCTCAGAAGCTTTAAATCCCATGTTTGTTGTTTTTGATTATAAGTTTAGTCTAAGTGTATTCATCTGAAAGAGTAATGTTTTATTGTATATTTAACTGTTTACACAAAAAGTAGCATTGTTGTGGTGTATCTATGAAACAAAACACAATATTACCTATATTCCATTGAATTCCACTCAGTACTATAATGTAGTCTTAAGTATATCCAGTAATCCAAATTTTGATGAATTAACTGGATTGGACAATGTAAAGATGTTTAACCTGAAATGGGACATATCAGTGTATGGAAAACGTTGTATATAAAACATGTATAACATGAGGTGGAAATGAAAAATAATTTATAGGTTTAGTCTAAATGTTAGCATCAATGACCTTCACTAAGAGGACCTTTAACGTAATGAACAAGTGACGATTTGATATATTGATTGAAGCAGTATATTGGCCAACACACTCATATTTTCTGATCATTTGTATACAGTATTAATTTCATGAGAAAACAAATAGTTCTTTCAACTCTAATATGATTGCCTGTTGGGGCTATTTATATTTGAAGGTTTTGGTATCAAGAAACAGTTCAGTCTGAACTTCGGTGATGCTGATCTCCATATCCTGTATGAAGCAGCAGCAGGGCATCTGTAGAACTTGGTGTATAAACTGTTTAAGCTGCCTTGTCCAGGGTGCTTAGAGACACTTCCAGGTTTAGTCAGTCACTGTGTCAACACGTTCTGTTTCACCTCACAATAAACAAGTCTCCAACCTACCCTTGTGCCGTGTTTACATTTACCAAGTACTGTTGAGATCTGTCATTCCAGAAAAGTGTCCAAGACAAGAGCCACATGGAAATAGAAGTAGATCGTGATACAACCAGACTGCTAACTGAATTTCCATTTAATGGCGCTTTTATAGTGGGATAATCATGAATGCAATAACATTTTCTCACAAAATAAGGAATGAAATCATTGCATGTAAAATCCACTTTCCTAGGGATGGACATGAACTTGTGTGCTGTATCATCAAAGAGTAGATCTATATATTTTTCTATGTTTACTTCATGTTAAACTTGGAAAGGGTGGTTTATATTCACTAAGAAAAAGATGTTCTTTATGGAAATAAGTAGTGGTTTTATGTCAAATACTTATGGCAAACTGCCATTTTTCCCTGATGTTGAAATAACTTAGGAATCAAATTATTTTATTATTACTATTATTATTGAATATTTATATAGCGCACATATCCACTCACTAATGCATGCTCAAGGCGCTGGTAATTTTTTCCTTCTGTCACTGGATGTCAATCTCAACAGCACATCTTATCATTAATCTTGCATGCAACTCTTGCTGCCGAAAGGTTAGTACAGCTTTCAGATCCTTACAAGGTACCATTCAGAGCTGAGTGGACTGGGTTATCAACATTTTACTGCACATTGCTGTACCCGCAACTAGGTGTTGGCAAGTATTCATGTGGCCGTTATCTGGTCATGTACCAACAGATTTGGGGTTTTTTTATGTGCACAATGAGGGTTGTGTACTGTACACAAGGGGTCGTGACAACACTTGACAGAGTCTGCACACAAAGTAGACTCAAACACCAACCCAGTCACAGGTGGGCTCAATCCTGCAACCTCATGCTAGGAGGATTTTATTTATTTATTTCCTTGGTCATAAACATATCTACATGTGACTCATAAAAGTGAAAATAGTTGAAAATGCACTGCTTTATATTCCACCGTTTGTTTATTTCTGATCCATGAAGAGCAAGGTTAGAACTGATCTTCAGTAACTCATGCTTGTTGTAAGAGGTGACTAATGGGATTGGGTGGTCAAATTGATTACTGAAGATCAGTTCTAACTGGCATCTTCGCTGGTCTTTCCAACTTTTTGTTGTTTGATGTTTAATGCTGCATTCAGTAATTATCAAGCTGTATGATGACAGATAATGATCAAGTGTGGGCAGATGGTGATTGATATTATGAGCACCAATCCAATCAGTCAAGGTAGTCAGTGAGCTTCACTGCCCAGTCCGTACAGGTGCCTCTTATGACAAGCGTGGGTTTCTGAAGACAAGGATAGACTGTCTAGACTTGGACAAGTCTGTAATATGATAATCAATACTTTAAATGATCATTTCTAAAAAAATATAGATGACATATAAGAACATTGTCCCTCCAACTGACTGGCATCCTTAGATTGTCTTGTTAGACGACCAACTAGTTTGTGAAATGGACATATTTTACAGAAAAAGAGTTCATAATAAAAAAAATAAATTGTAATAAAAGGACATCTAGACTTGCTACATTTTCTAGACTTGCGTGGGCTTTCTTGGATATAGTTGCTTCAGGATCTGTATGACAGACTAATTGTACTGTCTGTTAATCAGGACTTGTTTTCTAAAGGATAGAATTGCTACTTATTGAGATACTTGTAGCAAGTCTGTTTAGCTATCATCATGTCTTGTTCATTAGATCACATTTCTGTGAAGGATATCGTGTGGCTATCACAGGTTGGAATAAAGAAAGCTAATATTCTGCTCTGTAAGCTGCGGATCTGACAGCTTGGTGTCAAGTGTGGTGCCAGACACCATCAAAATCTAGTTTTACCTCTGGAAAGATGTTTCTGTGCTTGACTTCTGAATATATTTAATTACCATGCCTGTCTGCAAGAGCTCAATTGAGGATCATGTTTATTGGCTGCCTGCAGTACAGCGATGACATGACCCACAGCATGCTTTTGGTGTGGATGCTCTTATTCTGGATGTTATTTGTAGAGTAAAGATTAATGACATGACTGTCGTTCAGCTGATGTAACTTGTCACACTTCAAGAATGTTGTCCTCAATAAAATGTCTTCAGAGGAATATGCATCATGGATTTTGTCCTAGGGCTGAGTAACCTCAGTAAAGTTATGGGTGACACTGGCAGGTCGTGCTGACCTATTTCAACGCCACCTGGTGTCATCACTGCATCTTGTTGGGGAAGAATTTTTTCACATCTACAACTGTTACAGACTTGCAGTACACTTTGGGCCATTATATCTATATACTATATAATGGGATCAGGTGGTCAGACTCACTGACATGGTTGACAAATGTCATTGTATCCCAATTGCTCAAAATGTTGATTACTGGACTGACTCACCCTGACTCGATTTACAGACCACTGCTGTTTAGCCAGGATTTTGTAACCAGCCAACAAACCAAAGAACCACCCTATACTACAGTGTAGATATACCACTTTATATCACCTTTACTGCAGTAGGTGTTATACAACTGTTAGATCACCTAAAGTATAGACAAAGTATAGACATACACATAGGCTGTAGTAATCATCATTTATTACTGTTAAATCAATTACATTATTACTTGCCTGTGGAAGACAATATTGCACTAGTGTAATGCTTCTAGATGTGTGATGTCATAATGATTCACAATTTTGACATCACAACGCTAATGCCACTGTCACATTGGTACTAGACCTTGCTTGACACGCGGAAAGCTGAGAGTCATCAAACTGTAGGCAGTGCAGCCAGAGTTTCTATCAATCTATGTTGGTGAGTAATACACAGAATGCTAAACTCGCTTCCATGAAATAACTTTTGTGTCAAACCCGTAAAAGGTTTAGTATCAAATGATCGAAAATGAGTTTGATACCAAATCATTTACTCGTTTAATAAAAATAGTATGTCACAGAGGGTCATATAGTAACCTCTATGTGTTTATGTTATGTCCTTTATACTACTGAACAGACATACTGCTGTTACTGTTATTGTTATCATTATTATTATTATATTCCAGATTTAACCCAAAGATGCCATTGGAGAAGAGAAACTTGTGTTTCTGCTCTCTTGGCATCTTCTTGCTCAATACAAAACATCCAAATGCACTGGTGTGACATTCTATATATACACTGTACAACTTTCTTACTGTTATATCCCTATTCTACAGTACAACATTTTAACTGTGATATATATTGTACAGTCCAACTTTTTAATTGTTATACCCCTATTGTACAGTACAACCTTCTAATTGTTATACCCCAGTTGTACAGTACAACTGTCTAATTGTTATACCCCAGTTGTACAGTACAACTGTCTAATTGTTATACCCCAGTTGTACAGTACAATCTTCTAATTGTTATACCCCAGTTGTACAGTACAACCTTCTAATTGTTATACCCTAGTTGTACAGTACAACCTGCTAATTGTTATAACCCCAGTTGTACAGTACAACTCTCTAATTGTTATATCCCTATTGCACAGCACCAATCTCTAACTGTTATATCCCTGTTCCACAGTACAACTTTCTAATTGTTATTTCCCTATTGTACAACACCAGTCTCTATCTGTTATATCCCTATTCTACAGTACAACTAGAATAACTGTTATATTCCCCAGTCCTCATTATGAATGTCAGACTGCTTTATCCCACATTTTTAAGTACAGCCTTATAATCTTCATATCTACTGTTTTGAAGTAACTGCCACAATGTGCTAGAAACAGACATAACTATAACTAAATCTGTGCTGTCATCCTGGACTTATGCCATTCCATTATCATCAAAATATGCAGAAGTTGGCGTCTGAGTGTGAGAACATTATACATCACAACAGCAAGACTTGTGACTATATGACTGAGTAACGATTATGCGGTCATGGCGACCATATTGTTTCACATTTTCCTACCATTTATCACGTTTGAAATGGATAGCAAAAAAATGAAAATGAGGAGGGTCCACTTTCATAAAGTAGAAATGTAACAGTCCACCAGAACTGATTTGTCCAATTGATTCAAGTGATGGAGATGGGTAGGAGATTAGTCAGACAAACAAAGACCATGTCCTTCCACTTGAAAAAAAAAATAACACTGGCAGTTTTCGATCGCATCCTATGACAATCCAATCCAACTCACAGGGCGATAGAAATCTATGTTGTATTCACAGTGAGATAAATGTCAATGCAATAGTTTCAGGAGGAACACAAATGTTATGTTGTTCAGCTTGGCGCCATGATAACCTAGCTTAGACTTTACCATTCCAATATTGTCTAGACTGGGATATAAATGGGGTCTATTTTCATACAACACACAAATTGGTCAGATCCATTCTCAACAATGTTCGACTTGCATCACATTCCAAGTGTACATTACTTCAGGAAATACATAAATTAAAGAAGGCACATATTGCAAACTAGTGTAAAGAAGAAATGAAAAAGTTTTGACTGAACACAATATCAACAATTAACAAGCCTGTTAAATCTCTAGAATAAACCATTTAATATAAAGTAATATTTAATACCATTGTAGCAGGGCATGGAGTCATCCCAGAGATGACATCCTTACCTTGTCAGCTTGCTGACGGGGTTAACCTCTTTGGTCATGTGGACAAGGCATCCGACTTCGGATCGGAAGGTTCGTCGTTCGAATCCCAGCACAGGACTCGGAAATTTTGTGGCCGCTATACCATGATTAACTATTTCCTGTCATGAATGTCCCACATCCATTATTGAAGATACTAATTGTATTCTATTTCAATGTTTTATATCTTAATTTTGGTGTATCACATATGTGTGTAAACAACTGTTCATATTATCACATTCATAAATCAGATATAATAAAAGGTTTCCAAACAAGTGGTGTATGAAATTGAGGAAAAACATATCTGAAATTATATTGCCAAATATATATTTAACAAATATTAAAAGTTTCTCATACAAGTATTCAATATCTATGAACATTAGTTGATGAAAACCATCATTTCAATAATTATATGCTTTCCAATAACATAATGACATAATGTTGGACTTGGGTTTCACACTCTCCTCATAGAACAAGCCATATGTGGGCAGTAAATAATGGAACTGTATCACTAATCTGAAAAAACATCTTATTTTATATTTTCCAATTTGGACTGATCTGCTCATTAATCAAATGTCTGGCCAGAAGATATGGGTGTTTACTATTTGAGAATCCACGAACAATTCTCAGTCCATTCTGTTGCCAATCAATAGTCTATATACTGTCCAAATATCTCGGACTGGTTATGAAACTGACAAGTAATCATACAAAATGGCTGCAGGAAATGTAAAATGTCAGGCGCTATGACAGAGGTATGTGTTTTGGCCCTTTTGACACCCCCCAGGCAACAACTATGGAAACGGAGAATCTTCATTTCGATTCTTTCGTTCTTTGCTCTTTCTCTACAAACCCTGTCCAAACGGCCAATGGCAAGTGTACTAAGCCATCAATGCCATGTTTACCCCGATGCGTTATTAGGTTTACAGTATGACCGGTCAGTATTTGCAGACAAGTTTGGGAAAGATCGGAATCGGCTCTTCAGGGACTCTGGTGGGCCGAAGTATTCTCCCCAGTTTGAAGGGATCAATGTATTCTGTGAGACATTGAGAAAAATAGACACACTGTCAATACAACTGGAATTTCTAACCCAGATCAAATGCCCTCAAGTATGTCATTCCAGAGTTGCTTCCTATTTTGATCAGATGTAGAAACTTGTAAAGGATAATTCAGGATGTCTTTACTGTATTCCCTTAATACGCTGCATGTTGGGTTACAGCTTATCAACTGGTTATTTAACCATGCTAGTTATATTGATGCTAATGTGTTTACAGAGCTGTTCATATATGACATCTTTGACAGTCTTTGAGATTTGGTGGTTGATCCAACTGATTCTTTTGAGAACAACATTGAAGCCACAGTAAGTCAGTGAATGGGTGAGTGAATGATGGAAGTAAGTGAGCAAATGAGTGATGGAAGTTACTGGCTGGATGAGTGATGGAAGTTACTGGATGGGTGAGTGATGGAAGTTACTGGCTGGCCGGGTGATGGAAGTTACTGGCTGGGTGGGTGATGGAAGTTACTGGCTGGGTGAGTGGTGGACATGACTGCATGAATGAATGAGTGATGGAAGTGACTGGGTGGGTGAGTGATGGAAGTGACAGGGTGGATGAGTGAGTGATGGAAGTGACGGGGTGTATGAACAAGTGATGGAAGTGACTGCATGGATGCATGAGTGATGTAAGTGACTGCATGGATAAATGAGTGGTGAATGAGTGAGTGATGGAAGTGACTTGGGTGGATTAGTGATAGAAGTGACTGGGTGGGTGAGTGATGGCAGCACATGGGTAGATGAGTGATGGAAGTGATTGGGCGGATGAGTGACTGGGTGAATGGGTGGGTGAGTGAGTGTATTGTGGAAGTGACTGTGTGATTAAGTGAGAGGGTGAGTGAGAGAATGATGATAACGTGTTTGCAGAGCTATAAATAGATATGATATGTGACAAGATTAGTGATTTGGGGACTGATGCCGTAACAGCCATTTTTGACCAACACCATGAATTGAGAAGGAAATGGTAGATCTCAGTCAGTCAGAGTCAGTCTCACTTACATCAGAAACATGGGCTGACCAAGTTCTTTCAAAACAAGAAAAATCTAGATTCAAATGTTGATGTCCCAGTCTGATGACTGAAACTGGGAGGTGCAATGTGTTGGGCAGTGATCTGCCTGTGGTCATATAGTGCTTGCTCTGATGTAAAATGTTACAGTAATAAAAAGTGAGTCCCTCTTTATACTTAGATTTCATGCTTTTATTGACCGAAGAATGAAACCCATTCATGCACAATATTACTCCAGCACAGTACTATCATTAGTGCAACTCATGTGATCAAACTGTAATGCCATCATTGAACAAGTTTCAATGTTTATGCTCAATATGATAACATTATAAGTGTCATCATCATGAATGTTAGCTGAATCAGTATTATATTAGACCATCATATTGTCGTTTGTCTAAACTAAAGGAATAAAGATGCTTCACAAATGTCCCATCATATATATTATATATATCTTATCATTCTGGTTTTAATCCCTGACAAAGGCCAGATGCCTGCAAGCACATATTACCACTTCCATCTTGATGCCAGCAGCATCTACAGAATGCTTATGGTCTGCAATATCAGGAATCAATCCAAGACACTGGAAGAGGCAGCAAGATATGGTGTAGGATGCCAACCTCTTGCCCTCAAACTGATCAATCTTGATCAAACAGTTCTAAGCATTGCTGTCCCTCAAGGTCCCACAATTCTCTCTATCTGTCGCTGGGCCATTCTAGTATATCACCAAGGCTGCCTGCTAAATGAGTGGCAATTAATGAAGAGCCTTGATTAACCTAAATACGAACCATTCAAATTGTTATAATTGAACACTTGTGGATTCAGGTGAAGCCGCGTAATTCAATTCTATAATGTGGGGCATTGTATTATGAGGTGAATTATTCAAATCAATGACAAATTGATGAAGACGAATTTCTGATTAATGACTGAAACTCTCCTTGAGATGGCTAACTAGATGATGGTCCATACATAGTTAAACTATGTCCAACCTAACCTAGATGTAAACAGTGGATCAAGGTAACGAATTTCTACCACTGATTCCAACCCTTCCAACAATATAAACAGGGGCTTACATGCATTGATATGGACCATTTCATGGGAGTAGTGTTACTGAAATTTACTGGAAAATATAGAATACATTACGTAAATGTGAACCTACGGGTGTTTCTTTGTGTGTGAGTGAGTGGGTGAGTGAGTTTAATTTTCTGGCTATATGGCAACGATCTGTAAATAATTGAGTTGGGACCAGACACTGGAGTGATCAAAAGCATGAGCATCAATCTGTGCAAAAGATATATGATGACATGTGTCAACCAAGTCAGCTAGCCTGACTACCCAATCCTGTTAATTGCCTCTTCCGACAATCTTGAGTTACTGACGACCAATATTCAAACCCAGGGGCCTGTTTCACAAAGCTCTCGTAAGCTTAAGATCTCGTGAGTTTCCTTGTAGCACCACTACCTCCTATACTGTAACATAGGAGGTACCATTGTTATGAGAAAAGTTACAAGATCTTAGACTTACGAGAGCTTTGTGAAACGGGTCCCTGATCTTCATAGGCTATAACTGCTTGTACTAAACTCAACAAAAATAAAAACTTCACACTCGTTTCAAAGTCAATAATTTTAACATTTTGGAAAATGGGTTTGAAATAATGATTGTATTCAATTCTCTTTGTCATTAAAGATGCTATAGCATACAGATCATGTTTGTCATGGAATCGGTTCCACCGGAAATGTGACTACAATGTCCATGATCAAAAACTGAGACACAACTTAATGAAATCATGTCAATATCGGGTGTGCCCTCCATGGACGTTCACAACTGTGATACAATGTCTCCTCATGGATTGGATGATGCGTCTGAACACAGCTTGGGGAATGCCAACATGGCACCAAGCTCCTGTTATCCTGTTGGAAAGTCAGACCTGGGCCATGAGCTGCCATGAATGGCAAAAGCTCTGAAACAAGCACCTGATCCCTGTATGCTGCCGCATTAAGGTTTCCCTGGATGACAATGAGTCGGGATCAAGCATGACCATTGATGCCCCCCAAACCATAACGCTACCACCCCCAAATCGATCCACTTCCTGTACGCAACACTGGGCATTGCATTCTCCTCGCCTTCTCCAAACTCTAACCTTTCCATCAGCAAAGGTTAATGTGAACCTTGATTCATCACTAAACACAACCCTATTCCAATCTCACTGGGTCCATCTCAGGTGCTGTCGTGCCCAGAGAAGATGTTGACGTCGATGGAAAGGGTTAGAATTGGTCCACGATATGGTTGCTGTGCATGAAGACGAGCAGAGCGCAGGCGATTTCGAATGGTTTGGGCATTCACTCGACCTCCAAACAATACATTCCCAGTGCATGTGGCAGTGACAAACTGATTACGCAACTGACATAAGACAATCTGTCTCCCGTCTGCATGTGACATCACATGTGGTCGACCAGGACGGGGGGGCGGTCGGCTGTGGTGCCAGTTTGATGGACACGTGTCTGTAGATTATGGATGGTCTGCTGACTGCATCCCATAGCCCTCGCAACATCAGTGATGGACGTTCCCGTATTCAGCATGCCAATGACATGTTCATGCTGAATGTTTGACAGTCATGGCATTGCAAATTAACGAATAATTAACCATAAAACTGTGTTGATCACACTCTACTCTGCTACCGTGAGATCAATTGCACATGTATGAATAGGTCACGTGACTTGTGGCATGTGGAAACGTGATTTTAGTGATTTTAGGCCCGGCCAGTAGAATGAATGTGTGACGTAATGGTCTTGACAATGCGTTTAACCATAATCACAACAAGAACTCTTTCAAGAAAAGTTTCAAAACACTATTTGAAAAATTATGAGTGTCAGGTTTTTATTTTTGCTGAGTATAGTCAGGACTGTTTCTGTTTGTTTAATGTTTATATTGACTGCGATTACTCTGCAGTTTAACGTGGATAGTGAGTGAGTGAGTGACCTTAGTTTTATGACACATTTAGCAATATTCCAGCAATATCATCGCAGTAAATACTAGAAATGTGCTTCACACATTACACCATGTAGGGAACTGAAATAGAAACCTAGTCCTTGTTTTATACCTTAATGTTGAGGAGGTGGTGGGGTGGCCTAGTGGTTACACCATTCACTCATCATGCCGAAGACCTTGATTTGTTTTCCCACACGGGTACAATGTGTGAAGCCCATTTCTGGTGTCCCTCACCATGATATTGCTGGAATATTGCTAAAAGTGGCTTAAAACTCTCTCTCACTATCACTAATGTTGAATTCAGGGCTTGATAACAATCAGTGCCTTTTTTATCCCCCCAGCATTTAATGTGGGGGGATATAGTCGACACTTCATCTGTCAGTCCGTCAGTCTGTCCATCTGCCTGCCGCCCACCTGTCCGTTATCATTTTGTTTCTGGAGAGTAATTCAGAAAACTTTCAATATTTTTAGACCAAACTTAATAGATATGATAATCTCAACCTATAGTTGTGCCTTTTGCTATTTACAGAGTTTGGGCATTTTTATTTTTTTGTTTTTCCATGGAACATTTTGGTGTAAGACAAATGGTGTGGTGGGCTGTGCTTCCAGAGCAGAACTCAAAACAAGTTCAATATTTTTCTGCAAAACTTGTTAGATATATCAACCGGAACCTAAAGTGGTGCCTTTTGGTACTTACAGGTTTTTGTGACATATTATTTTCTCGGTTTCCATCCAAATGATTTGACTTTGTCTCAAAAGTGAGAGGTGTGTTTCATTTCCGGAGCACGTCTCAAAAAGTTCCTAATATCTGTCAGCAAAACTTGGTAGATATATGTGGCAGACCCCAATGTGGTGCCTTTTGCTATTTACAGATTTTTGTGATTTATAATTTTCTGGGTTTCCATGGAAACATTTGGACTTACTCACAAAATAGGGATGGACTTCGTTTCTGGAGCAGGACTCAAAAACTGTGCGCTATTTTTCTGCAAAACTTGGTAGATATATCAATCAGAACCTGGAGTGGTGCCTTTTGCTATTTACAGGTTTTTGTGATTTATTATTTTCTTGGGTTCCATGGAAACGTTTTGGCTTAGTCACAAAATGGAGGGATGGGCTTTGTTTCTGGAGCAGGACTCAAATACTGTTCAATATTTTTCTGCAAAACTTGGTAGATATATTAATCAGAACCTACAGTGGTCCCTTTTGCTATTTACAGGTTTTAGTGATTTATTATTTTCTTGGGTTCCATAGAAACGTTTTTGGACTTAGTCACAAAATGGAGGGATGGGCTTTGTTTCTTGAGCAGAACTCAAGAACTGTTCAATATTTTTCTGCAAAACATGGCAGATATTAGAGGCAGACTACAAAGTCATGTTTTTTGCTATTTATAAAGTTTTGGCATATTTATTTTTCCTGGTTTCCATCGAAACAATTTGGACTTAGTCTCAAAATGGATGGAGGGTTTCGTTTCTAAAAAGACATTAAGTAACTGTCAGATGATTTGTCCTTTCAAATATGTTGGGGCCGGGATGATATGTCATCTTCTGATGACTCTTCTTTAAATTATGATTTTATTTGATAGCAATAAACAACATGACCTGTATTTATGACTGTTTATTCTTTGTCACTGATTATGTCTATACAAGTACATTGTACTGTCCACCCTGGATATACTGCCAGCATTTGTCTGGATGGATGATGGCGGTACATCCATGTTTAACTGTAGTTTGGTATGATACAGCAGGGTCTGAACTACAGACTTCCTCTACCTGGTCAGGTGCTATGTCTACAACACCATGGAGGAAAATATCTGGAGAAATAAAAAGAGACTAAGGATTAATGTTCCTCCATAGAGACAGTGACATTCTCAACAGTGTTTGCTTGGCTACAAAAGTGCCATTGTCAAGTGCCATTAGGCCTGTCTTTTTAATTATAAGAAGTGTAGGAATGTGCTTTTGCCTATGCAAGACCCCTTTGGTGAAAATATTCTGGAGACAATATATCTGCCATGTCAGTCAAGTAAAGGTTACAATTTTAACCCTATATATGCTCTCCTATCCCATGTATGTCATACCATAAATACTATATACTGTTTCAGGTTTTCACTGTGCATTGGTGTAAGCTGAGAGAAAGTGGTTATGGATCTTTAATCATTTCCTGATATTTTGCCATGTTTACACAAATAGATGTTAAACTTAAAACAAAAGAAGGAAACTGAGTCCAGAAATGTCAGAAGTCATTAAGGTCCAGTAAGTCTAACATTCTCGATGCGTCTTCGGTAAGTGGGGGTTACAAAAACAGAACTGTGTTTGGGTTCGTAGCTGCAAATATTTGCCACAAGACCACATAAATAAACCCAGTGGTGCAAAAGATGACTGCTTTCCTAACAACAAGCGAGATTCAATGAAAGGCTTTTATGGATGTATTTTGAGACGTGTTATTGTTGGGGTTAGGCAAGGAGCAAGTGTCAAGTACCAGTGACAGGAGCGGTATTAACCATCAGCCTTTGTCCAAGACACTGGTCAATACAGAAATCGTGGACCATTTGTGTGATGCGTTAAATGGCATTGTAGTCAGGGCCAGCACAGACACTGTCCCCTTTACTGTACACATGACTCAAGTGGAATTGGTCATGTTCATGTTTGACATCATTACAGACACTATAATGGAGCAAATATTGAAGTCGCACCATCATGGCAGACTTCCTTACCCACGATGGGTCTAACTCCATGACAAACTATGTTTAGAACACCTCTCATGAAAAGGTTCTGAACGATGGTCAATATCAGACATTAACGTGTCTGTTGAAGACACTTTCATGTTGTTGAAGAATATCCAGCACTGATAGATACAGTGTTTTTTCTTTAGTCAGTTCTTGACCTCGGTGGGAGTGGAACTGTCTGATTTTGCGTGGAGTTAGTTGTTAGTGTGTTAGGATCAATGACCATTCTTGTTAATGGTTTCTTATCTACAGTTTTGCTTTTTTCTGTAAAATATACAGTGTGGGTGTATTATGACAAGTCATGAAAAATCATGAAGTGTCATTAAAACCTAGCCAAAATGATAAAATGATGCTATTTAGTAGATGAGCAAATATTTAATCCAAATATTTTCTGTGACATGACTGTAGAAAAATGCCCAAGGCTGTAATCTAGTTTTACATATTTCAGATTTGCTTATAAATTACTGGTTATGGAATTGTAAAGTTTCAAATCCAGAACATTTTTCAGTCTCACTTAACCTGTAGTATCGGGATACAATATGACAATTGTTTGATTTTCATCCTGAATCTGAGGTATTGGGCAATTGATGTCACATGCATACTCTGACATCAAACAGTTCATTATTCATACATTTGCAATAAGTATATAAGTGTTACTGGGGTGATTGGAACAGAGCCTGACTGTGCTTGTTGTGAACATGTACACATGAGCATTGATTGAAACACCTCGATCATTTCATGCTATTAGTATGTGTTGTGTTTGAATTGAAAACCAAATTCCACATGATGAACTAATACTGTAACATAGTTTACATGGGGAATTGGCTAACAGTTCACTTGCAGTCTAAGAGAAATACACAAAAATAGGAAAATCAACAATGTCAGAAAGTAAAGTTACCATGACTTTGCCACATATTTGGTTGTCATACAGTTATCAAATATTGATGGTTGTGATTGTATGAACAGCTACCATGTGTGGACTCACCTAGCACAGATAAGAGTGAATGAGTGAGTTTTTAGTTTTATGCCATACTCAGCAAAATATATGACAGTGGTCTGTAAATAATCAAGTTTGGATGATACAATCCAGTGATCAACAGCATGAGCATCAATCTATGCAACTGGGATATCATGATGTGGCAACTAAGTCAGTGAGTCTGACCACCGAAATCCCTTTAGTCATCTCTTACCACAAGCATGAAATACTGAAGATCAGTTCTAATATGGATCTTCTCATGTCCCACAGATAGAACATTCAGTGGTGTTCATATCTGATCTCCTTGTTGGCCGTGGTAATATTTCAGGCTGCTCTGCAGATGGATAATGTCAGCTCAAGTACAGTGGGGTTTCCAAGGGGTTTGTTATCAAAATGTGGCAGTAATTAAATAGTTTAATGCTCATATGTACATTTAATGTGAAAAGAAGAGGTAACTGGGCCAGGTTTATGGCAGCAAGTGAGGAGGGATGAAAATCTCATAAAATAATACTAAATTGACCCTAAAATCCCTTTTCATGAAATGTTTTCCTGGTTATGCTGTTGCTGTTGGGGCACTGATTATTTGTTGCAGTTTACTTGTTCTTTTCTTAGAGACGTTGTCTAAAACAATCCTTGAAATACAATTTAAATTAAAGTAGTTTGGTCAGACTTATCTTTCATCTTCAGTGCCAGTCATACGGTGACATTGGGAGTATGCGACTGGTAATGGTTCTCCCTAGTGCAGGCTTACATAGTCTACATATGGGAGTGGGTAAGTGATGGAGGTGAGTGAAGTCACTGTTAGTGATGGAAGTGAGTTATGGAAGTGAATGAGTGAAGGAAGTCACTAGATGACTGAGTGATGGAAGTGAGTGATGGAAGTGAGTGAAGGAAGGAAGTCACTAGATGACTGAGTGATGGAAGTGAGTGAGGGAAGTCACTAGATGACTGAGTGATGGAAGTGAGTGAGGGAAGGAAGTCACTAGATGACTGAGTGATGGAAGTGAGTGAGTGAAGGAAGTCACTAGATGGCTGTGTGATAGAAGTGAGTGAGTGAAGGAAGAGAGTGAGTGAGGGAAGTCACTAGATGACAGTGATGGAAGTGAGTGAGTGAAGGAAGTCACTAGACGACTGAGTGATAGAAGTGAGTGAGTGAGGAAAGTCACTAGATGACTGAGTGATGGAATTGAGTGAGTGAAGGAAGTCACTAGATGACTGAGTGATAGAAGTGAGTGAGTGAGGAAAGTCACTAGATGGCTGTGATAGAAGTGAGTGAGTGAAGGAAGTGAGTGAGTGAGGGAAGTCACTAGATGACAGTGATGGAATTGAGTGAGTGAAGGAAGTCACTAGATGACTGAGTGATGGAAGTGAGTGAGTGAAGGAAGTCACTAGATGACTGAGTGATAGAAGTGAGTGAGTGAAGGAAGTCACTAGATGACTGAGTGATGGAAGTGAGTGAGTGAAGGAAGTCACTAGACGACTGAGTGATAGAAGTGAGAGTATGGTAGAAATTAGTGAGTGGTAGAAGTGAGTGAGTGAGTGAGTGAGGAAAGTCCCTGGGTGACTTAATGGTGAAAGTGAGTGAGTCAGTAAGTGATGGAGGTCTTTAAGTGAGTTAGAAACTGATGGGTGGGTTTGAGTGCGGAAGTGTTGGAAGAGAGCAAATGTCCATTGAGCTGAATGTTACATGGCCCCAGAGGCCTACTTCTTAAAGAATACTCAAGGATGTGTTTCTCAAAATCCCTCTTTTCCCCAGTTATAAGATATACTTATAATATATCTCAAAAATAATTGCAATGATCACAGAGCAGAAATCCAGGCAAAATGTTTCTTTCACCAGAATACAAAATATATTAACAAAACCATAAAAAAGTCAGATTCCCAAATCAAATCTGTTGTTGAAGGCTAAAGGTATCACTGGAGCCATGTGAAGTGTTGGTTTCTTTATCAGATAAGCACAGCTTTCGGTGGTGTAGTGGGATTAGAGATACCAGAAAAAAACACCATCTTGTTCTTGAAGAGGACATAGGAAGTCATATACATTTGAAACAAAGGCTTTTATTGAATTTCCTTCAAACCAATGTCTCATAAACAAAGCAGTGTCTTATTTTCAAGTTCCTCAAATCTTCATTTTAAAACTGAACTGTGGCAGGTTCCAGGTTGTTTCTGGTGCAGATAAAGTAAGTGGATCATGTTGGCGGTTTGTCAGCAGTGACCTCGTACATTCTAAAGTCACGACATTTGCAATGGCAATGAGTTTGGCAAAACCTGTTTGTGCCCCATTTATTTTTCCCAGTAATTGAATATATGGGAAGAAAAATGTAAATTGTTGTTCTTAATGGTACACTTAGGTTGTACACAAAGTTGTATCATGGTTCATCATCCTTAAAACACATCTCAACATTTGGATGACATTACGTTCGGCTTCCAGTGATGGCATTGCTCACCTGATGTCAGGAAGTTACTTTTGAAGGGATCAAGCTAGAGTCACATTAAACATGTCATGAATGAACTCAAAACCCGAGGCCATAAAAACTAAATATTTTGTGGCCTATGGCCTGTGGTGATTTATCCTTTTCTTGGATCTGATGAGGTCTCTGTGTTGTTATGACAGGGGACACCAGAATTAGACATAGCAATATTCCAGCAAATCGCAGTGGGGGACCAGAAATGGGCTTCACACATTGTACCCATGTGAGGAATCAAAGTAGAGACACTGTCCTTGTTTTATTCCAAAATGTTGAGTGGGCACTGGGATGGGCCAGTTGTTAAATTATTTTATGGTCACACTAAAGACCAGGGGTTTGATTCCCCACATGGGCACCATGTGTGAAGCCCATTTCTGGTCCCCCACTGCGATATTGCTGGAATATTGCTAAAAGCAGCGTTAAACTCAACTCACTCACTCCCTCCTTGTTATTTTTGCTTAGTTAGGACTGTGGGGTAGACTAGAGGTCAAAGAATTTGCTTGTCACTCCAAGGACTTTGGTTTCATTCCTCACATGGGTACAGTATGTGTTGCCCATTTGTGGTATCTCATGCTGATATTGCAAGAATGTTGCTAAAAGCGAGACAAAACTAAACACACTCACTCACTCTGTGGATAGTGAATCAGAAAAGAATTAAAACTTTCTTGTTGACAACCATGAGGTCGTTTGGTAGGTATGGAAAGATAATTCAGTATAGATGAAGATGATCTTGAAATATACTTAGAACTAATATATACAGGATACTAAACAACCTTCCGTGTAATACCATTTATATTAAACAAGTTAATGATTTGGTATCAAATGAGCAAAAATGAGTTTGATACTAAATCTTTAATGAGTTTAATAAAAATGATATTTCACGGAAGCAAGTTTAGTATTCTGTTTATTACTCGCCAACATAAATTGACAGAAACCGCCGCAAAATTCCCTACAGTGTGATCACTCTCAGCTTTCTGTGAGTCAAAAAAGGACTAATAAAATTGAGACATCTGCTTTAGCATTGTGAGTTAATGATTTGGGATCCAACCAGCGAAAACGAGTTTGATACTAAATCTTTAATGAGTTTAATAAAAATGATATTTCATGAAAGCAAGTTTAGTATTCTGTTTATTACTCGCCAACATAAATTGTCAGAAACTGCCACAAAATTCCCTACAGTGTGATCACTCTCAGCTTACTGCGAGTCAAACAAGGGCTAATAAAGTTGCGACATCTGCTTTAGCATTGTGACGTCACAACTTTGAACCATTTTGACATCAAGCAGTATTACACTAGTGCAATATTGCCGTAAAAATATTACACTGCAGTATCTTCTATGGGCGAGTAATAAAAGCACTTGGTTCATTATTTGACAGTGTCCAGCATCCAATGTTCCATCCACTCTGAACATTTTAAATGTTTGTTTACATTCGCGGGCATCAATTTCAAATACAAATACAGTGATCATAACGCTCATGATACAGTCTGAATCATACTATCAACTCTGATATTTCTTGCTAATAGTAATGGACATACATAGTCTCAGTATCCAGGCATGTGAGGCGCTGGAAGGTTAGCAGTCATTTGACTTAGCCCACCGGGTACCCACTTATCCCACCGCGTACCCACTTACCCCACAGGGTATCCACACATCCCACCAGGCCGTTTTGACCAAACTTTTGGGACCACATGTTTCATGGCAGGTCAAGAATGAATCTCAGGATTCATCTTCAGGAATGTTCAGTTGGATGATGAATGACTGTCCAGTATTCAAACTCTGAAGCACTGAGTCTCTCATAATCATATGAAACACTTTGTATGATTCACATTGCACTGAAGTACTTCAAAGGCTATTTTGGCAGTAGGTTTTTAGTCATTTTCAGGTCAGACATACATTATTCATTTACACTGAGGAGAAATATTTTTGTTGAAGTCTAAAATCCTAATGTATTATTTCATAGACAACCGACAAGTACTCTTCGTCTGTCTGCAGGTGTAATTCATTTGAAATGTCATTTATCGTGAAGTGAAGAATTAATTGTTTGTCACTAAAATTAAATGAGTTCTGTCGGCAGGAAAGTTCAGAGCATGTGAGACTTTAGGCCCTTCAGCACAGAGAAGCATCTGATGTACTCATGATCAGACGTATTTTGTTTAAAGGATACAGATGACATTTCCGTGGGAATAACGCGCCAGACACAAGACTCAGTATTACATTAAAATGGCCAATCAGACTACGGACATATCCTACTGGTCAGTTTACCAACACGAGCCAATACACAGAGGGATGGACATCGTCACCCTAACTGTAATTTATTTATTAGGAACTTTTAAAGGTATATTTCCATGTAGATTGAGGTCATTTAACCTATAATACAGTTACAATAATTCATCTAACTGCACATTATCATGATAAGAATATGACCCAAAGGAAGTGTTCTTGGTGTCAAAGGGAGTGAGTGAGTATGGTTTTACACCATTTTTATTAATATTTCAGCAATATCACAATGGGGACACCAGAAATGGTCTTCAAGCATTGCACCTATGTGGGGGAGTCAAACCCAGACCTTCGACTTCATGTCAAATTGACTGACAAAGTTTTGTCTTTAACGTTTATTTTAGTAAGAATATCCTCTGTGATCTTGTTTACATGTGGTTATTAAATTCTCCTTTTTTCACAATGTAGTATTCATATTGTCTGTCATTTTTTTCAATTAAAAAATCAAGTCAGGGTTAATTTTTAAAGTTGGCTCTACAGAAATCTGTTGATTCATGTGTAGTATCCAATTTGTCACAATTGGGTTTTTTATAAATACTGAGATATTGACATACACTGTCTCAGTAAAGTACAGGCTTTCAGTGAAGTACAGATTCTAGTAGTTTTATTAGGTTGAGTCCCTGATGGAGACTGATTTTTTATTTTGCTACTGATCAACGGTGCCAACATTCTGTACCAGACAATCCAGTGATCAACTGCATTAACATCGATCTACGAATTTGGATACAATGAGATGTGTCAATCAAGTCAGCAAGCCTGACAACTCAATCCCATAAATTGCCTTATGGAATACACAAAGAGCTGACACATTATTAACCTTAAGCTTGTTAACCATTGCTGCTTGTGAGGCAATAGAAGCATAACAGTCTTATGACTTATCCCCACCAGGTACCCATGCTAAGATGTTTCAACAAGCAAACTTGCCAAAGGTGGGACTACATGTGTCATGAGTGCTTTGTTGTAGTGCAGCATTGAAGTTGTAGCAGGTCTCGGGAGTCAAGTTGACTCCCTGTGACCGGCATTGCTTAACTTCAACTTGAATTGTGAGCTTGGCTTGATTCCAAAGACCACAAAATATCAGAAGTTCATTCAGAGCACCTTAGAGATGCAGTTGTCACAGTTAGCTGAAAATTGCCTGTAGCATTTTACCTACTCACTCAATGAATGTCAGAGATCAAATACAATACGAGTATACTCCCCAACAGACCATTCCATAAAGCTATATTAATGCTATAACTGTCGATCTCTGTAAATCTATGTTGGAGGAGGACAGCATTGTTGTATCAGAGTGTGGTGGGCGAGTTGTCTCAGACACCAGGCTAGTGATCCAGTGAGCTTGAGGTGACAGGTTCAAGCCCATCTGTGACCAGGTGTTAAAACCTTTGAGTCAACTCTGTGTGCAGATTCTTTTGGTATAATTGTCACAACCCCTAGTGTACAGTACATAGCCCCATGAATTTAAAAGAACACACTAATTCATTAGTAAATGACCAGATGGTGACAACATGAATATATGCAAACATGCAGTGAACTTGGACAAAATAATGTGACTATGTGTCCCAGTCCTTCCAGCTGTGAATGGGTACCGTATAAGGATAGGAAAGCCACATTAATTCAGTGCGCCTAGTAGTTCAAGAGTTGTATGCTCACCAGGGAGACTAATGCTTAGTCTCTGAATCTATATATAATTTTGAAAGTATCAAACTAACCCAAAGAAATTGAAACAGGGCCCCGGGGAGACCAGAGATTCACAATCTGAACCTGAGGAAATCTAGACTTGCTTCATTAAGACTTTAGCATTGCAGAGAGGGCTTGGCTGTATGGAAAATAATGTGGTTCAGGGTCTGTGAGACAGACTATCAAGGGAGATGAGACTGATAATATTATGTGTTGTTGAGACACTCAGTAATGGAGGGAAAAACAAAGCACTTCTTAGCATCTGAGCTTGATATCAGTATTGGTGCTACACCTGCTCTGTTGACATGGCAAGGATTACCAAGAAACAATGACTCCAGACAAATGAATTGACTTGGCAATCAGGAATCTAATTTACTTCAGCAGACACCTTGGAATAGTAACAAAAACGCAGTTTCATTATTTTGTTCCACAAGAGACTCTTCACCTCAATCAATACCCATCGACACTGGGTCTGATGTTTATGTATTTGTCTGTCCATCAGAATGTCTGTCAAGACATTGTACTTTTCGCAATCAGGTCATGAAGATTGCTGTGAAGCCCTGATGGACCTGGCTATGCTGTGAAGATTGTTCTGAGGCCCTGACAAACCTAGTAATATTGAAGCATTGTAGATCAGTATTATGCTTCTCAAACAGAGCCTCTGTTTGAGTGCTGCTTGTTAATTGACAAGCACTTAACTCTCACCTCAATACTGTCAGGATACAACAGACAGGCCAGACAATTTGCTTGGAATCTATAGGTGTCTGGATTAATGAGGTTTCACTGGAGACACAAATATGGTCTCTGTTGATATTTAGTATGAAGAATGAAGGCACTGACATGGAAAAAATAATCTCATTTCCTCTGCAAAAGAAAAGTTGCTTTAAAAGAAAGGTTTTACACAAAATGTTTAGTGGACATTGGATCTTTTGAAAAGAATAAATCATTTTGCCTGATGTCTCGAACTGAAGTAGTGAACAGGAATATATTATATCCAAAGTTACTAGCCAGATACTAGTACTATATGGTTGGTCCAGTTTTTCACTTTTTCTTCTATTCATACAGATAAAATATATTGCATGCCATACTTTTTCTTAGCCCTGTATAATGGACATGTGAAAAGAAAAAAAAATCAATATTTTCATCATTTATCATCTGTCTGATAGAACAGACTATTGTTCTACATATATTGCACTTATGAGTCTCTGATGCAACAGCATTTACTCATTTAACAATAAAACTTATCAGGAATCACTAGTAGGACCTGCAGCAGACAAAACAGGTGCTGTAGCAGGAAAGCTGAAAGATGAAAGACTTGCAGGAACCATGACAGGCCATGGGGAATGAGAACATGCTATCATAAACATATCATACTTGCAGGAACCACATAGTAGCATCAGCTATAATAGTCTACAAGTGCAATGACAGACTATTGGGCACAAGTCTTGTGGGAACCACAAGAGAGCAGAGGGAATCACGGAATTGTTGAAGAAACTGAAGCAAATAAGCAGGACAAATGAGAGATTAGCAGGAATGTCAAAAGGCAAACATAAACTGGAACAGACAAGCAGGAACCCCAAAAGACAGATACTACAACCAACTTGCAGGAATGACTAAAGACTGATAGATGCCAGGGCAAACTTAGGAGATCTACGAAACACTGACAGAAACCAGAGCAAACTGGAAGGAACCACAAGCAACCAGCAGGAAGAACTGTTGAATAGATTGAACCACATAAAACTAAATGGACAGATACACCTGCACACTAGATGGTAGACAACAACTAGTCTCTGAAATTAACATGTTTTACAGAAAAAAATGTTCATTGTTTGAAAATTATAATATAATGAAAAGGATCCCTGAGACTTCCTTCATTCTTCAAACCTGTGAAAATCTAGACTTGCCATATTTTCCAGACTTGTATGGGCTTTCTTGGATATATTTGCTTCAGGGTCTGTATCAAAGACTAGCTAGTCAGATAAATGAAAGACTAGCACACAACAAAAATTAAAACCAACCAGATGGAAATCACAATAGACAAGCAGGAACCACTAGAGACTACTAAACATCACAGACCAGCAGGTACCATGGTGGAACAGAGCTACTTCCTCAGCAGACCTCACTGACAGTGAAGTGTACCACTGACAGTCCTGAGATTTGCGTCCACTGTCTGACCCTCTCCGAGACACTGAGTCTGCAGTGCAAAGGTCAATGAGTGCAGCAAGGGCAATCTTGCTGTTACCTAGACTCACTGACTTTTCTTGACAAGGAAGAAACAGCAAGTGCTCACTAGTGTCATTAACATTGTAATGACGCTGTTTGATTCTCAGGTAATATGAAAGCTGCACATATTTGCATTTAGAACATATATGATGATTGCGTATTTTCAGTACAGTGCTTGAGTTGTAATGACCAATGTCACCATTCTTTATGTTTCTCAGTCATAGGCTTAACGGTTCCTGTTGGAAGTTGTGTGAAGAGATTTCCTTTTGTTGATTCTAATCTTTAGACCTCATCATGTTAATCCATTAACGTCAAAGTGTGGCAAATGTCAAAACACTGTGTCGGGAATTAGACTTTAATTATTAAAGTTGACTTGAACAAGGTTGAGTTTTATCTGTGGTAATAAAGTCAACAGCTTGCTAACAAAGTGCTTAGTGCTCACTTCACTTAATATCTTCATCTTGAACAATAAAATGAAGGAAAAAGATATCACATTAAAGTGATGATGGACAGTTGGCACTGCATGAGGGAAATGGACAATGGATGATTTATAATTGAGAATGGATGTTGGACAGTTGGCAGTGGGTGAGAGACAGTGGACGATGGACAGTTGATGAATGACAATTGATGATGGACGATTGACAACGGATGATGGACAATCAACAATAAAACGAGGGATGATTGACATTATGGACAAGGATGATGAACAGTTGGTGTTGCATGAGGGCTAATGGACAATGGATGATGGATAATTGAGAATGGATGTTGAACAATTGGCACAAGTTGAGAGAGAACTGAGAATGGATGATAGACAATCACCAATGGTTGGTGGACAACTGGCTCTGCATGAGGGCATTACTGGGAATGATCCCATCTATAATATAACCTTCAAATGGTTCTCCTACTATCTTTTTGTACATCTGGGGTTTCTTTAGACAAGTGACTTTGTTCAGTGTGTGTCTCCACCCAGCAGTGAATGGGGAGGATGAGATGGTATTGTGGTTGTCAACCTTCTTCACAGGCATCATGGGTTGTATACTTCCAAGCAAGCTAAATATGAAAATAGAGTGCACACTGATCATTTGACTTGGGTAGTAATAATGCATTCATTTGGTGATTGCAATTTAGTGCATTATAAATGCTTTTATAATAGAATGAAACCTCTGACATATGTATAACCCCTCACATTAATTTTTCATCTTAGCTTGTGACAAATACCAACAGAGGTCAAATTATCCAACTGACTGATGACAATGAAGACAATGCTGCTGCTGCTGCTGAAACGACAGTGATGATGATGATTATGATGATTATGTCAATGAGGATGATGATGAGGACGATGATGATGATGATGATGATGATGATGATGAGGATGATGATGATGAGGAGGAGGAGGAGGAGGAGGAGGAGGATGGTCAGCAGGTGCCCTTAAAGTCATATCAATGATGGGAAATTCAAATATATTAGTTGTCAAGTCTGGTACTGGCCTCCTGAGAGGAGGTTTGATATGAGTTGTCTCAGACAAATATGTCCTCCAATTCCCTCTAACCCACACATCCTGCATTGACATTGTCTCGACAATTATTTCATATTTGATCAGAAATCTCAAGGGGAATTTCATTGCCTAGACACTATATACAATATTTACACTGCAGTTTAGTTCAGGGATCACACAAACACCTTACCTCAAAGGCCATTAATACTGACAATCACATATTTGCTTAATTATTACATGAAAAGGATGATTCATAGCCCAACCTTAGGTATAGGGGATCCAGTCTATGTGTGGGTTGAGTTAGTGCAAGAACCAATGACTGTACACATACAAGGTGTTGCAACAATAATTGACAGCATTTTTGTTAAACAAGTGCCTATTCCATAGCCATTGAATAAATGTAATGCCACTTTTCAGTAATGACCATTGGATGAGTGCATACTTCAGGGTGGGAAGATATTTAGAAATAATTGAGTCAGAACCAGACAAACTAGTGATTGATTCATTGTTGTGCAGGAATGATGACACATTAAAGATATCACTAAAGTATTTATGTGTGGGGCTGTATGATGGGAGGTAGGATTGTGAACATGATATCACTACAGTATCCATGTGTGGGTCTCTTAGGATGAATGGAGGTAGGCTTGTGAGCGTAATATGACTACAGTATCTATGTGTGGGGCTCTATGCTGGGAGGTAGACCTATAAGCAGGATATCACTTCAGCATCATGATGTAGGCTTCTATGCTGGAAGGTAGACCTGTAAGCAGGATATCACTTCAGCATTATGATGTAGGCTTCTATGCTGGAAGGTAGACCTGTAAGCAGGATATCACTTCAGCATCATGATGTAGGCTTCTATGCTGGAAGGTAGACCTGCAAGCAGGATATCACTACAGAGTCAGGATGTGGGTCTCTATGCTGGGAGGTAGACCTGTAAGCAGGATATCACTACAGAGTCAGGATGTGGGGCTCTATGCTGGGAGGTAGAGCTGGGAGCAGGATATCACTTCAGCATCATGATGTAGGCTTCTATGCTGGAAGGTAGACCTGTAAGCAGGATATCACTACAGAGTCAGGATGTGGGTCTCTATGCTGGGAGGTAGACCTGTAAGCAGGATATCACTACAGAGTCAGGATGTGGGGCTCTATGCTGGGAGGTAGACCTGTAAGCAGGACATCACTACAGAGTCAGGATGTGGGTCTCTATGCTGGGAGGTAGACCTGTGAGCAGGATATCAGTACAGTGTCATGATGTGGGGCTCTATGCTGGGAGGTAGACCTGTGAGCAGGATATCACTACAGCATCATAATGTGGGTCTCTATGCAATAAGGTAGACCTGTGAGCAGGATATCAGTACAGTGTCATGATGTGGGGCTCTATGCAATAAGGTAGATCTGTGAGCAGGATATCAGTACAGTGTCAGGATGTGGGTCTCTATGCTGGGAGGTAGACCTGTAAGCAGGATATCACTACAGCATCATGATGTAGGGCTCTATGCTGGGAGGTAGACCTGTAAGCAGGATATCACTACAGAGTCAGGATGTGGGGCTCTATGCTGGAAGGTAGAGCTGGGAGCAGGATATCAGTACAGTATCTATGTGTAGGGTTCTATGCTGGGAGGTAGACCTGTGAGCAGGATATCACAACAGAGTCAGGATGTGGGTCTCTATGCTGGGAGGTAGACCTGTAAGCAGGATATCACTACAGAGTCAGGATGTGGGGCTCTATGCTGGGAGGTAGAGCTGGGAGCAGGATATCAGTACAGTATCTATGTGTAGGGTTCTATGCTGGGAGGTAGACCTGTGAGCAGGATATCACAACAGAGTCAGGATGTGGGGCTTTATGCTGGGAGGTAGACCTGTGAGCAGGATATCAGTACAGTGTCATGATGTGGGGCTCTATGCTGGAAGGTAGAGCTGTGAGCAGGATATCACTACAGCATATTGATGTGGGGCTCTGTAATGGGAGGCAGACTAATGAGTGGCCATGGTGTTACCCAGTATTGTTAATAGTTTCTCCATCTCTGTCAAGAGCTTCATCACAGCCCTTGTGCTTACATAACCCTCACCAACACCATTGTTTTTATCCCCAACCGCAACATGAGATGTTTATTGTTCAGACTGAAAAGCCTTCAGAAAGTACACAGAGACTATGAGATTGTAGAATATCTGTGTAACGTACACCCAACCAGTATGTACAATTGTTTAAACAATCTGCATAGTAGTGGCAGTGTGTCTGGGAATGCCAAACCACATCGGAGGTGGATTGGTTAAACAGCGCTGGGTGAGTCACACTACTCATCATGCCAATGAGCCAAGAAATAATTATTTTAACCTCAAAACTGCCGTCAACAGGAAGATACATTTTTACAACTTACAAACAGAATGAGGCCATGTTGAAGATGTCAGAGCAGCTTTGATTATCTGATTATCCTCCCCAGACTGACCATCATATGATACCTGTAATGATGTCTTTGGTTTTTCCATTGTCCTTACTCTTGTGGTATAACTATTGTCATTACACAGGTGAAGGCTTGTTTGTTCTTTGTACAAGAACATGTAAGATATATACCTTTACCTGTGGTTAGGTAAATAACAGAGAAAGCAATACTTATTGCCAAATCAACACAAGAAAAGAGATTTTTCAATCAGATTTTAAGTTTGCATAAAAATGACCTTGACATTGCTTGCAAGGTCATTGTTCCATGAAGGAAAATGGCTAATGTGGAACACGTGATACGAGAAAGTAGTGCACTTTGTTGTTATGAGATATGTGTTTTGATAATGAGGCTGTAAATAGATTCACATCATGGAAATTTCACCTGAATGTCTTGATAGAGAGGTTAGATTATTGCATCAAGTTAGCTCTGTGTGTCTGTGTGTGTGTGTGTGTGTGTGTGTGTGTGTGTGTGTGTGTGTGTGTGTGTGTGTGTGTGTGTGTGTGTGTGTGGTGTGTCTGTCTGTCTGTCTGTCTGTCTGTGTGAGCAATATTTGTACTTCATACATTATTTTAATTTTCTTTCAAGGTTGCAGTGCTAGTTGTGAGCATGATTCTTTATGTAGATACATGAAATGATTCGTCATGAAAAGTGAAGGTACACCCATTGTTCATACAACTAGAGCTAATTTATCATGGCTAGTGTGTATTTCAACATGCAGTCTTTTTTAACTTGTTTTGAGTAGTATATTTGTAGTGAATGCAAACATTTTTATATATTTCAATGAAACATTTCAATGGTATGTTAGACAGGAATAATTCATCTTTCGCAGGAATTGCCTTAAATCTGAGACATTGCTTTACAGTGAGAGAGTGGAATACTGAGTACATCACTACAAGGTTGACTTGCTGGTAAGGAAAGTAAAGACTCTGTCATGTTTAGAGCATAACGAGTGAAGTGGGTTGAGCATGTACTGTATCTTTATAGTTGAGTCATGTTGTGAACCTCCTAACTCATGTTGACATCAGATTTTACCACCAGGTCAAACATGCATGGGTAAAGTAGACATAATAAGCCAAGTACCATAATCAATATAACTTGAAGTCAAACATTCAATCACTGGATCCTGCTCAACCATAAGGAGTTAACTCTTCACAACAGCTTAAATTTAGATTGTGGCACCACCAGTGGTTCTGACAATAATTGCAGGCACAATGAGCTAGTGGTCAGCTTCATCCCGAAACTTCATCCTTATAACCATTTGTGGAATTCCCATGTTTAGTGTTGTGGACTGACTTAGTGGTTAAAGCGTTTGCTTATTATACTGAAATCCAAGCTGAGTAATGTGTGAAATTTCATGTTTACCCCACCCATGATATGTAGGAATATTGCTAAAAGTGGCATGAAACCATGCTTGTTCTTTCATTCATTCCTTACATTACTCAGTCCTTCACTCATTCATGTTACTTTAGCCATTTGCTCACTCACTCACTCACTCACTCACTTGTTTATAATGTTGCTTTAAAGGAACAAAAACAGTGAATTCTCTCAGCATGTGTTCTGTCATCATTAACACAAAGCGCTTCTCTTCAGATGACAAGTCACATTTTCACCAGATTTGTCTGATGTCAATTGAAATATAAATAAAATCTCCCTGATGCTTGTTAAACACATAACTGTTAAATTAACCAAAGAAAGGGAGTGCAATTGGCATTTAAGATATTCATTTTATTGATAATAAAACTGGAGCTTAATCTATTCTAAACTAGATATGGTCTTTTATCCCCAAGATCTGGTCCAAAGTGTCAACCTAAAACTAGAAATTATCTCCGCATGGCATTTCAGGGTAGAAAGGGTTAATGGTAAAACAATGCTTGTCATTTCCACCACATGGCTTCTGCTGAAGAGTCTCTGGTAGATGGCTCCAGAAATCTGATTATACAGCAATACCCAACAGGCAACTGTATAAGTTAATGGAATTAACAGAAATATTTGTCGTGTCAGCATTCAGGCTGATGCAGTGTAATAATGTTAATATCTCATCAAAATAATGTCGTAATGTTTAATTATGGCTTGTTCTAGTGTTTCGGACAGGTTTTGTTCCTGGCTTGTCCAATTTATTAACCATCCTGGTGATCGGAGCTGTTCGATGACTGTGACGTAACATGCAACATGTTATTTACATTACAATGACACATTCTATTCAGCATGAATGTGTTTGAATAATATGTTCCTTTGTTCAATATCCTGTGTAGTTTTAGGATGAGAAACATGTGCCCACATGGTGCATCAATCATTATGAGAGGAGTGCCAACTGGAGGGATTGAACTGAGTGCAAAGTTATCAGTTGTCAGTGACAGTGTTGTCACAGTAAGCTGCAGCAGTGGGAAAATGACTCTGGGTATGATGAATGAGTGGTTGACAGTCCAAGTTGTGGAGTGAGTGAGTGAATCGGTGAATGAGTGAATGGATGGGTGGTTGACAGTCCAAGGTCTGGAGTGAGTGACTGAATTGGCAAGTGAGTGGATGGATGGTTGACAGTCCAAGGTCTGGAGTGAGTGAGTGAATTGGTGAGTGAGTGGATGGATGGTTGACAGTCCAAGGTCTGGAGTGAGTGAGTGAATTGGTGAGTGAGTGGATGGATGGTTGACAGTCCAAGGTCTGAAGTGAGTGAGTGAATTGGTAAGTGAGTGGATGGATGGTTGACAGTCCAAGGTCTGAAGTGAGTGAGTGAATTGGTGAGTGAGTGGATGGATGGTTGACAGTCCAAGGTCTGAAGTGAGTGAGTGAATTGGTGAGTGAGTGGATGGATGGTTGACAGTCCAAGGTCTGAAGTGAGTGAGTGAATTGGTGAGTGAGTGGATGGGTGGTTGAGAGTAAAAGTAATGGAATGAGTGAGTGAATTGGTGAGTGAGTGGATGGGTGGTTGAAAGTCCAAGTTGTGGAGTGAGTGAGTGGGATGGATGGTTGAAAGTCCAGGTTGTGGAGTGAGTGAGTGAGTGAATCAGTCCAAGTTGTGGAGTGAATGAATGGATGGGAGTTGAAAGTATAGTTGAGTGTGGTTTAGCGGATGAGTGTGTATGTCAGATAATGATTGAGTAAGATTGTGAATTAGTGATCAGGTTAATGTGTGGATAGGTGGTTGAGTAAGTGGGCAGAATAGTGGTTAAGTGAGCGGGTGGACTAGTGCTTGTGTGAGTGGGTGGGTAGGTGGGTAGATTAGTTATTCTGTGAGTGGGTGTATTAGTGCTTGCAGAAGTGGTTGGATTTAGAGGGTGAGCAAGTGGGTGGATAAGTGCTTGTGTGAGTTGGTATATTAGTGGGTGAGCAAGTTGGTGGATTAGTGGATGAGTGATTAGTTGGTTGGTTGGTCGGTCGTTGATTGAGTGATGTGGTAGATTCACATGAGTGACTAGTGGGACAGTGCGTGACTGAGTGGTATAGGGTATAAGTGGCTGGATTAGTGATTGAGTGGGTAGATGGTTGAGTGAGTGGGCAGATTAATAGATGAGTGATCAAGTGGACTAGAAGGTGAGTAACTGGGTAGATTAATGGTTTAGTGGTTATAAACGGGTATTGTACACTACTTTGTGTCACTCATCTGACCAGACACTGGACATCACACACCAGTCTGCAAAGCTGCTAAAAGGCAGGGTCAATCAAGTTTCCTTATAAATGCATCATACCACATTTTAGTTCCAGGCAGACAAACTGGCCCAAACCTACCTCATACATACAATATATAGATGATGTGCATGATGAAATCACCATGCATCTTGGAACATCTGTGTGACCCCCTGGTTCTAGTGTACTGAGTAACATGTTAAAACTTGACTCCTGTGCCACACAATTGATGCTATCATCTCATTAATGTCCTGTGTAGGTGGATGTGGCAACCCAACATACATGACTTCAACCATGCTTTGGGGAATCATTCTGCTGTCAGTTATCAGCTCATGTTTATCTCTTCATAAACCTATCAAAATGAGTAATACAGTTATTCACACACTATATACTTGTGTTAATGGATATCTCCTGCTTGTCACTGTTTTGATGCCCAGTGGTTAAAGCATTGGATGATCATGCTGAAGACCCAAGTTTGACACATGGGTACAATGTGTGAAGCCCATTTCTGGTGTCCCTTGCCATGATATTGCTTAAAGTGGCATAGAACCACACTCACTCACTCACTCACTCACTCACTCACTCACTCACTCACTCACTCACTCACTCACTCACTCACTCACTCACTCACTCACTCACTATGAGTGCTGGTACCATTTAGAAAATGCCCTAAAAAGTTGCATTCACCACGAGTAGGAAAAATGTGGGAATAATATGTGAAAATCTTCATGTAAAAAAAAGAAGAAAACCTCTTTTGATAATCATAAGATGTCGCCACTTACGGCAGAGTCCACCGAACAAATTAACCTGACAGAATAAGTATATCATTACCAATCACTAGGAAATAACTGTGATATCAGGTGTTTGCAAAAGGCATGACCCACTTTGGGCACCCATTACACACATGCACAGGCAAGGCATTTAGTCACTTAAAATGAACAGGAACATATTTTGCAGTGGACAGGCTGGCTAAAGCATCAGGCTAGTGATCCAGCAAGCTTAAGGTGTTGGGAAAGAGTCCACCTGTCACTGGGTGTAAAAACCTTGGAGTCAACATTGTGTGCAGACATTTTCTGTGTTGTCACAACCCCTAGTGTACAGTACACAACCCTGTGCATTTAAAAGACCCCACAAATCCGTTGGTATAGGACCAGATGGTGACCACGGGAATGCATGCATACTTGGCAGAAAGTCCTTCAGCTTTACAAGTGAGTGAGTGAGTCAGTTCAGTTTTACGCCACAGTCTGCAATATTCCAGCTATATGGCGGCGGTCTGTAAATAATCAAGTCTGGACCAGACAATCCAGTGATCAACAACATGAGCATCAATCTGTGCAATTGGGAACTGATGACATGTGTCAACCAAGTTAGTGAGCCTGACCACTTGGTCCCATTAGTCGCCTCTTACAACAAGCATCATCGCCTTTTATGGCAAGCATGGGTTGCTGAAGACCTATTCTACCCCGGGACCTTCACAAGAGCAGGCTGATAAGTTCTGAGCTTCACATACAAACTCTTTACCAAAATGAGTGAGTGAGTGATACATCAGAAATAGGTTTCACACTTTGTACCTATGTGGGTACTTCAACTATGGTCTTCAGTGAGACATTAGTGAACACTTTAACCCCAAGGCTACCCTACCACCCATTATCAGAATAGATGATTCACCTTTATTATACTCCTGTTTCCATAGACACTGGGTAAGCAGGTAAAACTGAAAGGTGTCTAATCCAGTAATACATTTAGGTGGGGAGTAGGAGTTGCAATAGTGTCATGATATTTTTTGTAAATAGGACAAAGGGTGTAACCCTGACTTGTTTGATGATGAGGTAATAATGCTCAGTGGAGACCTTTCTCTTGCGTACAAATAAAGAGGGTACAAGAAAAAAGTAAATAAAATATTACATGTTGACTTTTTTTTTTTTAAATATGTTACCCTCCATGCCCATCTGTCCATTCGTCAGTCCGTACAAAACAGAGAATATACTCTATCCACTTCTCCACAAAAAGAAATCTCTGGGTTTTCTTGGGACTATAATGGTGTGCATCTCATATTTTGTTTTTGTATTTTATTGGTTTTTGCAAGTTTAGAGACATTTGAACTTAGTACATATTGCTGAATTTCTCTATGATGGTATTGTAATAAGGGACAAAGTGGGGTCCTAAAAAACTGCTTTATGGAATTCAGTGAACTTATACATGTGCTTTACAGAGACTCTAAAGGTATGCATCCCATATTTGATTTTGTATGTTATTTATCCTCCAATTTTAATGCAGTTTGAACTTCCATAAATTTTGTTGAATTTCTCTCTGTATATAGTGTTATAAAAACTGCTCAACAGAATTGATTGAGCTGCTGTGTGTGTTTCATTGGGACTCTAAAGGTGTGCATCTTATACCTTGTTCATCCAGTTTCTTAATTTTTACACTTCTACAGATGTTTCATCCTGTTTGTCCGATACAACAGGGTGTGTTCTTTATCCACTTTTCTCAAAAAACACAGCACAAAACACATTTAGCTTTTATATGTCTTTTATAGAGACTCCTAAGATGTGCACCTCATATTTTCTTTTTGGATTTGAAAGTATTTTGTATGTTTAGAGACATTTGAACTTAGATAAATTTTGTGGAATTTTTTTCTGATGATAGTGAAATAGGGGATTAAGTCTAACCACTTCCCCACAAAAACTACTTAACAGAATTGATTTTGTTTTTGTATTTTGTTTGTCTAGTTGGTGATTGATATTCATTGCCACCTTCATCAGCCACCAAATGTTATGACTTGGCAGGAGGAAATTTGAAAATCCACACAAAATACTGCTTGCTACAAAAAATTCAGTGGGGATTTGTCTGCAGCTCACCTCAGAAACAGCTGTATTTGATCATAGAATTCTGGCTTGTATGCAGCCAACATGAGGAACATGTGTATTGCATGAGACAATGCTGGCTTTTCGGCAGCTCTCCTCAGAAACAGCTGTATTTGATCATACAATGCTGGCTTTTCTGCAGCTCACCTCAGAAACAGCTGTATTTGATCATGCAATGCTGGCTTGTCTGCAGCTCACCTCAGAAACAGCTGTATTTGATCATGCAATGCTGGCTTGTCTGCAGCTCACCTCAGAAACAGCTGTATTTGATCATGCAATGCTGGCTTGTCTGCAGCTCACCTCAGAAACAGCTGTATTTGATCATGCAATGCTGGCTTGTCTGCAGCTCACCTCAGAAACAGTGGTATTTCATGCAGGCTTTGATCTCGCTTGTCTCCAGCCAGCCTTGGAAAAAGCTATAATACATTACGCAATTCGAGGCTATATGTAGCGGCATCCTATTATATCCACACAAAAATGTAATGCTTTTCTTTCTATGTATGGCTCTTTACTACCCACATTTAGATTTTCAATATTTACAGCTTGTGGAAGTGGCATTTAGTCACATGAAAACATACTACAATAGATCACCAGGAATACTTTGTCTATGGCTCTACCTTCTGTTTTAAATGGAAGATCCTCACTGCTGTAAGCTTTCATTTGAAAAAATACCACGAGAGTAAGAAAAAATATCCTTATCTCTTTCAGTCTTATTGCATAAAACTCGGAATATGAAATAACTAACTGCAGCAAAAGAAAAAGTTAAACTGCAGTAGGTTATGTTACACTAAAGAAGTAGGTCTTTGGGGAACATTTGCTAGTATAAGCAAGATTCACATGCAGACAAGCAAATAATTAAGCCTTTAAAAAGATTTGGGTATATGTCATTGATTAACTTTAAGTGGAAAACAGTAAGCACAAATTAAAGTCACTATCAAGTAATGTATATGGTATTTTGTACATTTATAAGTGCAAAGGTTGTTTCCATGGATACGTTCAGAGAATATTTGAAACAAATTCACCCAAAAGCATTGTCAAGGACCCTTGGAAATGTTGAAACAAAAATTCAAATCCCAGGAAAAAATTAAATCGAGGAATCCAATATTTCTGAGAAATTAATAGGAATAATGACCAAACACAAATATATGGTCATGAAGCATCTGAAGCTGCATATGTTATAAACTGTGTTTGTGTGTGATCAGTTTAATGGTTCTTTGACTGACAATTTTGGAGAAATCGGTCTTATCATAATTTTAAAGATGAATTACATTCTGGCTTTGATCGTTAATAACATCCATGATTTATGCCTGGAATACACATACTGAAACCATTGCTTCTACTGCGTATTCTCTTCCAACAGATTCTAATACCATTGTAATAAATGGCAAAGTTGAAGCAGCTCAATGCCTGTCCCAGGTTTTCCCATCAACACGAGAAGTGGTTGGGTAGCCTTGCGGTTAAAGTGTTGGCTCATCATGCCAAAGATCTGGGTTTGATTCCCCACATAGATCAGATTTCTGGTGTTTGCTGCTGTGATATCGCTGGAATATTGCTAAAAGTGGTGTAAAACTAAACTCACTCACTCACCCACAAACACGGCACCTAAGAGGGGATGTCAATAAGTTTTGAGCCTTGAGCATTTTTCATACCCAGGTGTCACAGCCTATGGTACGACATTGAACCTTGGGGTGTAGCTGATGTGATATATAAGTTTTGGTATCCTACTCTCAGAAGTTATTGAACAGCTCACATTGACGGAAAGAGACCCCCCTCACGACAGTGAAAATGAATAAAATTGAGTATGGAGCAGTAATTAAGTTTTTAGTTCTTGAAGGAAACTCGGCGAAGAACATTGAAGAAAGGCTTTCAGTAGTTTATGGGAAGTCTTCCCCTTCATATGCTACCATCAAATGATGGGTCAGTGAATTTAAGTATGGTAGAGAGAGTCTTGAAGATGACCCCCATCCAGGTCGCCCAACAACAAGCACTAGTCAGGAAAACATTGACAGAGTGCATAGACTTGTGCTGGAAAATCGTCGAATCACACTCCATGAGTTAGAGGAGACCACAGGCATTTAACACGGATCCATCAAGACAATTCTTCAAGAACATCTCGTCATGTCTAAGGTGTGCGCAAGATGGGTGCCAAGAATGCTTACAGATGAAATGAAGCAAACAAGGGTCACCATAAGCAACTCCATGCTAACCAGATACAAAAAGAATCCAGAAGATTTTCACTTTAGGCTAGTAACCTGTGATGAAACCTGGATCCACCACTATGATCCTGAGAGCAAACAAGAATCAATGGAATGGAAACATGTCACTTCTCCCAAGACCAAAAAGTTCAAAGCCTCCACATCAGTGCAGAAGGTAATGGCAACAGTCATCTGGGTTAGCAAAGGCGTCATCCATATAGATTACTTACCAAAAGGAAGAACAATGAATGGGGAATATTACGCTAACTTGTTGAGGCTTGTTTTTGGTGAAGGCAGAATAAAAGGGAACCATGTGTCTGGCCCAACGGACTGAGAAGGTGTGAGTCCTTTTCTTCTACGTACACAACAGCTTGTTGTTGGGCGACCTGGACGGGGGTCATCTTCAAGACTCTCTCTACCATGCTTAAATTCATTGACCCATCGTTTGATGGTAGCATATGAAGGGGAAGACTTCCCATAAACTACTGAAAGCCTTTCTTCAATGTTCTTCGCCGAGTTTCCTTCAAGAACTAAAAACTTAATTACTGCTCCATACTCAATTTTATTCATTTTTACTGTTGTGAGGGGGGTCTCTTTCTGTCATTGTAAGCTGTTCAATAACTTCTGAGAGTAGGATACCAAAACTTATATATCACATCAGCTACACCCCAAGATTCAATGTCGTACCATAGGCTGTGACATCTGGGTTTGAAAAATGCTCAAGGCTCAAAACTTATTGACATCCCCTTGTACAACCGTTGTAAGTTGATGTTGAATGGGAGTTACAATCACCTTATAGCTAAGACAATTGTACGATAATGTTAAAGTAGGGGAGTTGCGATCACCTTAAAGCTATGACCATTGTATGCCAATGTGAAAGTAAGGGACTTAGGATCACCTTAAAGCTATGACCATTGTATGCCAATGTTAAAGTAAGGGACTTACAATCACCTTAAAGCCATGACCATTGTATGCCAGTGTTAAAGGAAGATCCCTTACAATACACTGGTTGGACTGATCAGAAAAGCTGAGACTTGAATATAAAACATGTTAAAAACATGATATGTTATTCTATAAAAGAAACCTCTCACTGGAACTATTTGATGAACAAGACAAACATATTTCACTGATATGGAAATTCTTATTCTGTAATACATGAACCTACAAAGTAATTGGTAAGACAGTTAATAAGGTGAGTCACTTTTCTAATTGATCCAAATGAATGAAAACAAATCATCATAGTCCTGTTTTTCAGCACAATATCTTTGCTATCAAAACCTATCAGAGTATTGGGATTGTGATCATCCAAACGTAAATATCTTTTTGTGGAACTAGAACCAGATTCACAAATGTAAATTTATTTCTCTCTTGACCAACCATATTTAATTTTTTAGAACAAATTGTGTAATCCTGGGAAAGCTATTTTATTTGTCCTTTAATCTTTGCTTAAACCTTAATTTTGCTAAAACACACACACACAATCAATTCAGCTCAGTCTCATGAAGTCATTCTTTATGACCTTATAATGAAAAAGGTAACCATAGCCATATTTTTATCGTTCCATATTGCTTTATCAATAAAGTATGCCACGTATTCATTGCAAATTGCATCAGACAGACAGAAATTGATATCTGTCTACAGAGGAGCATGACAATTCCGACAAATTGTGGCTACCAATTGATCCGTGGTGGAGAGTACCCAGGGACAATCCAGTATTTAACAGACACACCATTTTTTCCCCAAAACACACATCAATCTTCAGGGAGACATTTCGCGTTTTATCAAGATTTTTGTCATCGATGGTGAAAAATAGAAATCCTAATTGAGGAGCAGCATTGTACTAAATATTCCTTATTCTCATATGCAACTACTCCCAAGGGTGATTTCAAATTGGAAATTGACATGCCTGGAGGTTATCGAAGACAGGGCACCCCTGGTGACAAGGACAAAGGGCGAGGCACCAGTAATACCAAAAAGGAGGAATTCTGCTTGAAGGTGCGACAGGCTTGACCAAAATCAGGAATGAACCTGTAAACCGGAAAACATGATATTGGCAGGATTAGTCGGGACCTTGAGCAAAAAGGCACTGGGTGTAGAAAAAGTATTGATGGAATTAGCTTGTCTGACAGAAACAAGTTTCAGTCTGTCACCCAGCTGTTATTGAGTGAACTGGAAAAAATATTTTGAATTTATTCTGGGAAAGTTACCATATTTAACGAGAGGTGATGAATGTTTTTTCTCTAGGGTATCATATACCATATGTGTACACTCATTTCTTACTTGTACATAATGATAGGGCAGAAATATGTTATATTTACCTGCTCATTCACTCATCCCAGTATGATGGAATGGCTTCCCAATAATTTTATTAATACATTTCCAATAAGTATTGAATGCTTTAGTCAGTGGCTCTTACACTACCAATAAACATATATATATGTAAATTTCGGTTCTGGAATCTGTCAAATTATTCTTTCTTCTTGGTATTACCAATAAAAATATCAATTGCTTATGCAGCACTATATTTTTTATATGCATCTACAATTTAAAATATACTGTTCTTGAGCAAAGATTTTATTATATTTGATAAACAACATTCTTCACTTAAAAAATATGTAATTATAATGAACATGTAGTTTCTGATTTGCAGTTTTTGTTGATTATTCACTTTTTGTTTTTCAAAAGTTTTAAACACTGAACTGTCAATAACATCAGTAAATCTGAAAACGCAATGTTTTTTTTTCAACATTTTAAAGCACAAAGAGTGGTTGATGTCACATCTTAAGGTGATAACTGAAATGAACATCAGGTTGTGACAAAAAAATAGTTTGAAGTTGTTCTCACAATTATTAACCAAACTTATTAATCTTTGACATTTGGGGTACCATTTCATTATATGCGCAAATGAGAAAAACAATATGCTCAACAAGATAGTATTTCTTGGATCCACTTCTGTTTAAGCCGATTGCAACACATTCCCATTACAATTAAGAGTTTGTTAGATGAGAATGAGAGCTACCTCCCTTATCTCCCTAACAGCATTTTTTTTCACAAATATGCAAGATCAACATTTAGGCAGAGAAATTAAGTTATATAAAAATATGGAAAGCACAACCCAAATGGAGCCCAGACCAAAACTTAATCCTGGTGAAAGGTGTTGTAATCCATACTCACCATATATAAACCAGAAGTGTTCACTATATATTAGGTCATCTCTTGTCTAATAATTGATAGCTCGAGAAGAGATATTAAGATTGCTAGGGGAAAATTCATGTAATGATTGAAATAGATCATGACAGGTGAGGTCTAGGACAATTGCCATCGAGACAATTGCCACCTTTGACCCATCCGAGACAACTAACACAAATCAGTGGTCAGACAGTCAAGTTTGTTGAGGATACGTACGACAGAAGTGAACTGCAAAATCTGCAAAACACTAAGCAGTAGTGACACTTTCAAAAGTTCCATCATCAAAAAAGACCTTCAAATTACAAAGTTACACTTGCCAATCCTGCAATGTAGTACACATTCCTACTTGGAAACGCTACCAGAAACAATATATAGGTGAAACTAAAAGATGTTTCAGAATCCGACTAAGAGAACACTATGCTGATATCACACACAAGCGCGACAAACCTGTTGCACTTCATTTCAAATTCGGAACATCATGGCAAAACAGATCTACAATTCCAAATCATAACCCAACTCAGAGACAAACCAGACTCTGAGACAACCACCAAAAAAAGAAGATCTCTGTAACTAAAGTGGATATTGAGCTCCATACATTCCGCCCGTAAGGACTCAAGGACAGGATTGTAGACTGAAATATCCTTTTCTTCTTCTCTAAGTTCCTGGGGATATAGAAACAATCCATCCATCTGTGTATCTGTGTGTCCATTACACTTTGTGAAGCATGTCTCATAAAATATTCATGATAGCTTAACCAAACTTGGTACACATGTCATGCATGCTAGCTTCATCAAATTTGGTAATATGTCCAGCATGATCCATAGATGTGCCTTTTGGGGGTTAGACCCAGATATGAATTTTTATTGGAAACTTTCAATTTTCCATGGAAACATGAATTACATTGTGGCGATGAGGATGTCATCTTGTGTGGAGCAGATCTCCTAAACTATGCATGCCAACTCCATCATGCTTGGTACATGTCAAGCATGATCCATAGGGGTGCTATTTGATAGTCTGACCCAGATAAGAATTTAATTTTCTGTAGCAACAAGTTTGTTTTTCGATTGTGATGGTAGTGCTGTTTTCTGGAACTAAACTTTAAAAACTGGTCACTGTTTCGTCACTAGACTTGACACTTGGATAGGTCTGGTGGTGTAGTGGTGCCTTTTGGTGTTTTGAGATTTCTGAATAAAATATGTTTTGTGTTTCCATGGCAACAAAGTCCATACATTCTATCTAGGTAGTCATACCTTTCCTTCCAGCATCCTAATAACAGTACATGTCACAGCAGCTGAATATTTATTTGTTTACGTGCAGACCAAATGTTTCAGTGACTGATTTTGTAAACTCCCAAAAGAATAGCCTCCTTTGATGAAAATGTTCATAAATTTGGGCATATGATAATTTTAGTATAAAACACAAAATAGCAGATTTATTCCAGTTGCACCAATAAGATGAATATAATTCTGCTCCCCTAGAACTGGAAATTATTATGAGACCCAATGCCAGATAGCAAAGGTTTGTTGGGCCAATATTGGTTTATGGTTGGTTGGTTGGTTGGTCCAACATCACGCCCATTTTGTAGCTATGGTTTTGTATTCAAGATTTTGATGAAAGTTGAAATAATTACACTGAGAAATTCAAAGAATCTATTTCCCTGTCTTTCAACTCTGATTCAGTGATTTTTACAGCATTGTCTTTTCCAAATTTAATACCAAACTTGTCATCATTGATAGCTTCACGTGATAAGAACACACAACACTATATTTCTGGAGGCCTTCAATTGATAAATATGCATTGTTAGTTCTGTAGGACTGAAGTCTGAACATGCTGTGAAATAATTTGTTTAAATCAAGTTAATGAAACTGACTCATACTGTATTGAAAGGCAATTGATGAAGTTAATAAATGATTTAATTATTGACAGTATGAAGAAGTGCTTGGAACAAGAATGTGTTCGTCTTGTTTTGACAGTTTAAGGAGGTCCTAAATCATCGTAGAATCAGACCCCAGAACTGGGAGATTGGTACAGAGTGCTCTGTACAGCACAATATAAATCATGCCAGTGATTTTGTGATCTAGTTTATGATCACATCATACAAACAGCACTGATGAAGATATAATTATTACTGTCTGATATTGGTCAAGGAATCCTGTCTGGTTTTCAATGAAATGTGCCTTGAACCACTGTGGCATTGTACTCAGTGAGCTATGGTTGTGTAGCTCCATTTATCATGGTGAATAGTTCTTTATTAAAAATGGTCATTATCGGTTTTCCAACCACACAAATAACATTTGCCTGCTGTAAACATGATTCACAACTGGATTATCAAAAGCTGTATTTTCCTCTTTTCCTAATATAGAGCACCTTCTGATGATACCATCATGAATGGTGACACATGCAGTCTGTTTGCTTCACATTGTCATCATTGTTACAGAATATTACAGCACATTCACATTCAGTATGTAATGTGTCATTATGAGTTCATATTTTTAATAGCTTTATCAATTTTAGGAGATTTTGCCTGATATGATTGCTACAGAAAATAATTTATTAGAGAGGATAAGTAACACAAAAATTATAGTTTTGTCAGTTTTTAAAATAAGCCAGAATTATTTTATCCCAGTAACCATTATCTACTGTTGTTTTTATCAAACGAAGAGGATGAAATGAAACACACCAACCCACACTTACATTTTTAAGTCAAATCAACCCATTTTGTAAGCCATAATGAAAGCTACGATTAGCACCAGTGTTTAAGTTTAAAACTGAACTTTAATGACTACGTATTTGTTTAAAGACAGATCTAAATGTTAATTTTGAAAAAAAGTTCAAGAAGTGAGCAATTTCAAATGAACCCTGACAACATATTTAAACTGTATTCTTTTTTTACATACTGACTAAAACAAAATATTAGCCATGAATAGTTCACCTCTAGAAATCTTTGGTGGCAAAGATTCTGTCTCAAGGTGAAATGAAAGATATGAGTCTATTCCATCTAGTAAAACAGCTCTGTTTTGGAAGAATGCTGCATGACAGACTCCAACCAGGACTTAGAAAGACAAATTAGGAAAATAAAATATGAAAAAACATGTTTGTAGTTCTTGTTCAAGTGACTGGGCTGAATTGTTAACACAATTTAATTCCTATGGACATACAAGTGGCAACTTTTCATGTAATTAGATTACGGTTGCATGGAGTTTTTTAGTGTGCTGGTTCCTCAGTTCGGTTATCGGCACTTCAGTAAATCAGGCCTATATTCCATCTCCTTGAAATAAGACACTGTTTTCTGGTTCAGTTTTAGGCCTACAGAAAAGATTGAGAAAAGGATGGTGATTGGACATAATAATGTTTTTCTTACAATTTAGCTTGTACGTTGATGCAAATAAAGCTATTGCTTTTAGTTTTTACTCACAAATTCTTTTTGTATTTCTTTTAACGACATTGCATTTTTACTCACAAAATAGCTATTGTAGGTTGAATAAAAAACAAAATGAGAGTTTTGTGTTGTTTACTGACAAATTGGTTTTGATAGGTCAAAATATGAAACGAATATGAACTTTTTTCTATGCAATCTGTGTGTTATAATTCAGAGTGACAGAAAATCTGCCTTAGACTGAATGTTAAGTGGGATGACTTGATGTCGAGCAGTATTGCCTCAGCTCCGCTGTTTGGTGTTATGTTTCACGACTTATGAGATACAATGGAGTATCCTCACCCTGCAAAGATTTCAAAGATCATGCCACATTTACTGATAATGTGTCTGATTATTATCAAAAACTTCAAAGCCTTATAAAATCCTTCAAACAGTTTGTTGGGTGACCTGTGGAGGATATTTTCAAATATGATGTATCAGTAACAAAACTATTACCTGTTTCAACTTGTATCTTATGTTCCTATTTTTTTCGTAGAGTATGAAAACAGCTCTTGACTGAAATAGTAGCCTGCAGCAGAGGGGAAATGGGGAGGGACAACAGGCCTAACCCAATTTCCTTAGGCCAAAGCCTTTCTTTTTCAGACAAAACCAAGGAGGAGGTTTTGATCCAGTTAATGAACTGACAGCAGATAAAGTTTAGATATAATTTTAATATTTGGTATTTACTGTTGAAATCAATGGGGATGCTACTGGGAACTGACATCTTGACTTGCAATGCTCATGCTCTGCACATGCTACCCATGCACTGCCCATAGTACCCATCTTGTGAGCAAACATGGTTCCTACTGGCAATCAAACATTACTCACAGCAATTCCCATTCCTATGGCAAGAGAAAGTTATATCAGTCTTCAAAACAGGTAATAATTCGAGATCAAAGGTTCAGAAAAAAACCTCGAAAATCACCCAATCTGTAGCAAGAAATTTCATTATTTGAAAAACATTGGGTCCAGCCTGTCCCACCATTTCGTCAGATGAAAGTGCCACCCTTCCTGATGGTTGTTGGTGTGGGGTTGTTGCTATGTCTTCTTGGACATGGGGGATCAGTGTGGTCAAAAGTTGATGCAGTGAAGTTACAGTTCTCTTCTGTTCATCTCAAGGATATCCAATTTTCATCCCTCTTATTCACTCAGTACATAAACACACACACACACACACACACACACACACCACACACACACACACACACACACACACACACCACACACACACACACACACACACACACACACACACACACACACACACACTAATTTTTGTGATTATTTTAATTATTTTTATGATTAATAATTTTCTCTCTCACATGAAGACATTAATGACATTTTTAGAGTGAGTGAACAGTTGTTTACTTCTGGTAGTTACAGGAGCATTACGTGTCAGTTTAGTCAAATTAATAGTTACAGTAGTACACTGAGTAATTACTGCTTTAATTACAAACCACTGAAGTGGAGTGGTTGGAGATGATACAAGAAGTCTCCTCAATTTGGGGATGATATGACATGGATGAATAAGCTCCTGTCAGATTCATGGTGTATTATATCAAGGTGACATCTCAATAAGCATAGAACATCTACATCCTTGACTATCAGAGAATGGGAATCCAGCAGTGCCTTGTCTCCAGATTCGATGCATCTGCTTCTGAACGGAAACCATTTTGTCTGGATTGCATGTCCTGTGTCACATGTTACCAACAAGTAGAATTTCAGATGTCGCAGCCTGGGATATAGATAAGGATTTAACCATATCTTATGTCAACTGTTCTGTCATATGTCTGAAGCAGTAAAGTTCATATTGCAGAATTGTTTTGTTTGTGTATGTCTTCATCAGTTTTTAAAATTTCTCTTTTCTTTCAGTCTAAAATGGAACAGAAATTTAATCACTTTCAGGTAAAACAAAGTGGCCTACAGTGAGAATCTAAGATGTTCTGAGCATCAAAATATGTATGTTTGTACAAGGGAATATTACAAGTGAGTGAGATGAGTAAGTGAGTGAGTACACCTTTATGTCACATTCAGCAATATTCCAGCTTTATGGCAACAGTCTGCAAATAATAGAGTTTTAGATGATGGTTGTGCAGGTGGTGGTGATAGTGGGATGGTAATGATGATGATGATGATGATGATGATGATGATGATGATGATGATATGTTGCTGTTGGTGGAGGTGGTGATAGTTGTACTGGTGATGGTGGAATGGTAATGATGGTGATATGTTGGTGGCGATGGTGGTTGTGCTGATAATGGTGATGATGTAGGTGGTGGTGGGATGTCACTGGAAATGTGTTTGGGTTTTAAACACACCAAATTAACAAGGATTTACTTAGTGTTAAATTTTCTGAAGTTTCCTCTCTTTCCCAATCCCCATACTGTTGTAGCATGGCATCACTCTGGAAAGCAGTCAAATATACATGACATCATAGATGTTTCCATGACAACGGAATCAATTCAGATCAAATATTAGGATAAGAAAAATCAAGTACATGGAAGGATTTATGTGGAATTAAAATAGAATACAAAGATAAGAAAATACAATTCAAAGCAACATTTAAATTGAAATTTGACTGTACATTTTATAACTAAGAACAGAAAAATATGTCGATAGCATACAGTAATTAATTTCAAAACAGAAGAAAATCTGTACTTTTCAAGTTCATGGATGTCATTTTAAACGGAAAAACAAGAGAATGTTGAATGAAAATGTGTCTAGATATACTTGATATATAAATAATCTCCAGATAAACAAGTACCTATGTCAGCAGTTGAGCTGTTACATCAATGCAGATTTAAATGATTGACTCAAGATGCTCCTATTCACCTCTACACATGGATAAAGTGGACTCAGATAGAGCTTTTGAGCAATTACACTGGTACAAAGCGCTATATGTATATACAGTGTTCCCAGAAATTATTGAGAAAATCTTTGTTTTTTTTCTAATGATGCTAAGATTGGAAAAAGGGCTTTCACTATGCACTAAGCATACTAAATAAGGGAGACAACTCTTGAAGGCTTAGAAGGCAGCTCATTACGTCAAGAGTTACCTCCCTTGTCTGAGCAGATGGCTTCCTGTGTTGACATGGCAGAATTTACAGCAAGAGAGAAAAGAAAGCTCATTCTAGATGATTTTGAAAGGGGTGAGGCTGATGCTAAAGTGTTAGCTTGTAGACATGGTATTCCTCTGTCTACAGTATACAGAACTTTGAAGAATATTCAAACAGGAACCGGGATAGAGCACAAAGCAGGGGCAGGTCGGCCTAGGAAATTCAGTGTTGTGGATCGCCGAAGACTTTGGCAGATTGTGAGTAGGGGCAAATTGAAAAGTGTTGAGAACATCAGAAATGAAATGATTAGCAGAGGAAGTCCTCAGGTATGCAATGAAACAGTTAGGCAGGAATTACAGAGACTTAATTGGGTGAAAAAACGTGGAATTCCCTCGCCGTTGATGAAAGATGCACAAAAGGAAAAACGTTTAAACTGGTGTCGGGCTCATGAAAATCAAGATTGGGATAATGTTTTCTTTTCGGATGAAAGTTCTGTTTGGCTTTTCCCTAATTGTGTGAAAAATTGGACCAAAGATACTGTCAAACCTATCTACCAGCGACCAAAACATAGCCCGAAGTTTCACATGTGGGGTGGCATATCGGCTCGTGGAGTGACGCCATTGTGTGTTTTCACGGGAAACTTGACAAAAGAAAGATACGTTGACATTCTAAATGGTCACCTGCTTCCGACAGCACAAACATTGTATGAAGATGATTGGATTTTCCAGCATGATAATGACCCAAAACACACTGCGCGCTACACAAAACAGTGGTTGTCGGGCGAAAATGTTCAAGTTTTAGACTGGCCCAGTTACAGCCCAGACCTAAACCCAATTGAGAATGTGTGGGGAGTCATGAAGGACAGAATAAACCAAAAGGGACTGAGAAATATTGAAGATATGAAGGCCGAGGTGGTCCAATATTGGGATACCCTGTCACACGATTACCTACAAACTTTGATGGGTGGTGTGCCTAGGCGTATTCAGGCATGCATTGCTGAAAGGGGAGGTCTAACAAGGTACAAAAACAAGACTGAGACTGTAAAAGGATGATGTTTCAACATGTTTATGGAAGTAAAACGCCAGAAGTTAATAAACGTAATGAGTTACATGACGCAACATGATTCTAAATAATTTCTGGGAATACTATATGTATATATACACATGTGTGTATGTGTTCACGCATGCAGGCATTGATGCTTGAAACACATATACCAGTGTATTCCATGCATTGCTGTGTCTATAACTGTGCCTAAGACAGTACATAATGCTCAACACTGATATGGATTGAGTACTGCTATGTATCTATCCAAGACTTCTGCCACAAGCAAGAATCCTTCACAGATAACTATATTATCGATGATCAAAGTACATCACAATTATTTGTGTCTGTGGTACTACAAAAGGGACAAAGATTCATAACATGATAACACTTACCGTATCTGTCATATTTAGGGCCCGTGTCTTAAAGACTGCTTAAGGCATTTCCTGAAAGTTAACCACAATATCTTCTCCACTTGGATCTCAACTGAGCTGTGCTGTGAGGCTGTGTGGTTATTGAAACATATCATTATAAAGGTCAGACTTTTTATATTTCATGGCTTATTGATGTTCTCTAAACCAATTAGTGACCATAAAAAATATAATTGTGTAGCTCAATATTTTTTTTGAGTGGATGTACCATAAATTTGTAAAAAAAGAATACTTTAATTAAATCTAAATTGCAAAAAAAGGTAAAATTTTAAATAAAAAGTAGCATGGTGGCTTAGACTTGGGTTTCTCTTTGTTTCAGTTGCTAGAGATTATGTACCATATACATGATCAATTATTTCCTCAAAAGATCTGCACACTGCACTTGACCAAATATTCTTTAGAATATTCTGTACAATGAATTCAATCAATTATTATATGGAAACTGTATGTGATAAATAGCTACCTTTTTGCTACAAGTTTTATCATATCTTTTAAGCATTTGAAACCATAAAAAATGAGCAGTTAGACATGTAATAGAAACTGTATCTGTACAGTTAACAGGAGACTAACAGTGATCATGTTTGTTTTGAGTGTTGATAGGATGAAGTGATTACCGCATTTACCATTGTAAAAGCTACTTTTACCAGACTGTTGAGAACATTTTGTTTGTGGAAGGCATATTACTACCCACATGCATCACAAAATTTTGCTGTGTGTTTTCTTACACTTATACACATGGACTTGAGAGTACTAGGTTTTAGAACATATCATTACCCTTTTTATATTTTCTGATTAAAGTTTTCTTTGTTCCGTAGATAACATACACCTATAAAGCTGACTTACTTTGTGTCAGTTCAACATGAAAAATGTATGGAAAGCATTTGTTCAAATGTTTTAGGAAGTTACAAGTAATAAAGATTACTTTTGGGTAGCTATATATTAAATATATAAATAGTTCATATTTTCTGTAATGTCAAACTTGTTTCTTGTCATTTTATTTTCTGATTGTGTTTTTCGTTTGTGGAGGTGTTCCTCAACAAATTAAGTCATGGCTAAAACATAACTTTATGCTCTGCTTTCAATCACTTTCACTGCAGACACCCACCATTGTATCCATGTTGTCAAGTGGACCAAGATCTTTGTTTTGATGAGGGATGTCACTAGATGTAGATGTATTCACTAGAAGAAAAAGAAATATTTAACATTATTATTTATTTACCCAACTCTGGCAGTTGTGCAAGTACAATCCATTAAGAACTACAAAACCATAACAAATGCCTTCTATTCCATGATCCTTTTTTTTGTTAAAATTACATAAAATATTTTACATCTTACAGATCAATATTAATTAAAAAGAAAAATGTGATTTATCATTTACTAGAAAAAGATGAAGACTTCGAGCAGTGTGTCATAGTATTTCTTCTTCAAAAAGAATCTGAATTAAAAAGTTTTGCAAAATTGTGACAAGTAAGTAAATGGAATGACACACTTTTAAAGGTTTACTCAAACTTTTTTGAGTCATCCATAAAAGAAAACAAAAAATTGGGTCTGGTTCTCTGTCTAAATATAAATCTATGAGCACCTATGTCACTGTTCATCCTCCATGTTTTTAGGAGTCTGCATCAACCCTGGCAGGTGAGATTCATAACTCAACAAGATTCATCGTATTTTCCATTGCAATTTCCCCAACTGTCCTGATCATAATATGTGACGTTTTAAATGCTGTAAACCATACAGTACTGATGAAGGTTATGTCAAGTCTGAAATTAATTTATAGCTAGGTGAACCTTACATACAATTATCAAACGGAGATATTTTCTCTGGAGAGTATATCTGAAAGTGCAAGTGGAAAAACCTGAGTGGTTGTCAGAATGCGATGATTTCTAACAACTATGTTCTCAGATGAGGGGCACCAAGTTTGACACGTTCTGACTTAAAGACAGCTTGTCTGTCAATAAAAACAAGACAGGTGATAGGAATAATGTGTTTCATTCCTCCACAACTAATCAGTATGATTGTTAAACTGAAGAAAATGGTTTTAGAGAATCATGGTGCTATATAGTATTGTGTGTGAGTCTGAATAGAATACTGTGAAGGAAAGAGATGAAATGCCATTGAGTTAGGTCAGGGTGGTGCAGTAGGTGGTGCTACTTTTCTTCCAAGGTGCTTCTCTGTTAGGATCTATTCTAGATTCGCCTTATAACAGGTTTGTCTCAACCACACATGGCCTTTTTGGTTTCAGCCCAGATGGTTAACAGAGCTGTCTATTTTTTTTTTTTTTTCATCCTAAATTTTCCTCACGTACAGTGTTTGGTTGATTTTTAATGCTGCACTCAACAGTGTTCCAGCTATATGGTTGTGGTCAGTAAATAATCAAGTCCAAAACAGAAAATCCAGTGATCAACAGCATGAGCATCTATCTACACAGATGGGATACATTAACATGTTTCAACCAAGTCAGAGAGCCTGACCACTGAATCCTGTTAGTCGCCTCTTTTGACAAGCGTGGGTTACTGAAAACCAATTGTAACCCTGATCTTCATGAGTCCCCTCCACTAAAGCACAGAGCTTACCCACTCACATAGAATCACCAAATTGTAAAAGAAAGATGAGTAAGTTGAGAAAAGAAGGACATAAGCGCATATTCTTTAATGAGTGTGAATACTTCTCCAGTGTCTGCTTTGGGACTAACAAATTATTGTTATTTGTCTTTCTTACACATTTAATTCAAAGCATACATCATATCCAGCAAATAGTTTGTTTTTCAGGGAATGTTTTTACCATTTTTTCAATTGGCCATTTCCTGAAACCTTTGTCATAGAAAACAATTCCAGCTGACCAAACACAAATGACATGTGTAACAGCACCACAAAATGTGGGATTTCAAGGAAACAAAATCTAAAATAGTTTGAAAACGTATTAATGTCATTTTTTAAGCTATGTATTTTAAGAATTCTCCCCACAATGTCCATGTTTATTGCCAATGTGAATAGAAATGTGCAGAAATGTATCACAATCAATCACATGAGAAACTATTCGCCTACCAACACATCACCTGAAAGTAGACAGTAGGTGGAAACCTCTCCTGACAGAAACTCAATATGAAGTTTTTGCCAGGTTTGCAAAGTTGGACATTTCGTGTTTAAGGTTTGACAAACTATAGATCTGACAAAACATGGCGAAAACAGTTACTCCAAATAACTAATCCATCACAAATTCTCATCCTTCACCTTGTCAAATGTAAGGTTCCACACACAATGGAGTCTCTTTCAGAACCTTTACAAACATGCTTCTAAGAAAGAATTCTTTCTTCAAAATAACTTTTCTGTTTTCATCAAAATGTTTCACCTGGAAGTTTAAGCAATACGATGTAATTAAAGCTGTACTCACATAATGGTATTTAAATAAATGAGTTTCTTAATGTCATAAAAAATAGTATTCCTTTGTAGGTTTTCACAGTGGGAAAGGATAAAAGCAGCTTCAAGAACTAACATCTTTCAGCCTGATTGAGATAAATAGGTTATAGGCAGGGTGTTTCGTTAATGTATTAATTTTCATTCAACTTATTGTTAAAGAAAATACTTCCAAAGAAGTTTATTATATAAGAAGTAGGTTGTGGTGAAGATGACTCCTAAATACGGGAAGGTGTTCAAGATATATTTACAAACATACATTAGATATGACACATGAAAATATAAAATTTCAATGTCAGGTAGTATTAAGTCTGGATGACCGACTGAAACATATTCTGCTATCCATAGAAAACAAAAATAGTAAAGTATCTTATATAAATGAAGTAGTAAAAGTAATGACACCAGGTGTTGACCTGTCCTGTTCAAATGTAGCACCACCACAAATAAACAAACTTCTTTCAACTCTTTTAGTTACAGAAATTATGATCAACATAATCTTGTACATATTGTACATGTCTGAGTGTTAAGCATCAGATCTGTTGGTATTAGTAAGTGACTATTGTTTTACACTACTTTTAGCAATATTCCAGCAATATCAAGGTGAGGGATACCAGAAATAGACCTCCCACATTTTACCCATGTGGGGAATAGAACCTGGGTTCACAAGCAGAACCTTTAACCACTGGGATAGCCCACCACCCCATATTAATATGAGCAAGATATTTAGTCACTAGTGTAACACTACCTCCTAAAATCTTCGGAAACATTTTCCCATATTCTTTTTAATTTCAGCTAACCAAAACATATTTCTTATTTTTCAGTTATTTATTTGTACTGCACAAGTACATACAAGGGGATGTCAATAAGTTTTGAGCCTTGCATAGAAAAACACAAAGTATTAACCACATTTATTTTTCAACATAGTCCCTTTGTGAGTCAAGACACTTGTTCCATCATCTACAACCACGCAAGTGTTCCATCTTTTCTGCCAGTTGCTGATGTCATCTCTGTAGAAGGCGCCATTTTGGTCCTCAAACCAAGCCTCAGTAGCAGCAGTAAGCTCATTATCACCCTGAAATCTATGACCATGCAAGTGTTTCTTGAGATTTGGGAACAGATTGTAATCACTTGGTGCCAGGTCTGGAGAGTAGAGGGCATGCAGCAAGATTTTGTACCCACATTCCTGGACAGCAGCGGCTTCAACGTGAGGGGAGTGTACTGGAGCATTGTCTTGATGTAGAAGAATACCATGTCTGATCTTTCCCCGGCGCTACTCCTTGATTGATTGTCGCACTTACCTCAACAAATTAGCGTAATGTTCCCCATTCATTGTTCTTCCTTTTGGTAAGTAATCTATGTGGATGACACCTTTGCTATCCCAGAAGACTGTCGCCATTACCATCTGCACTGACATGTTTCCATTCCATTGATTCTTGTTTGCTCTCAGGATCATAGTGGTGGATCCAGGTTTCATCACAGGTTACTAGCCTAAAGTGAAAATCTTCTGGATTCTTTTTGTATCTGGTTAGCATGGAGTTGCTTATGGTGACCCTTGTTTGCTTCATTTCATCTGTAAGCATTCTTGGCACCCATCTTGCACACACCTTAGGCATGACGAGATGTTCATGAAGAATTGTCTCGATGGATCCATGTGAAATGCCTGTGGTCTCCTCTAACTCGTCGAGCGTGATTCGATGATTTTCCAGCACAAGTGTATGCACTCTGTCAGTGTTTTCCTGACTAGTGCTTGTGTGGTGTTTTGGTCATTCGCATTCCATATTCCGCTTTCAAGTTGTACTTTTACATGTAACCAATAATACGCATTTCGTTTCTGAGCTGGAAGGCTTGTTTTTGGTGAAGGCAGAATAAAAGGGAACCATGTGTCTGGCCCAACGGACTGAGAAGGTGTGAGTCCTTTTCTTCTACATACACAACAGCTTGTTGTCTTCAAGACTCTCTCTACCATGCTTAAATTCATTGACCCATCGTTTGATGGTAGCAGATGAAGGGGAAAACTTCCCATAAACTACTGAAAGCCTTTCTTCAATGTTCTCCGCCGAGTTTCCTTCAAAAACTAAAAACTTAATTACTGCTCTATACTCAATTTTATTCATTTTCACTGCCGTGAGGGGGGTCTCTTTCCGTCAATGTGAGCTGTTCAATAACTTCTGAGAGTAGGATACCAAAACTTATATATCACATCAGCTACACCCCAAGGTTCAATGTCGTACCATAGGCTGTGACATCTGGGTTTGAAAAATGCTCAAGGCTCAAAACTTATTGACATTCCCTCGTATATTTGCATGGGTGTTAGAATGTTTAAATCGTAATGAATGTTTTTATATAAAACATTTTAAATGATATCAGTGAATATCTTTCCTTAAACCCCAAAGACCTCCTTACACTTTATTAGTTGTGCTGTGCCTTTGGGCACTATGATTTCAAATTCAGATATGAAATGTATTTTGATGCAATAATTTTTATAGGTGTTACATTTCAGATTTTCTTACCTCACACATGAATGTCGCTTTCTGATTGGCTAAGCACTATTCTATTATTTTCAATGTACCCCGCTTACAGGCAATGTGTTATTTTCAGTGTACACCTCTGGGAATTCTGAACTCCTTTGGTGCTACATGGCAGTACTTTTTGACCTCGAATAACATTGAATCACGCATCAAGCATGGAACTTACCGAAATCGATGGAAGGGAGATAACTCTAAATCTGTTTACCTTGTGTCGTCTGAAAAATGGTGATTCGCCTTGCGTTCAATAGAAGTGCTTCAAACGGTGCAAAATTAAAATTCAGGTATTCGGTAAGAGAAATACGTGGTCATTGTGGTCTATGTACAACACGTATATATGGTCTTTGTTATCACTTACCCAAGTTACACAACTGTCGCTTTATTCGTAACACAAATACCCTCCTTCCGTATATGTGGTAAATAATACTTAACATTACAAATATTGTAATATTACAGCTAAATCTACAGACATATACATTTACACTATCAAGAAACCCTACCCACAGTACATTGCCAAGCTACCCACAATGCTTTCCGTTCTCTGTGTATTCGCCATCTTGGAAGATTTACATTCGCTAATGCGCTTACCCACCCACCCCCCTTCAACAGTGGCCACATTCTATCATTATTACCCAATTTGTATTCACTGGTCCATTTGGGGACTGATTGCTGGCCCTGAAAACATTCTCTCACAGGAGAAACTGTTTTCGCCTCTAAAAATGTGTAAGGACCCAGCGTGCTGAGGGTAACCCAAGGTCACATCCGGTGTGTTACCACTTAGCCCTAGGGTCTTTTGGCAATCAGCCCTACCAATTCCCAATGTTGTATATCAATAAATAATATTTCTATGTGCTCTTTGTCATGTAATTATTTGCATGAATACCATCATAGTTATTGATTTCACTGTGTGCAATGGTTATCAGTGTGGTCTATGTTCAACACATATTGGTTGGGGACAAAAGTATTTTTTTTTTATATGACAATGTATACGTCATTTTTTTTTCCTTTGGGATCATTGTGAGAGTAAATTCTTACATAGTTTGGAGTTTGGATGCAATGGGAATGGTAGTGGACATTTTCATTCACTCAGTTTTTTGCTGTAATCACTGGTGCTTGGGGTCACAAACTTTAGATCCCAGATAATTAACTTAAATTGTCCATCATAAATATTGAACAGAGGCTGGACATTTGGCAAGGAGACAAGAACAGAGAGATGCAATTTCATGTGCAAAGAAATTGAAGGAATTGAAACAGACTGATGGACATATTTCACCTCCCTATCCTAAGCTGTCCCTTTGTGGCCACTAGCAAATCCATAAAATTTATTTTTTATTATTTGTTACTTGTTAACTTCTTGAGCCCTCAGTCAGGTCACTTTGGGTACTATACTGAAAGAAAACACAGTTTCAAAAACAAAAGACAAAATCTCACAAAAGTTAGTGTTGATGTTTATTTCTGCTGTTTCACACTTCACAAAAAGCCAGAATTGTGTTTCTTTTGCTCTTCAGTATATGTGCACAACCCGTCTTTAGAACATCTGTATTATCCAGTGTAGGTAGAATTGACCAAAGGGATAATATGTTAATATTTCTGAAAAATATTTTTTTGTGCGTGAAAACTTGCAAAGGACATCTAACAAGTGATGCTCATGTTCTCTTTTACCAGAACAATATTGATTAAAATGCACTTGAAAAATATCATCCCCAAATAAATAATTTTACTTGAGATATTGTAGCTGTAAGAAAAAGAGTTTGAATTTCCATGTGAAAATGATTAACTATGTAAAGACTGAAATATTTCATAAAGTAGATTACAACATGAATGATTGATTTTTGCATGTTTATAAAGTTGAAAATTTACATTTAAGATCCTTCAAATAACAGAATATGGATGGTGTCGTGAATAGTTTATTTGGAAGTTAAGTTTTTCATTTATATGGATTTTGTATTTGATTCATAATGCAAGACAGATAGCGAATATTTACAGATTTGAAGGATTAGTGACCAAAATGATGTGCAATGCAATTTCATGAATATGGAAATGGTTTTGTCATGTTTATATATTACTGTGTAAAATCATTCATAATTATCATCTTTAGACCAATTCTAATGCTCGTTCTATGGATCCTTTCTGCAAAAAAACCTGAAGGCTAGACAGAAAACAGTATCACCAAAGTAATTTTTCTCCTGAATATTAAAAGTACTTTTACTTTTACTTTTATCAATTTGTAATGTGTTTACTGGGAAAACAAGTAAAAATATTGGACCAGTAAAAACGTTAGGATTTTATTTTTTTTAGCAAGGAATTTTTTACATTTTGTTTTTTTATTCTTGAAAAAATATGACTGGTGGATCCGCCAAACAAGAAATAAAATTGGTCTGGCCTTTTAATAAATATTAGAATCAGCCATGTTAATCCCATCACATACCATGCTAAAGATTCTATATGTACAGTTTAACTTACCAATAATGGTGCAAAAAGGAAGGAATCTTTTCACAATAGTTTAACATCACAGGGAATATGACATATCAAGTTCAGCATATTCAGCAGTAATTTCTAACAGTATTGTAGCTACTGCAAATGTCACACTTCAGTCATTATGTGTTAAGCACCTGGTTTACACCAACAATGTTCCTTGTTATCCCCCGCAATGTGTTTAGCGAGGTTATTAAAATGCGCTCTGTCCATCGGTGCATCCGTCCATGCACATTTACCTTTTCCAGAGCAGAACTTTAAAACTGTTCAATATTTCCTCACAAAGCTTGGCACATAGATAAATCAGGTGGTGTACTGGTGCTTTTTGGTAGTTTGGGTATACAGAATAAAATTATTTTTGTTATTTCAAGGGCATCAAGTGTGACTTTGACTGAAATTGGTGGTAGTGCTTTTTTTCCAGAGCAGAAGTCTGAAACCATTCAATGTTTCTTCATCAAACTTGGTACATAGATAGATCTGGTGGTGTACCAGTGCCATTTGGTAGTTTTTAAATTCTGAATAAAACATTATTGACATTTCCATGGCAACAACTTTGACTTCAAATGAAATTGGTGGTAGTGTCTTTTTGTCTGGAGCAGAACTCTAAAACCATTCCCTATTTCTTCACTAAACATGGTACATAGCTTGGTCTATTTGTGTACTTGTGGCTTTTGGTCATTTTTTAATTCTGAATAAAATAGTTTGGCATTTCCATGACAACATGTTTGACTTAGACTGAAACTGGTGGTTCAAATTGGAACTTTAAAAACCTTTCATTACTCTCCTTCCACTTTTCTGTGTACATACCAAAACATCTGGCATAGTCATAACTTTTCATAAAGGATATTTTGCCATTGTTGGAGATATTGATGACTTTGTCTACTTGTTTCGCTGTAAAATTATCTGTCCTTGTATCGTGTGTTGATGTTAGCATCATGACAGATATGTATCACATCACCTTCCATTCATTTGCACATAAGCACACTGCATGATACTGCAATACTAAGAAAAAAACATCAATATGTTTAAGAAAAATAAAATAGCAGAATTCTGATAAATGGCTTACAAAGACTTTGTGAACAGTACTGATGTGATCAGCAGGGACCATGTTACATCATGTTTATCACACCTTGGTTGGGATGGTATTGCCTAAGGCTTAACTTTTGTCAATACTGTGTAAGCTATAATATCAATGAAATTTCAGTATGTATAATGTCTATACATATGAACTTCTGTCTTACTTTGTATTTGTATTGCTGCATTGTGTGTGTGCGTGTGCATGTGTGTGTGCGTGTGCGTGTGCGTGTGCGTGTGCGTGTGTGTGTGTGTAATAAGCAGTTTCTGAAATAATTACACAACACCCATGTTTCTGCATGTTTCAATTGTATCTTCAGGGAGAAGTTATTACAGTTAAACAGATTGTTATGACATCACTTTTCTCATGATGTCACAATGCAACAGTATACAAATGTTGTTACAGTACTAGAAGCATAAGCAAAACAAGTATATTTCAAATATATTGCTTTTCTGATTTAATGGAGGACACAATTCTAGGTAGGTAGGTAGGTAGGTAGGTAGGTAGGTAGGTAGGTAGGTAGGTAGGTAGGTAGGTAGGTAGGTAGGTAGGTAGGTAGGTAGGTAGGTAGGTAGGTATAGCAATGTTCTTGACTCCCACTTCACCATCTGTCCATCCTTAGAGGACCAAGATGTGGCACATCACATTTCACCGATGAGAAAGATAAGCCCATATCTGCAGCATGAGCAACTGCTTTTAGAATAGGTTGCTCAATAATGATTAAATATCGTTCAACGTGGCATTAGCATTATAGCAGCAATTCAGTGTGCCTGTAATAGAAAAGGACAGTTTATAAAAAATCAAAGCAAACTTTGGAGCTCACGTAATAAAACAACCAAGATCAAAGCGATACATATCTGCATCCTTGAAGGACACAACCTTGAGAATAATTTATAAAAGGAACTTTTTAGCACAATCGTTTGACCAGAATCAAACTTCAAACAGTAACTGAATCAAGCAGTTAGATTAACAAGCATTCTTTCTCATGTGACAAGTTTGATTTTTGAAAATACTACTTGCCTGATAACTGTATTTGCATCCTGATCGGATTCAGAGGTTGGCGTAATGTGATACTTGAAACCGTTTTCTCTAATAGTTGATGTCCCAGCATCACATGTAATTGTATCATATGATCAACTACACACTTCAAAGCCAGGTAGAATCGGTAAAAACGTACACTGGTTTTGTTTTTCCAGTGTTAAAATGTAAAAGTGATAAAATGTGCTAATTTGTGTAGTGATGAAGGTTAGGATGCCTGCCCACTGACAAGCACGTGCTTACCCTGGAGGGAACTCTTTTGTCACAGATGTGATTAAGAAGCTAGGATCTCTTTGAATGAAGTCAGAATAGATTACTTGTGATATGTAGTGTCATGTCACCTACCACTCTAGGGAGTCACAATTCCATCTATGGACGCTGTGTGACTGATAATGGTTCCAAAGCACTGAAGTAATTGTTCTAAATAATGTCGATTGTCATGCAACAAGGTTCAGTCCTCTGCATTATGTGAAATGAAACTTGACATGATTCCTGGGTGTAATGTGAAAATGGTTTTTGTGAGAGACAGAGTTGAAATGTATAAAGTTTATGGACATCAGACATTATGTTTTGGTATAGATGTCTTTACAGATGTCAAGCAACACTGGCGTGTTTAGATCTGTTCATTGAGGTTAAGAGGAACAAAACCATCACATCTACAAATCTGCATCAAAAACATCACATCTACAAATCTGCATGAAAAACATCACATCTACGAATCTGCATCAAAAACATCACATCTACAAGTCTGCATCACAAAATGGGGTGTCTTCAGCTTTGAAGTCATCATCCTTCCCTTTGTTTTGAGTCATGATCCAACAGCTCTAGTCTTTGGTGTCTTCAGTTATAACTTTTGAGGTTCACTTGATCATGCTCTTTCAAGGAAGTTTTCACTTCTGAAATTCAACTAAACCATGTGTTTCCCTAAAGGTTTTACATTTTTTTAGGTACAATCCGGCTTGCTCTTTCTTTGAAGAAGTACAACTGAACATGTAAATTTCAAAGCAGATCATGCAACTCTTGCTTAAAAATTCTTTGATCAAAATTAAATGTTCAATGATGGTAGATCTTTAAAAACATTTATAGTAAATGTGTAGAAAACACTTCCAAAATGATAAAATTGATAAAATTGATAATAATATTGTTATTTAATAATGTTCTCATATTTTTCTCAGATGAAACACTGACTTGCCTCTGCATGTGTTTGTAATGGATGCCTTAAGTTGAGCATGACTGACTCATCATTTCACAAACACTTGGTATCATCACTATGATACATTCAGATTTGTACAATGGTCCTTTTTGTGAATGTGGAAAGTATTTGTTTTGTTTATTTATTGACAAAATTATAAGGTTCTGCATCAAAACCAAAACAAAATATTATATTAACAAACATTTTATCAATATATCATGTCTACATTGTCATCCATTTTGGCTTCTGTGAAACAATCAGACAATTCAAGACAATCAAAAAAGGCATAGTGTACGTGCGTGTGCGTGTGCGTGTGCGTGTGCGTGTGCGTGTGCGTGTGCGTGTGCGTGTGTGTGTGCGTGTGCGTGTGCATGTGTATGTTCGAGTGTGTGTGTGGGTGTGTTTGATATTTTGATTTAAACATATTGGATGGGATAAGTAGGTAGCTCAGCTCAAAACAAAAAAACCTTCAAGAAAAATTCACAAACTACAGGTAAATTGACTGTTGGTGTGAGCAAGACAAAATCACTGAAGTCGCGGTACCTTGCAGATGTCGTTACTTACAGTATACCTCATTCTTAGGAAACAGAAACTTGTGAGGACTAGAGTGCACCCAAACTACATCATGGATGGTGGGGTAGCCTTATTAAGTGTTTAAAGCATTGGCTTTTGAACCTGGGTTTGATTAGCCACATAGGTACAATGTGTGAAGCCCATTTCTGGCATTCCCACCTGTGATATTGCTGGAATGTTGCTAAAGGCAGTTTTAAGCCATACTCACTCAGTCACTCCCATACAACGTCATTTAGGCCAAATCTCAAAAACAAGGGAGAAAACTAGACACGGTCACCAAAGAAGTCGAAGCCTCAATCACCTGGCCTTAGGAGAAGCACATGATAGTGGGCAAGGACATTTCTAAAGTCGAGGACAAGGTTGCAACTGCGGTGAGAATGAAGATGGATATCAATAGTTTAATCAACAAGCCTATAGTTCTTTTTAGTGACAGCAAGGGTCCTCCAGGGAGAAGAAACTCCACAATAGAACCAGGAGTAATCAACTTAGCTTGTGTAGATCTCACAGAGGAGGAAATTTCTGTATTGCGGAAAGGTGTGAGGTTCAACCCTACTCAAATGAAGCTGGATTCATATGACCTGGAAACAGATGTGTCTGATTTTGTAGAAAATGTAGGAAAACTAAATTATTTTGATACTGATGCCAGTAATGAAGATACTTTGTTAGCTGTTTAAATATATTTTGAGGAATATTTAGTTATCATTCAGAGTGAGTTAGTGAGTGTGATTTTACATCACTTTTATGACAGAGGATGCCAGAAATGGGTTTCACGCATCCACTACCCAACCACCACCATTATTAAGGCTCAAACAAGTACATAAGAACAAGAACAATTGTTCAGCTTCAATTTCTCATCATAAGAGCAAGATAACTGAACAAAAGAATTTGTAAATTCATATACAACTAACAGACGACTGTAGCTGGTGACATTTATGTTTTGAAGGTTGATTTGTAAACTAATATACAATAATATATACATATTATTAAGATATAATAATGGCACATATATTTCATCTACGGTTACAATAATGATCACAAATTAGTAGAACATGATATTCATCAATGCTATTTATTTTACAATAGTGCAGTGTTTGATAATGATTCATTAGTAAGAACAAAAGCACATTTACTACAAAGCCTGGAAAGAACAAAGTATTAGACAAATTTATTCATCATGTCACATATTTACCCTCTCTTGAAAACCCTTAAGGTTGAAGGCATAATGAGCAACTTGATCTAAACTGGTTATCCAAAATATCAGTCTATTGTTACGAGAAGCTGAGGTGCTGTACTTATTGTAGGCAGTAAGTATTACCAACAGCTCTCATAGTTATATCTTCAAATATGAATCTTATTACAGAAAACTTTCAGACAGATGCGAGAAAGCTGCATTACCTAATCTTAAAAGATTTAGTATAAACACATTCTCAATGCCTAATGAAAATGAATGGGATTATTTGGTTAATCAAAGGAGAGTAATTTGTATGTCTCCAGTTCATAAAAGTGCACAGATCAAAGAAAATTTTAAAAAATTGAATTCCACTTATGTAAGGCTGCTGTAAATGTTTTTTCTATTATAACCCAGTTTCTTGCACATGGAGTATGAGACTTTGCAGACGAGTGCCAAGACCAACCACTAAACACACCTAACCCAAAATACCGGTAAAAGATACCATTGTTTGCCTTAACCAACTTTCCAGTCTAAAGTTTCAAACACTTAGTGTGTCAGTACAAATTAGTTTGCATACAGGTAGTGCACATTCAAATATTATCATGATCTTGGCATTAAGCGTTGAAATTTTGGATACAGAAGCATTTTTCAGGAATTGAAAAAAGACATTCACTTGAGTGAGGACACCACTGACAACTGTAGAAACCATGATGAAATGTGAAAACTGCAACCATATTTAGCAAGAACAATTTTTAGTATCAAATCATGTGGATTCCATAATCATGTTTGGCATTAAATCATGTATAAACCACAACCATATTTAGCATGCATGATGAAATATTATGTAAGATTCAACCGTATTTAGCATGTATGAATAAACCATGTATAAACCACAACCATATTTAGCATGCATGATGAATTCTTATATAAGATTATACCATATTTAGCATGTGTTATTAATTCATGTAACAACCAAAAACATATTTAGCATGCACAATAATTTGTTAACATGCATGCTGAAATCATATAAAAACCACAACCCCAATCAACATACATGCTGAAATCATGTGGAAACTATAGGATAGCCATATGTTACTATAGATGCATATTATGTTGACAAACAACAGCTTGATGACCGAAACATCTGAATAATCAAACTGATTCTAGACATGACTAAAGACGTGTAAATGATGGATTTTATATCACTGTTAAATCAGGTATTGTACAATGACAGCTCAGATCAATGGTGGAGCATTGTTGGCAGCACAGTTTAATGATCAAACACAGCTTAAGGAATCTTTGACAATGCAGTTTGATAACAGTGAGTGAGTGAGTGAGTGAGTGAGTTTTTGTTTTACGCCGCTTTTAGCAATATTCCAGCGATATCACGGCGGGGGACACCAGAAAATGGGCCTCACACATTGTACCCATGTGGGGAATCGAACCCGGGTCTTCGGCGTGACGAGCGAACGCTTTAACCACTAGGCTACCCCACCGCCCCCTTGATAACAGACTTTGTAGCAAAGTAAAATGATGAAATACACTTTTGACAGGACAATCAAATGGTGGAACATACTTTTGACAGGACAATTAAATGATGGAACATACTTTTGGCAGGACAATTAAATGACGGAACATACTTTGGGCAGGACAATTAAATGATGGAACATACTTTTGACAGGACAGTTAAATGTTGGAATGAACCTTTGTCAGAACAATTTAAAGATGAAACATACCTTTTTTATCATTTAGTGGTATATAACCAGGAAGCAGGGGATAACATAAAAAAATAATTGTATACAACAGCTTGAAGGTGCACTAACACATGTGCAATATTGCAGCTGCCCAATGTATGTTTACTTGCATTAAGTGAGTTGGCCAGTTATTGCTTCCTTTATTCACCGCTCATGTTTATAGGAGCTGCTTGAAGTAGGGAATAATTGTTTTCATGTGGAGCTTTGTTGCAATATCTCCAAGATATACTTGCCAGAAAGCCAGGCCTATCTCACAGCAGTTACCCCAACACTGATTTATATAGCACAAATACATCTGGTCAGAAACACTTGTGCATTCTTGTTAATACTGAGGATAAACTTAAACTGAAGTAAGTGAGTTTTGTTTGATGCCAATTTTGGCAATATTCACACATTTCCTATCTATTGCATATATAACAGTGAAAATAGAAATACTTGCTATAACTCTATCACCAGTATTCACTACTCCACTAAAGATTGGTATCGGAAGATTCTATCAGTATCAAGTTGTAAGATCAGTGGCAATAAATTCATTTTTCCTTACCATCTAAAATCATATCAGATACCTCAGTTGATGCATAAATTGTCGTCAGCAACCCATGTTTGTAATTGGAGGTGACTGAAAGGATGACTTGGTAATGCTCACAGATTTGGTTCGGTGAATGTCATAGTATCTCAGTTGCACAGATCACTGGATTGTCTGGTCCAGATTTTATCATTTACAGACTGTAGGTGGAATATTGCTGGATGCAGCATTAAACAACAACCGAACCCAAAGCAAGCCTTTGCAATTGGCAACTGCGGAATGAAGTTATCAGTCCCAGGCTTCCATCTAGGAAGAGTATATAGTTTGTGGTGTTAAAGAAAGAAAGGAACAAAAAGACTCTTTTGATATCAGATACCATAGTATATAAAACATCAAAAGCATTTCATTGTTACAGTTACAAACTGCTTGTGGACAACTATCCAAGATATGTTTAACAACTTTTTTTTCAAGAAACATGCTAGCTTTTGTCATGACTTATGCTTAGTCTCTGAATGTGTATAATTTTGATAGAAACAAATTAACTTACTTCAGTCGACAGTTCTAAACTGGATCGTTTTAAAGGTATTCTTTACATATGAACTGATGTATTGTAAAACAAATTCGTAACATTTATAAAGTTATTGTCATGAGGTCAGTAAATGGTGAAACTCAGTGAAAATTGGCAGATTCTTAGCAAAACTTTACACCAAAATGCAGCTGTTCACTTGCACATTTGCACATCCTTTGTAGCAATTGACTTTAGACTTGACTTTAGAAATAGCTGTTTAAACCAAATAATGGTGTAATAACAACACAACTTTGTATAAAGGAACAGAAATACTGTCTGTGATAAGCGAGTATTCTGTGCTCAGATAATCAAACAAAAGGTTGTCACAGAACACTTAGTCTCGGAGGGAAGCCATGATTAGCTGTAGTGAATTCAGTAGCGAGTGATTCTACCCAAATGATAGCAAAATTCGATGATAAAATTTAATTAATGTCTTCCAAGGATAGAGACTCAGATGGTAAATGGAGACAATGCTATAATGCTTTCCACTATTTGCAATGTCTATACTTTGCCTTTGTCATTTTAACACTATGTACAAAGGATGGATGTTGATCTTGAGATAAAGATAATAAATACACCGTGCTTCCTCCATCAACCATTGCCAAAGACTCAAACATCGTGGATAGCATGAGACATGTATGTTTAACTGACAAATTGTCAATCAAAAACAAGATGATGGCACAGTAAAGATGCTTTACAGTAGAAGCTGTTCAAACCGGCAGCTGTCCAATCCAGCAAGTTGTCTACATCAGCAGACATGGGTACCAGTGGCTTGAGATGATCACATGACTGTTGACCATCTTGTGTTTCACATGTAGCTTGAGTTAACTAGTGTAGCAATGTCTATGCTTTGCACATATTTTGCCCTTAGCACTTCTAAACATCATTGACATATCTTTGAAATAAGACACTGTACAAATGTATTTATCATCCAAAACTGTGTTCCACAGGAGATAACGCTCGTGTGAGATCCTAGGAGATATCGTTTTGACAATAAATTTTGTACAATGTCCTAACAATGCTATGACATCATTAACTTGATGAATCTCACAATGTTTTGACATTGCTTCACTGCAAATCTAATGGCAGTACTGTGTTCAGAGACGTACATTTTTCATTGAAGACTAATGAGGAATTGTTTTGAATGATAAATAGAATCTCACCCTTGTGTCTAATGATATCAGGTATATTAACACTCGTTGATAAAGGTAAAAATATCCTTGGCAAGCCTTGGATATTTGTTTCTTTATCAACCCATGTTGATATATTTGATATCAGCAGATACTGGGGTGAGATTCTCTATAGATATACCTTAAGAAATGCATTTCCATTTTTAGCTGCGCCAGAGATATAAGATCACGATTTGAAATGGACAGATAGGTTTGCTAAAGAAGGGCTTCTCAATAAATATTTTATTTCACAGTAATCTAAGATTATTATCTAAAATAGATTCCATTTTCTGGAAATCTAATCGGAATCCTTGGTTCTGTAATGCCAAGGAGACTTTGGAATAATTGTAAGTTTTCACTGGAATTAGAAATAATTCTTGTTCCCAAAGGGGTCTGGCGACTTTGAAAGTATCTCTGATGATCAGATGAGAATGCATTCTCCATGTAACACACTTATTATAAGCTTAATATTTTTTTACTGTTACCCTTTAATGGACTAACTCATCCAACTTCAAGATTTGATGACAACTTTCAACTTAATTCACCATATATTAATGGCAGTTCTGAAGTTGTGACCTTTAGAGACTTTTAGTTGAAAATGTAAAAAAGTTTACAAAAGCAATTTAAAATGTTAGGGACATAAATGAATACCTGGCATTCTAGAAATCTAAAAATGATTTTCAAGCAATTTTTTATGCAATATAATGTTAGCTCCTTGTTTCATAAATGCCTTTGGTCAGTAGACTAACAGCAATAAAAATACACATGAAAACAATAATGTTGATAATCACGATAGCAAGAACAACTACAACGATGATGATTGCTGTAGAGAGTCCATTTTAACAGTCAAAAGGTACAAGGTTGTAAATATTGTAAAAATCATTTGTAAATGCACAAATTGTATAAAATTATATGAAGAGATGTTGTTTTCTTTAATGATTGGGGGGTGTGAGTGTCCTGTAAGTATTTGCAAAACTGGTGAATAACCTAAAAGTTTTAAAACTTTCATGAAGGCACACAAAATTTATAGTGACCTGATGATACAAAGACTTCTGATGGTGTATACTGCTGTACAACCTCAAAGGAAACAATCTGGAATTTGGTATTAATGTTCAATCTCTCCTACAGTGATTCTTGTTTAAAAAATGTTTTAATTACATATTTTATTATGTAATCTTTAAATTTGATATGATTTCTTTTTACTTTTACAAAAAAAGAAAATATTTCATTGTTTTTTACACTCTCATAAATATTCTAACTGTATTACCTCATTAACTGATCCAGTAACAAACAGACCCGAGAACTGACTGTAGTAAAAAATGTAATTTATGGCATGATGATATCCATCAAGCTAGCCAAAGATTCTGACCACCCAGTCTTGTGAACTGCTTCTTGCAAACAGCATGGGTTGTTGAAGGTCAACCCAAACCTGGATCTTCACGGTTTATTGTATGATAGGATAGGATATATCCTAAACCCTGAGTTCAAATAAACATGTAAGAAAAAGAAAAGATTAAACTGAGGTGCAGACCACATCTTTTTTTCTCACATTAATATTTATCTGCTCTTTGATAGAATAACAAACATATTTGCACAGTTAATGTAAAAAAAATATCTGATACTGATGAATGTGGTTTACTTCCATCATGGTGAAAACACCCAAATGGATAAAAAAACAACCATCAGTTTAACATCAGCAACTGTTTCACCTTAACATCTCACAGTAATTCATGCAAGTGTGAATACAATCTTCCTGGGTTTACTTTGGCAACTTCCCAACGTAGAATATCCTAATATTATTTCAAAGGAGCATGTAAGTATAGCTAACTTTGTAGCTGGGAGGTTGTAAAGCCCGGAAACCATTTGTAGGAGATAAGGCACACATCCCCTGTCTGTTTCCCATCTGTCAGCCATAACATGGACTTGTTACAGGTAATTTGGCTACCTGAGAATACATGAGGATACTCGGGGGAACAGGATGGGGAACACAAAGATACATCTGGGATATATATCAGTGGGAGAAGATGAAATGTATGAAGATGGAGGTGTATAGAAGAATATCTAAATGTAGTATTCTGTATTACATGAAAGTGAAGTGAATGACAGCATGTTAGAAGGACAGTATAAAGAGAGAGAGTATAGAGAGAGAGGTTTGTTGCTTGAGTTGTTGTTTGATGCTGCACACAGCTATATTCCAACTATATGGTGACAGTATGTAAATAAGTAAGTTTGAACCAGACAATATGGTGATTGACATCATGAGCATTGATCTGGTATAAGATGACCTGTGTCAACCATGTAAGCAAGCCTAATCACCCTATCCCATTAGTTAGTTGATAAGCAGGGGTTACTGAAGACCAGTTCTAACCAAGGATCTTCATGGGTTGAGAGAGAGTGAGTGTGAGAGTGTGTAAGAGAGAATTAATTATTTAGAATAAGAGTGTGAGTATGAGAGAGCTTGTGAGAGTGAAGGAAAGAGATAAAAAATGTGTGAGAATAAAAACAAGTGTAGAAGAGAGTAGAAGAGAGATAGATTGTGAGAGTCTGTATTGAATGATACATGATCACCATATTTAGAGCGAAATGCAGGTTGACTTAGCAGGTGAAGTGAATGTTTCTTTATGTCCATATGTTGAACAAGGATTATTAATGTAAGGCCTCATTTCATTGAAGCAAACTTAAAAGTTTCAAAAACTTGTATGAGTAACAGCAGAGACTAACAGTGATATATTAAACCACCACTGCCATTTCATCTAACACCTGCCATTAAGTAATTTCATCTGTTAGATTGCATTCTATTCTTAATTAAGGGACATTTGTACATGCCTTCCATTGCTGAGATTTGTTATTTCAAACTAATTGAATTTGCAAACATCCCTTCCCAGCTCTGTCAGTTTAGAGGATATATGAGCCTCTGAGGTCTGACATTTCTCCAAATGTATGGGGTAGCTACCATAATGTTATTCTGATTAAGTTTGAAAATAATAAAGGCAAGCTCGACAGATCCTTTCAAAGGTAGCTTTGCAATGTGAAACCACCAGATTTAAATTGAATTTCATACTGATGAAAAGCTGATCTTGTAATGATAATATTGTAATGTGTGAGTAAGTTGAAACTGCAATGTAAGCACTGTGTGTCATTATCTACTCAGTGTATATTCACATGATGTTTTGAACTGCAATAAACTCACTTGGAAAATATCAACTTGCCCATCCAATGTATGTTAAAAGCTAATGATAGATTGTGAAACAGTAAAATAAGAAAGATTCAGGTATGTTTTGGTAGCCCCCTCTGTCCAATAAAGGAAAATATTCTCAAAAATTTACACCCTGTCAGATCCCATGTGATTCCAGAACAGGTACACCCTGACAAATGTAGTGTGACTCAAGAACAGGTGCTCCCTATCAGACCTAGTGTGACTCCACAACAAGTACTCTCTGTCAGATCTAGTATGACTCAAGGTCAAGTACTCCCTGTCAGACCTAGTATGACTCAAGGTCAAGTACTCCCTGTCAGACCTAGTATGACTCAAGAACAGGCACTCCCTGTCAGATGTAGATTCACTCAAGAACAGGCGCTCCCTGTCAGATGTAGTGTGACTCAAGAACAGGTACTCTGTGTCAGATTTAGTGTGACTCAAGAACAGGCACTCCCTGTCAGATGTAGTGTCACTCAAGAACAGGCACTCCATGTCAGATGTAGTGTGACTCAAGAACGGGTACTCTCTGTCAGACCTAGTATGACTCAAGAACAGGCACTCCCTGTCAGATGTAGCATCGCTCAAGAACAGGCACTCCCTGTCAGATGTAGTGTCACTAAAGAACGGGTACTCTCTCTTAGATTTAGTGTGACTCAAGAACAGGTACTCCCTGTCAGATGTAGTGTGACTCAATAACAGGCGCTCCCTGTCAGATTTAGTGTCATTTAAGAACAGGCACTCCCTGTCAGATGTAGTGTGACTCAAGAACGGGTACTCTCTGTCAGATTTAGTGTGACTCAAGAACGGGTACTCTCAGTCAGATTTAGTGTGACTCAAGAATGGGCACTCTGTCAGATTTAGTTACTCTAGAAGGCAGACTCCTTGTCAGATCTTGACTAGGTACTCCTTGTAAGTTCTAATGATACTCTGGAACAAGTATGCCCTGTGAGATTTTGCCAGAGTACAAGTTATCTGTGTCAAAGCGAGGTCCATGTGGAACATGTACTCAGTGTCAGACCTCCATCAAGATTAAGACGATAAGTATTTTGGGCATACCTCCACCATACTCTAAGTTGTGTACAGACAGTGACAAGAATTACTGAGTCCATGGTTCCGTTACTACAGAACTCCCACATGTGATGCTTATGTGACACAGCAACATTGACAATCACTGTGAACTGGCAGTGTGATCACTCATACAGACTACACTACAAAGTAAGCTGTTACGCTAGTAAATGATCACAAAGAGGTGGTGATAGATTCTGACATAACACATGCCTGTTATTAGGTATGCATGCAGAAAATGTTCCGGTGCTATCATGTTCATCTTGTGTATGTGCATACTTAATCACCTCTTGTTCTTCATGCATGGCTTGGCCCTTCTTTCTCTTCTTGCATAAGCAAAAATCAACTCCCTTCAAAATCATATATAGGGTATATCCTTAGTGCAGACAGCATGTTTCTCAAGAAGAAAACCAGATCCTTTTCAGTGTTTTTAAAATGATGGGTTTTTTTTTCATTCCCCGGCATGAAATGCAGGGGGATATAGTCAATGCCTCATCTGTCTGTCCATCTGTTCGCCCATCCATCCATCTATCCATAATCATTTTGTCTCCGGAGCATTACCTGCAATTTACAGGTTTTTGTGATTTATTATTTTCTCGCTTTCCATGGAAATGTTTCAGACTCTCAAAAGTGAGAGGTGTGTTTCGTTTCCAGAGCACAACTCAAAAACGTCCTAATATCTGTCAACAAAACTTGGTAGATATCTGTGGCAAACCCCAAAGTGGTGCCTTTTGCTATTTACAGGTTTTTGTGATTTATCATTTTCTGGGTTTCCATGGATATGATTTGGACAAAATCAGGGATGGTCTTCGTTTCCGGAGCAGAACTCAAAAAAACATTCAATATTTTTCTGTAAAACTTGGTAGATATATCAGTCAGAACCTAAAGTGTTGCCTTTTGCTATGTACAGGTTTTTGTGATTTATTATTTTCTCGCTTTCCATGGAAACATGTCATGTAGGTGCCGGGGGGATATGTTATCTTATGATGACTCTTGTTTCAAAGGGCAACCAATCCCAGATTAAATTTTTACCCTCCCCCAAAATGAATATTTTCAGTGTTTTAAAAATGCTACTGTACTTTTTTTTAAGAGAGCAACCAGTCATGGATTAATATTTCATGAATTCTTTGCAGTGTTTTTGAAATGATGTCAGAGAGAGCAACAAGTCTGGGATTAAATTTTCAATTTTTGGTGCTGTAACTTTCATATAATTTTCCTTTGGTGCTGCAATAGATAATCTTCTGATGACTCTGAAACTACTGACATGAATGCACATGATGGTTTCATCTGTTTATTATAATCTATCTAGAGGAAAGCATGATCTACAATATCGCTGAGTCATGATACTTATGATTACATATCATATACAGAAGTGATTACAGCTTTTTAAGAAAGGGGATGGGATGGGTTCACAGTTCATTTTCACCCAGTTTGATACGAGTTTCAATGGTCATTTACTGAACTTTCAGGACAAAAGAGGATGTGCACAACCCTCATTACCCAGTCTGGATCTTCCAATGATAAACAAGATGAATGTAAATGATATATTTGATGTATATATACCAAAGGTTTCTTTCCCAAGGTATGCGATACAGAGCTTGTGAAGAAACCTTGGCAAAAAATAAAGGAACACATGTCCTTTCATGTGATCGGTTATTTTATTCCTTCAGTATATATGAATGGATTTCTTCAGCTTCATAGCTCAATATTGATAGTACCAGTCACTGGATTGTCTGGTCCAATCTTACTGATGTAGCATCCCAAGGCATGTACATACCACATATACTTTATTTTTGATTCTAAACATTTGCACTCATTCCACACTGTGATAAGTAGATATTGTGTCAAAACTGTTTGTTCTTTTTAACAATGGAGAAAGAACACCACAGGCATTAAACAACATCCTTGGCAGACACATGTATCACATGTGTTTTGTTTTGGAGCAGGACTGATGTCCTAGAAACTTTCAGGAGTCAAGCTGCCAAACACTGTCACCCAACCAAGGATTCTCCAAGCTCAACAATGTTTCACTTTAACTGATTCATGACCTGAGCTCCGTGCACAAAAATATTCCAGCAATATCATGGCAGGGGACACCATACATGGGCTTCACAAATTGTACCCATCCATCAAACCCAGGTCTTCTGCATGATCAGTGAATGCGTATACCACTAGGCTACCCCACCGTACTTGTGATGGTTATGAAAATGGTTTTGTTGCTTTCATATACATGAGTCAAGGATTAAGGATTTGGGATCAGAGGAATCGGCATAACCCTGAACCAGCTCAGCAATGTATCTACCATACTGAACAACCAGAAGCTACATCCCGAGAAATGTGAAAACCACACCCATGACCTCCCTCACATGCACTAAAACAACAATATTATGCATTCTCTCTAACGATCCATGTAACGTCCATTCCAAACCACGGCTCCTATGCCTGTCTGTCTGTCTGGTAGTTGTGGTAATGTAAACAAGAAGCAATGCCGAGGTTGTTTTTGTCGTAACAGATTGAAAATATTCTTGCGTGGTTTGACTTGGTAGCTTGTTTCTTATTCTAACTCTGGAACATGGGATGAAGCATGTGTGTTCCAGTGGGTAACCCGTTTCTTCCTTTAACCTTAATATACCATTCCATGCAACTGGAGCATTGTAGCGCCTGCCAAATGCTTTACTTTCACAATACACAGCTTCAAAGGTACATGTTCTGCCACTCTGCTCACATTACAGTCTGTCGGGGTTCTTTCACCAAAACTCAACACAAAATCAAGGGCACACACTTATTCTAGCTCATGTCAATACCGAATGGAATGGTTTCCTATCAAACATCCATTATTCACCCTCCACTTCTGCGATCTGAGATTCTAGAGTATCGTGATAGCTATATCCAGTGTTGGTTGGTTGTTTAATGCCATGCTCAATATGCTAGCCAGATGGCTATGGTCTGACAATCCAGTGATCAATAGCATGAGCGAAAAAGTGTTTTCGATGGTAGACCGGAATGTCTTGTACTGAAACAATTTTGGAAAATGAAATAATCAGTTAACAATAGCCATATCACCTTTATTGTTTCATTTAACCCTGAACCGAGGTCCAAAAATACAATAAGTATCTCACTTCACGAAATGACATAGGTGTCCATAAGTCTTCCCGAAACCTGGTTCAACTAAAGGAATTCCAGGTTAAAACAAGAACCAGCTGTGATGGTACCTGATTCATCTGTCTGTCCCAAACCATACCTTCTCTATGTATTGTTTGATTCTGTTAATCCATACAGCAACCATCAAGTGCACACTGTAGTTACCTATAGAATATGTCAGTTTCTGTAAGATTTACATGCAGCTATCATGGATGAAAAGTGGCACGACAAGAGTATTAATGCAGAGACAGTGTTTTGGTGTTAAGTACATCTGGGTTAATTATACACAGTCTTCATCCACCTGGTGGATGTAAGTACTGGTATGTTGCATGGTTCAGTAGTGATTGAATGAGTATAGATCAATGCTGTTCTGCTGCATGACTAGTCACTCTATTGTCTTTGTTAAAAAGATGTCAGGTGCAAAGGGAGTGTCATGTGGAGCAGGCATATACTGGTTGAGAGTGGTGCCTGTTTGTGGTTCTAGAGACAATGCAGTCAAACCCCTTTATCTTCCCTCACACGTAATGTTGCTTTCTGATTTGCTGAGTGTTGTTCTATTATTTTCAGTGTGTCCTGCTTACAAGCAAGTAACATTTTCTGTGTATCCCACTGGGAATGCCAAACTCATGTAGTATTTCATGGTAGTAATTCTTTAACTCGAATAACCTTGCATCATGTATGGTATACAGAAGTTATTGATGTTTGCATGCAGATCGATGGAAGAGAGATAACTCTAAATCTGTTTTTCTTGTCTTCAAAATCTAGTGATGGCTACAAAAAGATTTGTACTCTTGCTTAAAACAATTCAAAATTAACATTGAGGTGTTCAATAAGATAAATATGTTATTCACTGGTCCCTCAGGGCCCATGGGTTGATGTACCTGCCATGTTTGTTTAAATTAAACAAACATAGAGGGTACATAAACCCATGTTCCCCTTGTGACAGTGAACAACTTATTTTGTACTGTGTGCAACTTCTCATTCAAATTAATGTCTCCAGTCCACATTTAAGCCTACGACAAACACTCAAACATGAAGCAGCCTGCTGGTTCTCCATGTTACAGGTTTATTGTAAAACACATCCACATCCTTGTACAGGGTGTGCATGCTCATGCGGATTTAAACTGGGCAAATATAAAATATGGAATATGAAAAGGAATGTGATACAAACACTACATCCCTTTTTACCTTAAACAAGATAGACCTGTGATCTGTCTGAAGATTTTGCTTGGTATTTTATTCCTGAATGCATCATGAATATGGGAACATGTTTTCAAATCATAATATAAACAAACGTAAAAACATAAGAACACTTTACTTTAACAGTTTGCTAAAACAAATAATAATATTCCATCCTAGAATATAGAAAATGTTGAGATTATCATTATCTTTGAAAACTCTGAATTGAAACATTATTTTATTCCTGAATGCTTCATGAATATGGTAACATGTTTTCAAATCATAACCTAAACAAACGTAAAAACATAAGAACACTTTACTTTAACAGTTTGCTAAAACAAATAATAACATTCCATCCTAGAATATAGAAAATGTTGAGATTATCTTTATCTTTGAAAACTCTGAATTAAAACAGTGGTCAGTAAGGTACTGAACTCTTCTCAGTTACAGGATCTTTAGTCTGTCTCACAACCCCTGAGCCATATTATTTTCTCTACAGTCTAGCCCTCCTGTGTGGCTAGTCTAGATTTCTTCAGGTCCTGAATTCTCCCATCTGACAGGGACTCCTTTCCAATTTAAATGGGAATATTTATCAACTATCAAAATTTTATATATTCAGAATCTAAGTGTTATTGTACAAGATCTTAAATGGCATGGCTTCATTGACCTGTCTCTGGTTTATATACTTTTATGTTTTGCTGGTATGGGAAATGTACGCAACATCTTTCTTACATCTTAATTTTTTCATAATAATTGGTTAATATCTCAGATGAATTTCCAGCCAGTTTTATGAGCAATCGACATCACTGAACCACCTGTAACTCTTTCCTTCTGAACGATAATGATGACTTGATACAAGAGATACTAGCCTCACTGAGACAAGGAGCAAGGTATTTTATTGCAAGAGTTCAGTGTACGAAGTGTCTAAAGGCTGCCACTCATCATGTGGGCTGTAACATGTGTGTGATCTCATCTAATATTGCTCCTACAACAAAAACATTTTGGAAGTGTGAACTTTCCCTTGTGAGACTTCTAAAGATTCCAAGATGGCCGCCAAGGTGCAGTATTGCCAGCAGACATCGTACACCTGGATGGAACACTGTTCCACAATCCACAAGATCTTCTGCTCTCCGGGGAGACCTGTTTTCCTACTTACATAGATCACATGACTCGGATACACTTGTAAATGTTAACATTCAAATACAATGAATGTATATTTGGCTTGAACATCTCTTGTGATATAACAATATGCGGCTGTGTTCTCTTGGGAGAGGAATTTAGCTGACTGATAGTGACGTTCACCACTTCCGTAGATATAATATGTTTCATAAGCTGAGGGAAAAAAATCACAATGCCGAGGAACATTATGTTATGAATATGACAGTTCTGGTAGGGAAAAGCTTGTTTAGACCAGTTTAATCTGCAGGAAACCATGCTCTGCATTAAAAAAACTTTCAACCCAAATTTGGACAAAATTAAACTTAATCTTTGTTGCTATTGAAACTTTGTAGCAACTGAAAATTTGCAGATAATATTATTTCAGAATGATTGATGAAGAAGTTGTTTTCTTGGAAGAATGGTTTCATGCTTGTGTGGACCATCATTGGTTGTCATTGATTTGATACCTGTGACTGACCAACCACAGTTGAATATTTTTAAAATTTCCTGGTACATTTCATGGCATACCATGAATGCTGATAATTGAAAATACACTTGTCAGAAATGCGTCCAGAGAGGTGGCATGTAAGTGCTGAAAGACTACATGAGCATTTTCTATTTAATCCTACCAGGTACCCATTTACTGTTGTGGGAGTATTCTCAGTATACATCACTTCAGTTGTCTGGTTTGGTGTAATTAACATTCTGCATGTATTTTTGGAAAACATTGTCCTGTTTCTTTTCTTCATTCATCTTTTCTATTGCATTGGTGATATGACCAAAGTATCTCTTTCTTCTTAAATGCTTGAAAGAGTGTGGGGTAGCCCAATAGTTAAAGCACTAGCTCATCACACCAAAGACATGTGAATCCCATTTCTGGTGTCAGTGCTGTGATATTGCTGGAATATTACTAAAAGCGGCATAAAACCAAACTCTGTCAGTCTGTCTGTCAGTCCATGCTTGAACCTAAGGATATTAACAAAACTCTCTTGAAGTTTAGCTTGATCAAAGTCAAATCTGTTAATATATGTTCTTGAAAAATAAGTTGAAATTATCCTAATAACTGACATTCTTTTTTTGCGTTTCATTGTCTCTGCTGTTGTGTCAATTTCCTGAAAGACATCTTGTAAACCTGTTTTTGTTTCATCCAGTTTGACTTAGACATCTTTGGAAGAGAAGAAAAACCCCTGGAGAGATTGACTGATGACTGAGACAGTGCAGTGACATATGTCTGCACTTACTGCAAGTTAGTCTAGTTTACAACAGTTCAAATAAAAAGATGTTGAGGTGGATTGGAACTGATAGGAGTATTTGTCTGTCCCAAAATGTGCTGACAGCACTTAAACTTCTCACAGCAAACCTACGTCTGCTATCACATGAACACTCTGTCAAATAATTCAGGATTACTGAACTTATGTGAGTCTCATCCCAGTCTGGGTTGGAAAAGATCTTGAGCAGGTTTTAATTAATTATTTTATCCACATGATTGAGATATTTTCATTGTCAATGAGAAGGTTGGTATTACTGGAAATATATCACTGGTGACCATGAAATAGTAATGAGGAATGACAGGTTCTGATATATGGTATTTATGTGATATATAAATGTGACCAACCATCTGGGTTTTCTCAAGAAGCATGAGGTAGCCTTGACATATGATACAGTGAGTACTATTGAATTACACGATGTCTGATTGGTTTGTTTGTTTGTTTGATCTTTAATGCCATAATCTGCAGTATTCTAGTATTATGACAACAGTTGGTAAATAGTCGACTCCAGAATCAGCTCTTCAGTGTCTGCAGCAAATATCAGTAAAATTTCCCAACTTGGAATTAAAGATTCTGCAATTTATGTCAATATAATTAAACAAATAAGAGGGCTGTAAATCTCTGATAGCATTACCAGTGAGGAGGAAGAGGCTTAAAATACCCCAGACCAACTTCCAAAATCGCAATCACACAAATGAAAATTCTTAGAGAATGAACAGTTTTAAAATCCTAATAATAAGTATGGTTATGTTTTATCCATATTTGTCTCCTTGATATAAATGACTTGTTGTACAAGTGTCTCCATATAACATATCCTCTGCACAGTGTTCTTTTATAAACTTCACAAGATATCATACTGAGAAATTTTGTAAGTGCAGTGTTTCGGTACAGATTCTTGTTCCATTGACTAGCAGGAATCTGTACCAGAACATGACAATAACAAGATAAAATTTATCCATAAATTTATCAGTAGATTGTATTGTACTTCCCAACCTCAAAAATGCTACTCAAAGAACATATTATCCTGTCAGAGGAAATTTACAACCAAAAATAATACATGCCTCTGCATGCATCAACATGCTTATAAGGCAACAAGATTTCATCACATTCGCCATTGTGAAAGTCTATCCCAGAGCCATGATTTCATTTGCCCACTGATCTTGTAGCATAACACTGCCAAATATTCAGATGTGATAAAAAGACAATTAGAAGTCTTCCAGGATGCCAATTTGCAGAAGTTCTCCATGACTAGTTCAAACTCTATTACCATATGTTGCCAGCAATGATCTGTAAGAAAGAATGAGTGAGTTTTGTTTTAGGCCCCACTCTGCAATATTCCAGCCATATGTTGGCAATCTGTAAATTGTCAAAGCTGAACCAGACAATGCAGTGATCAACGTGATCATCAATCTGTGCAACTGGGAACTAATGACATGTGTCAACCGAGTCAGCAACCCTGACCACCCAATCCCATTAGTCGCCTCTTATGCCAAGCATTGTTGCCTTTTGTGGCAAGCATGGGTTGCTGACAGTCTAAGTAAACTTAGTCTCAGTGTCTTTCGTTACACTCCACCACTGAGTCTAACAAAACCTAGTAGAAGGTCGCATCAGGTAACCTTTGAGCAACCAATGACCGACAAATCAAATGCGGGACGGTTAAATAGATGCAACCAATCAGACAACGGGAGCAGACTACTATTTAGGGATTGGAGGGACTTTCAAAATATTCAGGTCACTGACACAGATCTCTCCACAAACAATAATCCACATGTAACACAGTTATTTGACCTGCGGTATATACGTTTTGGGGTTTCTGTTGACATGGTTACCATTAGCTAACATTTCCACAAGATAACATCCTTGAATATTGCCAAAACACATTTTCAGCAACAGTTTACTCACCGTTGTCATGGTTGTACGTGCACCGTGTGCATCACTTGGAAGCGAATGTACGCAAAATAGCAATCGAAATCTGTCAGAAACGAACCTTTTCGAGATAAAAAGTTCAAAAGGTATGTGCGAATGTGCACTTTCGCGATTTGGTAAGCTGTGTTCTGATTGGTCAGTCTTAATGGTTACCTTACGCAACCTCCCATAATGTTTTGTTAGACAGTATTGGAGTGTAATGAAAAGTACTGAGGATAAGTTTACTTAGACTGGGGTTGCTGAAGACCTATTCTGCCCCTGATCTTCACGGGTCTGATCTGAAATAATAACATTGTGTGTTTAAGAGGTTAAAAACATGAGGCTAGACCAATTCTAATTCTTGTTTTGCAGATTTTTGTCCTCAGACAACCTCAAGGCAGAAAGACACAAAATACAAATAAAACCACCAGTCAAAGTAATATTCCTTTTAAATGAAAAAGTATAAAAAAGTATTTTTACTTTTGGCAATTTATGTGTTATATATGAGTGAAAAAAAAACACATTCAAAAAGCAAAATTCTAGTAAGTTTACATATTTGGCCAATAAAAACATTAGTTCCTTATTTTTTGAACAAGAAAAATAAAATCATGTTTTTTTCTTATTCCTGCAAACATATGACCCTGTAAAACAAGAAATAAAATCAGACTAACATAAAAAAACAAAATAATAATCTCCAGGATGACACGTTACAGCAGTTCCATATGACCAATTCCAACTCTATCACTGTATGTGGCCAGCAATGACATGCAAGAATAACCTTGTATGTACAAAGAAACCTAAACAAACGCAACCTTCAGTACATCAGGAGCTTGTGGCACATACTTCCACCAACAACCTGTGTATTAGAAAGTATATATTTTGCCGGTCCCTGCATTCCCGTCTGGGACCAACTGTACTATTGCCCCCTGGGTAGGAAGCAGGGCTGAGGGGTCTAGGGAAGATCTTGGCCAAACTTCAACACATGCCATACCTACAATGTTTGTTACCCTAACACCAAATTTATGTCAGATATTGCGTCCATCTCTTAGCTTTGATGTGTGGCTGTGTTATTCTTGGGAAGAAAACCCTCCACACACTCAGTGTTGCTGCACGTGATTTATCTAGGAGTTTGTTAAATAACCACGATCAGAGAAAACACTTGCTCTGGTTTATGATTGGTTAATGATGTCGGCAGAATGAGAGTCTCTCGCACCTGAGTATAAATTAAATCTGTGCTGTATTTACAGTGTGTTTGGCAAAAACGGTGCTACTGAACTGTGCTGGAGTTGTTTTCTACCCAAATAAATATCTTTTGTGTGAATTCCTTTCATTTCCGACTATAGTTCTGCTCTTTCTAGTCTCAATCTGTGGTGGCTACACTGACAGAAACGTACATCTAATGCATAAGTCAAAAGATAACACTGTCTGATTTTTTCATTGTATGAAAAAGTACATCAATCCTTTTTACTAAAATTAAATGCCACTGAAATTATGTAAACATTGTTGGTGAGAGGAACTGATAGGCATCAGAATGGCATATAGTCACTATATGATATGGCACAAAATCTTGTTTACCAATATTTGTCATATATAAGATATCACAAGATAGTATGTTGTTTATAGGCAACATTGCTTACCAGAACTTTGAGTTAAGGTGAAAATGTTCTACATACCTACCAACTCTTATGCACAATATTCCTGTCCATTCTCTCACCACAAATTGGGTTCATATGAAACATAAAAATTAAATGTTTCTGAAAAGGAAATTTGCGTTGATAATGCATTTTCTTCAGGTGAATTTATAGCCTGGTTTGGGAGATCGACTCATGGAATTCATCATCTCAATCTTGGGGTTGGAATATTAATACAAGTTTTTATTTCTTGATTGTCAAAAATGACAGTAGTATCTTCACAAAAATATGAAGCCAATGATTTTATGCAGGTTGTCAACAAGAGAAGAATATGTAGTCCAGCCCCTTGCCCTAGAGTAACAAATGGCATATACTTCATATCCACTAAACAATATATATCTGTGGATAAATAGGACTAGGGGGATACCTTAGCCGACTATCTTGTCCACTCTGCCTGGACTAGACACTTCTTGTCCACGGTATGTATATCACTCTGACTTATATAAACATAAGTCACCATACATGATTAAACTCTGTAATTTTTAACCTGATTTGTGTGATTTCAGCCCCTCCTTATACCTTAAGGAGGGGCCTCCGAGCCTATCAAACTGATAGGTCCCCATTCTTGTTTCCTTTCCACAAAAAATGAAACAATGCATCACTGTAATATCCCAAAGCGGGCTGAATTCGATGTTCTGATGATTTCGACGATTGCATTGCCAGTGCTATATCGAGGAAGTATGTGTGCGATCGGAGTGCACAAACAGTTTCATCGGTAGGGCGGATGCCCATTTCCTGTCGTGAGACGTTTTATTGACGATTGAAATCAAGAAATTAAGTTATGTAAAGAGCAAATAAACAACAATATTATTTACCCTTGATCGTTAATACCACTTCAGATGCAAAATCAACTGCCTGTATAACAAAAAATAGCGAGCAAATTTCAAAAAGATCAGTCGTCTGCTAGTGACAGGTTATGTATGAAACAGGAAGCCACGTGATCAAAACACTCTCTTGCAGTGTGGAGGGAAAAGTATGGCTCGCCGTCGAAAACACACACAACTATGCCCGGATGTGAAGAGTGACGGCAGTTTCGCCGATACGATGTTATAAACTCTATTTTTCTTGGAACCACATGATACTTTTTTGTGAAATAGATGAATATACCTTTATCACTCATGGTTAGCAAAATCAAAACTTAAAAATAATATTAAAGATAAAAATTACGTTGTTGTCTTACACCGTCGAAAAACCCCTAACACTGGGATACTTTATTACAATACCATAATAACAATAAACAATATACATCCATTTTCGATGTACATATCGGCCAGTCTTTATAACAATATAAATACACATGCCGAGCATCATCAAGCATACTTACACATTCAAGCCACCCACTTTCCATAGCTCCGCCGGCAAAAACACAGGGCTACCAAATCAACTTGGAGCCTTGCCAGCAGCACCGGCAGAACCCCGCCGGTGGTTGAACCACTGCCAAACACGCACAATGGTTGCTGACGTCATAACGTCAATCATCAACACTCGCCCACTGTGACATCACACAACAGCCACACACACACAGTATATAAAGGGCTGCATGGCTAATGGAGAATGGTCTGATGAGTTCACCTAGAATGAAACTGGTCACCGCCCTGCTACTAAAACAAGTGCCTATCCCACTCCGACGGGGCCCACCGTCAGTTTCACAATATATATTTGTGCACAAGTTTATCAAAGAAAAAACAAACTGGCTACATATTTGTATTTAAATATTGCAGAGACAAAATATATTTCTTCCTGCTTCTAAGTATACATTCATTCATCAGGATAAAATATTGAGGATATTTGGAATCATTAGTTCAGGTGATGGTTTAGACGAATGGTTAAAGTGCTTGCTTATTGTGACAAAGATCTGAGCTCAATTCCCCACATCAGTGCAATGTGTGAAGCCCATTTCTGGTGTCCCCCACTGTGATGTTGCTAGAATATTGCTAAATGCAGGTAGAAGCAAACTCACACATTAAAACATGGACATATCATATTGAAGTAAAAATACTGAGATTATTGCAGTGGAATAGCTCTATGAAATAAATTTATTAATTAGTTAGTTCAGCCTTATACATGCAGCCAATCACACATAATAAATTATCTTCTTTATCACATTTCCCACCAAATGAATCAAGCAAAATAGTTGTAATATAGTTAAAAGGTAGTGTCACTGTAAAGTTAAGAAGTAGTGTCACAGCTTTGATGACTGCAGCTATACCCACACCACTGCTGATTCAAAAGCAGGAACATAACAGACATTTTTGTATCACTTTCTGGCATGTGACAAATCTGCAGCGGCAGATAAGGTGTCTGGGTAAATACAGGTGTGTTATGTGTTTTTCACACAGAGAAGGAGCTCCTCTTTTGCCTTGCCAAGAAAGCTGAAGTGGACACTTACAGTTACTGAGAGATCCACAGCCTATTTGTTGAATGTACTTAGCTGCTTCCGATTTTACAGAGGCAAGCAAGAGACAGTGTTACGGACAACACCTTCTTTGATTAATGTTTGGATGTCCGACACTGTATAAATATTATGTGGTTGAAGATATCAGTTTACATAAATATGTCTATTATATTTTTCAAGTATTTCTCTTCAATCAAATCTAATAGTTCTGTTATTGTCGTTCATAAATAACCTGGAGAGGATGAAATATGAGTGTGTAATTTTGTCAGTTTATAAGGCACATTATTCCATGCACCATGTATGCCCAGAGTGCACAAGGACTTGATAGGCAGTTTGAAAGCAATATGTCTTGTTTGTGAATATGAAATTGTCCTGGGATAGTGTAAATTTTACAAGAATGTTTTGAGGAGTTTTCATTAGCAAATTCTTTATTATTGATTATGAAATCTCAATCATTCTTGTGCGAGGTTTTTAAAATATTTCTCTACTCGAGATAAAAAAGTGTTTAGAGCTGTCTAGCTGTTGGCTGTTCTTGATATTAAGTCAAACTTTCAGAAGTTCAGTCCACATCAATGCTTTCTGTGAGATTAAAGCATTTTCTACATGCATTTTGTTAATAAAACAAATTAAGAGATACAACTGTTAATGTGGGATCTGTTTGAATGATTAACCTATAAATTCCAAATTAGGAAGGAATCCAAATTAACATTCTTTTACCTCTCTTTGAGTAGGCCATTATTACTGAAGATCAAAAGTGGGTTTTGCTTTACACATTGTCTGTGTGCACATCTGGTACCCACACAGGCCATGTTGGAGAAGCAGATGGATAGACACATGAAAATGTTGAGTTAAAGAAAAGCACAATAATGTTATTATCAAATTTGTTGTTAATTGGTGAATTATGTAAAAATTGAGCTCTTTAGGGATTTCAGGTTGGTTTTACAAGCTTTCTTTTGTAACAGGTTCACCTTGAAGTGGTTGCATGTAGATCATGGGAAAAGGCAATGGATGTGTGGATTTGTACACAATATTTGTTAAGATGAACGCTGGGTGTTACAGCATCCTGTGAAGGTCCAGGTTAGAGTTAATCCTTAGCAAACCATTCTTGGTGTAGGAGTGAGAGTGGTGTTTATTATTTACGCCATGTTTCGCAATATTTTGGCAATAGCATGACATGGGACACCAGACATGGGCCTTGCACATTGTGTCATTGTGGGGACCTAAATCTTCAGTATGACAGGTGTACACTTAATAGTTAGTAGTTAGAGCCTAGTTAGAGCATTCACTTGTCACACTGGAGACCTGGGTTCAATTCCCAATTTGGCTACAATGTGTGAAGCCCAATTTTGGTGTCCCATGCCTTGTATTAGAAAAAAAATTGCACACCTAGAATGATCTGTAATGGTAGTGTAGCCTAGTGGTTGAAGCAGTTTCATGTCAAACAATATTTTGTATTTAGTAGATACATGTAATTAAACAACATCTTTCTGGGATAAATGTTAGTTTAATATATACTTGATGGAACTTGATATAATTATAAGACCCATTAAATATTTGAGGATTTAAAGATGTAAGAGTCATTGCTGTTGATTTGCTAAGATTCCGAAAACAAATGTCTTAAACAAAACGGTTTTCATCGTTGACCTAGTACTGTAACCTGCCAACCTGTCATTTGAAACCTTTGACTTGTCGATCAAAGAATACTCTCTAAGCCACAAGTTTGTTTTTTTCTTACACATTTTTTATTCAATCCTATGGTGAGAAATCATTTTGAAAATGTTCTTGCAAATTATGTTTTATTTATTTTTTAAACACACTTTCAACAAAAAATATGTGTAAGCCAAGTAACCTAAAAGGCCTAAGGGTCATTAAAAAACTTGAAAGGAAGAAACATGCGGGGGTTATCAGTTTCGGTCTGAATATTACCTTCATTATGAAACAGTGTATCTAAGTCTTTCAGTGTAAACATGCTCTGCCCAGACTGACATGTTTGAAGACATTTGGTGTTTATTATTATTACTTGTACAGAAAGGGTGTAACGACACAGAGCACAGAATCAAACCCAACATGATGTCTACCAACTCTGAAAATGACAGCTATTTTCTTTTCCTATGGTTTCTGATATTTATCTCTCAGCAGCAGAGAAGTTCACAAAGGGAGAAAACCTTTAGAAAAGCTGTTTTCCTGAAAACATATCAACTGGTTTATGTCCTCTGTACCCTTAACAATAGCAACTGGACAATTTCTGAGACTGTATGTGGATGAATCAGGCATCGTGTTGTAACATTAAGCTTGTATTACAGAGTGTTCATAGGCCTTTGCACTTTGGGAGTTTTGCAACGATATTGATGCGAGGAACAATGCAAGTGTTTTTAATGTATTGCAGCAAGAAAGCCATTCCTGCGAGTCTTTGACTAAGTTCCATTACAAATTCCATATGTTCGCCATTAGTGAGAGTGTATCCTTGTGTTTTTATGGCAAAGAGGATTCATTCCAGCAAAGCATTTGGGTCAGTTTTAAACTGGATCAAGAACATGTAGGTAGATAGCATCTTGCATTAGCCAGAACAAGAGACCATTGGTTGTTTCTAACAAATATTTCTTTTTCATGAACAAGGATAGGTATATACACATTTAATACAGTGCTAGTAAAAATGGTTTAGTGTTGAATAATTTTCTTTGCTGATATTTTAGTAAGCACATTTGGATCTATATATGGCTGAAAAGAACAATATTATTGTTGATCAGATCATTATAGAAATAATTACCCTTTTCGTAGTGCCTTGAGCAACCATTGCATGCATGGATACAGGCACAGTTATAAATATCCACTATTAATATTATAACAATAAATTGTCAGTACCCCATGAAGATCCTGGTTAGAATTGACCTTCAGTAACCCATGCTTGCTGTGAGAGGTGACTAACAGGATCGGATGGTCAGGCTTACTGCCTTGGTTGACAAGCTGCAATCAATTATGAGTGATGCTTATGATGTTGGCCACTGGATTGTAAGTTCTAGACTTACAGACTTTCATATAGCTAGAGTATTGTTGAGTCCATTTTTAAACAAACAAACAAACAAGCATACAAACATTCCATGAAAACATTTTATACTTTTTCCATGTGCTGCACTGAAATGGTTCTCATAGCAGTTACTTACTCTCACTACATTTCACAAAATCATTTAATGGGATGCATATATTTAATCCTATTTTTTTTATGTCAATATTCGATCCCCAAACTGTCTAGTGATAGGAAAATAAACAATATTTGGAATTACTATGTTTTATTTATGAGAGTACATTCTTCTGTTGATTTTCGGGAAAAATCTTAAGCCCAGGTGCCAAGCCAGAAGTTGAACATTGCACTTACCATTTTCTTGCCAGAAAAAAATGCAATTTCATCCAAGCATGTAGAGCATAATGTTTTTAGTATGCTAATTAATCTTTGAAATAAATTTAACATATCTTGCAGTAAAGGACTTCAAGACTGCAAACACTATGGTATTCACAAAACCCTTCATAAAATGTAAAATATGCTTTAGTGTTGATGCCTTTTGGAAGAAGTTGAAGATGAACTAAATTCTGTTATTTCATGCTATATTATAGCTGTGTCAAGTTCAACTTTATTTTAGGGCTTGACCCTATGTCAGTTTTGGTTGGTGAATATAATCTGAGATGTTTAACAAAGCAAAAAACTGATAGTTGCTTTACCACTGTCTAGGTTTTTGATTTTCAATATAAGCTCTCTGTTCTGATTATTGTAGCGTTACAAAATCTCATTTATACCTTGTTTGTTCTTCGATTTTGTTGAAAGGCTCAAAATGATGCAATGTTGAGGATCTGTATCCTTGCAGTGATGATGGAAGCTATTTTTCATCATTACTGATTACAGTGAATGCTTTTGTAGTGATAGGCAAGTTTCAACCTGAACATCATCAGATAGGATTCACACATTAAATCATGTTTCTTTTTTATGGGAGACTTGAAGTTTAGGGGATGTTGTCAAATGACACTCTTGATTCAATAAATTATCATGATCCCGAAAAGAAAGAATGATGTTAAAGATGCATGAATAAAAAAATGGTGAAAGTGAACTTGAATTAAAGTTTTAGACAAATTGATTCTGGGATAGGTTTGGGAGTCAATCTAATATAAACAATGGCTTGTGTTTTTTCTCTTTACAAATTAGACTGATCTTTGAAGCAGGACCATGAAGGGACTACTGACTACATCAATACAACTCATAAATATTTCCTGTTCACAACAATACCATTTTGGAGCATAAAACAAATATTTATTGCTTGTTGTATGAGTAGGTAAACCAAGAAACTACAGACAAAATACTCATTCCTCATTATGGATCTAATACTGAGAGAGAGTTTATAAGACAGTGAAACAATGTAAAAGAGTGTAATAATGAGTGACAATAAGAGAGTGAGTGTGTAAGAACTTGTGAGACTGAGAGTGAGGGAAAGGGGTGAAAGAACTTGTGAGAGTGAAGGAGAGGTTGGTAAGAACTTGTAAAGCTGTGAGTAAGGGAAAGGGGTGAAAGAACTTGTGAGACTGAAAGTAAGGGAGAGGGGGATAAGAACTTGTAAGACTGAGAGAGGGACGGTGAGAGAGCTTAATCAGCAACATTCCAGCCTGTAAATAATCAAGTCTGGACCAGACAATCCAGTGATCAACAGCATTAGTATCAACCTACACAAATAGGATACAATGACATGTGTCAACCAATCAATCAGTCAGATTTGTAAAAAGCGGACTTTATAATATAATATAATATAATATAATATAATATAATATAATATAATATAATATAATATAATATAATATAATATAATATTTGAAAACTGTGTGTCTTAAGTTATCATAATAATACTGCCTACAGCCAACGATTTAAAATAAGAATAAGGAACCTTAAAATGAGAATAACGATCTTAAAATAAAAATAGAGATTTTAAAGTAACTGTAAGGAGCCTTAACATGAGAATAAGGACCTTAAAATAGGGATATTAAAATGGTAATAAGGATCTTAAAATGTGAAAAAGTCTGTGCAGCTTAACACTAGCCATTTATATTTCAGAACTGTTTCTATTGTTGTCCCTTGCAGTTTTGCTATTTAAGAAGAAAGATCTGAAAATAATAATAAGTATCCCCAAATAAGAATAAGAATAAAATGAGAAACTTAGACTGAAAATAATGATTGTAAAATAAGAATGGGGATGTTAAAATGAGAATAAGTTATCTTGAAAATAAAAATAATTATCCTAAAATAATAAGACAGTTGGTATGGCCTAACTCTGGCCATATGCATTGTATATTACAGAACTGTTTCTATTGTCTACCCTTGCAGTAACGAAGAAAGATCTTGAAATAACAATACGTATCTTCAATTAAGAATAAAGATCATAAAGTTTGAATAAGTGAACTTAAAATGAAAATAAGGATCCTAAAATAAGAAAGTTGGTATGACCTAACTGTAGCCTTATGTATTACAGAACTGTTTCTATTGTCTGTCCTTGCAGTAAAGAAGAAAGATCTTGAAATAACAATACGTATCTTCAATTAAGAATAAAGATCATAAAGTTAGAATAAGTGAACTTAAAATGAAAATAAGGATCCTAAAATAAGAAAGTTAGTATGACCTAACTGTAACCTTATGTATTACAGAACTGTTTCTATTGTCTGTCCTTGCAGTAAAGAAGAAAGATCTTGAAATAACAATACGTACCTTCAATTAAGAATAAAGATCATAAAGTTAGAATAAGTGAACTTAAAATGAAAATAAGGATCCTGAAATAAGAAAGTTGGTATGACCTAACTGTAGCCTTATGTATTACAGAACTGTTTCTATTGTCTGTCCTTGCAGTAAAGAAGAAAGATCTTGAAATAACAATACGTACCTTCAATTAAGAATAAATATCATAAAGTTAGAATAAGTGAACTTAAAATGAAAATAAGGATCCTGAAATAAGAAAGTTGGTATGACCTAACTGTAACCTTATGTATTACAGAACTGTTTCTATTGTCTGTCCTTGCAGTAAAGAAGAAAGATCTTGAAATAACAATACGTACCTTCAATTAAGAATAAAGATCATAAAGTTAGAATAAGTGAACTTAAAATGAAAATAAGGATCCTGAAATAAGAAAGTTGGTATGACCTAACTGTAGCCTTATGTATTACAGAACTGTTTCTATTGTCTGTCCTTGCAGTAAAGAAGAAAGATCTTGAAATAACAATACGTACCTTCAATTAAGAATAAATATCATAAAGTTAGAATAAGTGAACTTAAAATGAAAATAAGGATCCTGAAATAAGAAAGTTGGTATGGCCTAACTGTAACCTTATGTATTACAGAACTGTTTCTATTGTCTGTCCTCACTGTAGCTGAAGTCTGGCAGAGGTACCAGTTGTTATGATTCCTGAAATAGGCAACATAGATGCACTACATCCTTACCATCTTCTCCTAGTACATGAGCATTGGGATAATTCCCCCTTAACAATTCTTCTTCTCGATAAAATCTCTGTTGAGATGAGTTACAAGCTGTTTTCCTTGACTGATTAGCATGCCTCCATTCCACTTAACTGCATATGTAAATACATCTTGCACGCCATTGTTGTGAAAATGGCCTCCTAAAATCTGTTAGTGCTTCACAATATATTCACACAAAGCTGAGACATTTTGTTTATACACGTATCTATAAACATGCACCTAGTACACATGTACAACATACAAACAGTCTTTCTAATTTTTAGTTTGAAATATCAAGTGCTATCTAAGCACCATTTTGACAGATGACAAGCAAAAATACCACTCAGAAATAGCTGATGCATATAGACATTATACGCTATATGCAGCCATTATTGCACTTATCCATGCAACTAGTACATGCTCAAGGTGCTGGTATTTTCCCCCTCGATCACTGGATGTCAATCTCAATGGCACATTATATTATCAATCTCAACTCCCCTGGGAGTATTTGAGTATAAACGACAAAATCATGATCCATTCTTTTTATTTCTGACATCAGTTTGAAGATTTATCTGATTTAAACCATGTTATGGTTTATGTATATTTTCTTTACAGGTTTGAAAAATAATCTTCATCTGCACTAGTTTCACTTGTCAAATGTAGGTTTAGAATTTCTTGTGAGTTCCTGGCTTGGAATCAGCTGGAACAACAACTACATGATGTTATCAGAATGGTATATTACACACACACACACTATTCCTGCACTACACTACCTATATATTTAAACATTGACTTGAAACACAAACAATATCTGAAATAAGAGCGGCTTTGCTAACGGATGCAGTGAAGTGTCGAAAATTCAGTCAGACGTTGATGTGAGCACTTAAGCTCAAAGCACCTGGTACACAAGTTTGATTCTATTATTTAAATGTAGGAAATGCCAGTCTTTTTTTCCTTGTTTCTATGAGGCTCTTTCCTTGTACGCAAGGTTGAGATCAAACAGGGAACACCTCAAAATACCTTCTCCACTCAGGGCTTGAAAGCCTATATGCTGCCTTGTCTCACAAAAGTTATCTAAACCATTTGTAGCAGGAACAATCAGAGATGCTTCGATAATTCCCTCAAGAAAGTGATAGCAAAAAGATACAGCTTTACTGTCATGTTCCTGTGGAGTTTTTGTGTGTGTGAAGTAAACTGTGATTTTGAAGTGGTGTAGAGTGGGTCTATCTCCTTGGAAACTGTCTTGTTTTGTTTAGATAAACTGACTAGCGCTTTGTGGAGTTGGTCAGGCACCTTAGAGGAAATCTCTCTCAGTTTTGGTACCTGTGTGGCACTGCCCATTGCAGGAGTGAGTGAGTGAGTGAGTTAGTGAGTGAGTGAGTGAGTGAGTGAGTGAGTGAGTGAGTGAGTGAGTGAGTGATCAGTCAGGGACCTTGTGAATTAGCGGGTTAGGAAGTTTTGTGTAAATTCAGGTTCCTGGTATCCACAAGGGACACAACTCTGCAGAGGAATTTAGTGGTGCCTTAAGCAACCTTGTACATAAGTGAAGGAACATATGAGTAAGATAAATATATTTTATTTGTTTTCTGGCTATAAATTAATGGTTTACTCAAGGTTTTGGCTGTTGCAGGAGACGGGTGTGTGGCTGATAAATGACTGATTTAGTGACATCTACTGTTGTTCCATCAACTTCCATGAACTTATGAAGTCACATACCTCAGTAGTTTTCACCAAGTAGTTCAAATAATGGTTTTATTTTTTGGGTTGGAGTCTTTATTTTAAATCTGAATTGTCATTATATGTATTACACAAGCAGTTAAGCTTGTGAAATGAGTGTCTCATAATGATGATGTTTGTGTGGATTGGAAGAATATCTTTGTTCCCACTTGTGCAGCATGCTTTATTGTTCATGCATGAACAAATCTGGATGTCTTCATAATGAGCTCAAAGATCGTATCTGTCACAAAAAGTAATGTCATATAATATGTAGAATAAAACATGTCTTGTAAATTTGACACCATGTGTACAAATTACTTGTACTGTGATTCATGCATGACATAGAAACCTTTGTAGCTTTATATTGCTTTAATGAGAGTGTGTAAGGGAACAAAAGGATGGTTGTGTCACTCTTTCTGTGTGCCATACATTCAATTAGATAGTACAGCTTTGAAATGATTGTGCAAATGTTATATTTGGGATTACACCTCATAAAGTTCAGTTTCTTGTACATTTGTTATGCTGAACAACACCTGGTATTCGAACTCACACTCTCAGTGTCAGGCACCTAATCGCCAGCACCATCTAACCATCTAACCCTGTCAGTGGAAATCACAGTGGCTGAAGGAGTTAGGTGACTGACTTTGTGTGCTGACTGTTAGGTGTGGTGTGGGTTTAATCTGGATGGTACTATACCCAACAAAAGTACAAGAGTCTGTACTCTACTGAGAATGTATAATCCCAAATACAACATGTTACATTTGACCACTTTCTAAGTGGCATTGTGTAATAAGGTATTATTTACTGGACTAAATACTTGGTAACTTTGATCACGACCACCTTCAAAAGAATGTTCTATATTTTGTTTGATTGTTTTTGGTTTTTTTTGTTGTTTACTACTGCACATGACAATATTTCAGTTGTATGACAATGGTCAGTAAATAATCGAGTCTGTACCATACAATCCACTGATTAACATCATGATCATCGATCTGCACAGTTGGGATACAATGACATGTGTCAACCAAGTCAGCAAGCCTACCCACATGGTCTTGTTAGTCACCTCTTATGTTAAGCATGGATTTTGTGACGACCAATTCTAATCGGCATCTTCATGGGTGAATGTTCTATGATTCATGCTGAGGTGTTTCAAGATCTTGCAGTGTCCCAGAGCTCCTTGGAACCCTACATATCCAGTACATCCCAGTGATGTATCAACGGACCAAGGCATTGTCATAACAACACAGTGATCCTGCTAGTCAGTGAGCCGAAGGCCAAATTCCATTCAGTTGGCAACATAGAAAACATCCATTATCACTAAGAGCAGCTGATAGTGGATGGTCACTTATAAACTAACACTTAGTCTCTGAATGATAACTTAATTGACATAATTTTGAATTGAAAGTAACAAATAATCCCATTTAAAATGGAAATGAGAACCAGAGGGGTGTGAGATTCAGACTGAAAAATCTACTTGCTTCATTCAGAGCATATCATTCCAGGGATGGCTAGGCAGTAGGGAAAATAATGTGGTTCAGGGACTGTGAGACAGTGTGGGTCAGTTATGAAATTCCTCTATGTAAGACTAGACTACACTGTATGTTAGAGTAAGATCTAGTCTAAAAGAGTTGTGTAATTATGTTAATAAAATATATTAAAAAGGAGTCACGACCCTCCTTATTTTCAGAAGTGAAACTGCAATAATCTGGACATGCCAACTTATATATTTACCATGGGACACTTTAGCCTTCGCCATCTTTCACATGGGACACTTTAGCCTTCTCCAACGTTTACATGGGACTCTTTATCTTTCTCCAACGTTCACATGGGACACTTTATCCTTCTCCGACTTTCACATGGGACACTTTACTCTTCTCCAACTTTCACTTGGGACACTTTATCCTTCTCCGACTTTCACATGGGACACTTTGGCCATCTTCAACTTTCATGTGGGACACTTTATCCTTCTCTGACCCTTACATGGGACACTTTATCCTTCTCTGACCCTTACATGGGACACTTTATCCTTCTCTGACCTTCACATGGGTCACTTTAGCCTCCTCCAACTTTCACGTGAGACACTTTAGCCTTCTCCAACATTCACATAGGACACTTTATCCTGCTCCAACATTCACGTGACACACTTTATCCTTCTCTGACCTTCACATAGGTCATTTTAGCCTTGAACAAGCTTTTCTTGGGAACACTTTGGCTTTCCAAATCTTTCCAGGAAGCACTTTGGCCTTGAACAAAGACAACCTGGGGCAGTTTTGAAAAAGTTTATAATTAGATCAGTGGGTGTGATGACCCAGGCTCTGTATACCAGTATATATTTCTTTTCCTCAATCCTAGTTAAGTCTGATTCTCTGTCAGGACAAGATAGCCGAAACTGAAACCTCCCTGCGCCCCATCTGCATGAGATCAAGCATTGGGAAGTAAAGTTCCACATGAAAGGGGTTATAAATTCGGCAGCACATGATAAGATGTGAAGGAGAAGCTAGGGCCCAAGGTTTTCAACGCAACATCTGTTCAGGTAAAGTTTCACTATCAGCATCAGTGGCATGAAATTTTGTCCATTGCATGTAATTTAATACCACTTTTACATGTCCCATAACAATGTATGGTGTGAACGTCTTTAATATTACAACACGATGTTTCATAGCTACTGCTTGACTGACAACTATTCTCTGAATTGAAGATATTTTACAGAGAAAAATTGTCATAGTAAAATAAAATAAAATATAATGAAAAGGAGCATGGAGACTTCCTCATTTTTAGAGACAAAAAAAATCTACAGAGTGATAATTTCTGCTGCTGTGGAAATCTGGACTTTCCACATTTTCTAGACTTGTGTCCGCTTTCCTGGATATGTTTCAGGGTCTGTGTGAGAGACTAAGCATCTCTTTACCCCTTCATCATCTGAATGACAGAATTATGATTATGAACAAAATGTATAATATGTAGAGTTCCATGTCATAACTTTTCTGAAAATACATCTATTCTTGTCTAATTATTGAAATGACACCTGCGTGGGTATTGTTTTACTCCATGTTGAGCAATATTCCAGAATGATCACAACAGGGTACAGCAGAATTAGGATGCACACATTGTTCTTTTCTTGGGAAATTAGTCCACCTTGATCCAAATATACTGAACAGCAAAATAAACGCAATTCTGTATTTTTTACCTTGTTTTTTAATAAAAGACATAAACATGAACATTATTTTTATGAGATTTCATTTTTTTAAACTTGCATTTCCTTTGCTGTGCAATACAGGTATCATACTCTGAGCTTCCACGGTGTATGTGTAATTGAATTACTGCTCAAACTTCCTCACTCACTCTAAACAAAATACAAGATGCATGACAACTTCATTAATGTTGATAGCAGGCTGCATCCTTAGCCTTCTCCCAAGGTTGTACTGATTTCTAAACCCATGTATATTTTGCAGTCAAATTGTGAAATCAGTCATTTCATGAAATGACTAAGACGGTCATCCATTTTGTGTATCAATATACTTTAGACATTTCATGAAATGTGGTGGACAGGGCTTTGTGAAGTGTGGCTGCTTTTGCCATGGCAAGTATCAAACAAGCAGGTGTAAATGCTCCAAAGTCAAGCTGAAGTGCAGCAGTTGCTGCCACAATATTAACTGTTCATGACAATAAGTGATGTTGAAATTGTGACACACTTAGAGTTATTGCATGAAATTTAGAAATGGAAATCCACCTGTCACATAATGTCAGGGATTTAATACACCTTTAAGTCCTTATAGTTAAGTGTTTAACTATAGGCTTTATAATTGAAATAAGTGACCTTTTTCATGACACAGAAACTGCCATTTAATCTTAATTTTTAAGAGTAACTAGTATAAAATCAAAACACCTTTAAAAGTGCTTCAAACTGTGTCACAGCAATGTATTATAACTTTTAAATTAAAATTTTGGATGATATGTTTTCACAAATATAACCCCTCCAAACACAATAGCAACCCTCATTTTAAAAATTTGCACTTGAGCACATGATATTTTTGTGTACAACCCTATAAATATAGAACTTGTATGCCCATTAAAAGCTGTACTATGTGTGACTTACAAAAGAGGAAAAACTCAGCACAAGCATGTTTGTTCCTGAGCCAGAAAATGAAAACTAACAATGAGTAAACAAACTTTAGCTGACAGTCCATTCTGATTTCAAAGCTGGGTGCATTCTTAAAATTGCTTCAGCCCACGACTTGTAGGTGTTGCCCACCTTTTGTTAACTCTTTACACTGTGACATCCCCTTTGAAGAAAGATAATTAGGAGAACTTAGCTAACTAGAAAGAATAACACCAAGCATCTTGATGTTTTTATATTTTAAGTACTCCTCAACAAGGAACTTCAGGATTCTAATTTGTAATGTTAAATGAGGTGTAAGTAGGTTATTAAATAAATCAGCCATAGTTTGTTTTAAGTACTACCCAGTGAGAAAATAAAGAAAGGTGCAATCTACATTTACTCTTCATGTTCAAAGACAGCTAGAGCGAGTGAGTTTAGTTTAGCAATATTCCAGCAATGTCATGGCAGGGAGACACTAAAAATGGACTTCACATATCCATGTAGAGAATTGAACCTGGGTCTTGAGCATGATGAACAAACACTTTAACCAGTAGGCTACCCCACTGTCCCTCAAGACAGCAAGCAGCAAAAGAAAAGGTAAGGTAAGATGGTGGTGTTCCTTAAACAATTATTAATGTTTTGGATTTTAGGTTTCAGCTACTAGCAACAATCTTTAGACTGGTAACTTTTTGATGAAAAATTGTTAAATCCAAATTTTGATTTCATACTTTCTTTTTTGACATGCCAGTTTATGCATTGTGTGCCTGAGGTATGACAACACAGATATGACAAGTGATGTCTTTCTAGGCTGCTTATCACTGCCTCATGAGAAATTCTTTTCATTCTCTTTCACAATTCATTTATGAAATTCTTCAGAAGGTAAAATATCATTTACAACATATTTCAATATTTACTTTCATTCAAAAGCTTCAGTAGATATACGCTGTCAGTTTTATCCAAGCAATAATTGATACAATTTTGAAATGTTGATATACCATGCACTCCAACTCAAAGATATGACCTCCAAATGGCATATTTTTCATTTTAAAGATTAACTGATCAAATTCATATTTAAATACTTGGATCTTTTGAGGTATCAAAAAAATGGACATATATCAAGAAGAGTATTCTTGTAACTGTCTTCAGTGTAAATATATTTTAGTATAAGAAAACCATTATGCTTGACAAATGTTCAATTTAATGTAACTATTAGATCCGCAAGTCGTTTCTTTGATGCCAAATGGAAACATAATATTTATGATCTTTTGATTATGTTATGCGTAAAGTGATTTAGAATGATAAACTCAAACAAATGGGTGAATTAAAAAGCTGGCATGTTGTGCTGAAAATGAAATATGTGTACTGTTCAAAGCCGAATTATCCAAACTTGTGCAGTTCAAAAGCAGTAAATTTTACCAAACAAGAGATTTATATTGAAATCATACAAATATTCTTGTAAAAAAGAATGAAAAAAACGATCATTAATTCAACTGTGTGCAGAATATGATGCAAGTAGCAGATAATTAGATCTACAGTTTTGAATCAGACAACATAATGAGGGTAGAATTAATTTGATCCTATCTTGTAAAACACGATAAAAATATATATAGTGAGTGAGTGAGTTTAGTTTTATGCTGCACCCAGCAATATTCCAGCTATATGGTGGCAGTCTGTAAATAATTGAGATCAGACCAAACAATCCAGTGATCAACAGCATGAACATCAATATGCACAGTTGGAAACCAAATAAAAATGTAAGATGTGTCATTGGGTTAGCCTGGTAGTTAAAGCTTCTCTCATCACAAGCAGACTTTGGGTTTGAAGCCCATTTCAGGTGTCATCACGTGTCCATGCCACAATATTCCTGAAAGATCGCTAAAAGTGGCATAAAAACATTTTTCCTCATTCACTCTGATGTCCTCAAGGTTGTTTGAAATTGGGTTTAGTGCAATGTTTAGGATTATTTGATTTATGTAGCACAATGCATTTGTCAATGATGATCAAATCCACACACAGTTAGTTCCATTGGGAATGAATGTTGCTAATGTTTACCTATTCCAAGCAAATCCAAAAGGAAATATTTCCCCAAGAAGAAAAATACTACAAAGGAATATGTTCACTGAACTGGTACTCTTTTGCTTGCTTGTGTTTTAGACATACACCATGTCTTTCCCAATTGTGTCGATTGATGCTCATGATGTTGATCATGTGATTGTCTGGTCCAGACCTGATTATTTACAGACTGGAATATAGCTGGAATATGGCCTAGTGTGGCATGAAACAACAAACAAACCTTGACTACCATACTAAAATCTAAAGAACAAGTGATTGAATTTAAATTTAATGTCACCACGGTAATACCTCCGCCATATACTGACGAAAACAGTGAATTAGGCTAGGGTTTCGGAACGTTTATTCAGTTTACATCACATGTGGATACAGCTGTACATTCAAAATACTTAGGTTGAAGTTATTTATGAATCTGTCAAACTTTCACTAAATTACATGTAGTTCAAAACGACAGTATGAGGAAGATGGTTAATATTTTGGATGTGTTTTCACCTGTACAAATGGAACACGAAGGTTTGCACATGTTACTGTAAGTGTACCTCAGGTGTGATGAAAGAGAGCATTAAGTGACTGATGTAGAGGAACTTTTACCTGTGCAATGATGGATGGGAGAGACGGGGCTGACAGCATCCACACTCCAGTTCTTGTGCTTGTGGAAATATCCACGTTCTGTCTTCACTTTCAGCTGTTTTTTGCCATGTTTGGGTCTTAGCAGTTATGACAAATGTTGCACCAATGTTTATAAGTAATGCTGGATTTGTTCAACTGTTGGTGCTGGAATGACACATTTTTCCTGTTCCGTAGCCAGCAGTTGATTGATCTGTATGTCTTTACATGTGAACCTTTTCATCTTTGGAAGAAACAAGTTAACAAATCTACTTGATCATTTCAAATTGTGAAGGAATTTTGTTGATGCCTAAAAAGGTTGAAAGTGCAGGTTTGGGTTTGAAGAAAATTGTGCATTTTTCAAACCCATTGTGTTCTAATAAATTTAGGATAAAACTTCCAAAATATTCCTTCTTGCCATGTCTTTGGCAAATATTTTACTGTTCCACAATAGGGCAAACCATATATGGCTGTCTGCAAAATCTTCTAACAAGAAGCAGTCACTATCATCAATAGCCAAAGGCTGTTTGGTATACAGGCAATATCTGAGAGTATAATTTCCTCCCATCAGTTTTCTGACCAAGCAGTCAATGGCAGCTTCTTTCTATGAGTGTTAAATAGTACAATGGACGAACATCATTTCTAGTCTCCCCTGCAATGATGTTGCTGAAATATTGCTAAAAGAGGGGTAAAACTCACTCACCTTTGAGTGTGAAAGCCCTAAATTCTTTGAACATGAAAACTTTGGAGCAGTATAATATTTATGTGTGATATTAAAACTGGGCAGTTCTGATGGAGAGTAATAATGTCTACACTACATGGTGGATAGTTTACAGCCTGTCATTTCAGTCATGCCTTTCAGCAAAATGCAGAAGAACAACAGGTTTCATTTCTCCTACACCAAATATTAGTAGAACTGTCAGAAGAACACATTCTTAGACTGCCATCCTGACATGGTTGGTAAGCTGACACCCAACCAGTTAAAAAATCATGCCCCATTATTTTGACACACTTCAGACAGAATTCCGTAAGGGAGGGTCTTTCAGATCTGTCATCCCTGACTGAACTTTGTCTGATACCCCATCCTTCATTCCCCACACCCATGCCCCATTGCAACCACAACCACCCGATACCCCATCCCAAACACCTGACCCTATCCACCCACCAACCCACCAGCATCACACCCTCCCATGTCACACGCACAAACACACACAGAAAATTCTCTGAGGGATGATCTTTCAGATCTGTGAACCTAGACTGAAGATAGGCAGATACTCCCATCCACACCCACCCCACCCACCACACCCAAATCCCACCCAAATCCCACCAACTAACACAACATACTCCACACCCTCTCAATTCTACCCTGCCTCCCCTCATTAAAAAATGGTTCATGTCACAGCTAGGACAAAACAGGATTGATCCATTACCAATATGTGTGACCTAAACTTTGTGTCTTTATTCATTTGCATTATTGTTCCTGACACCTGGGTATTTTGTAGCCAAACAAGTTTCCACACAACTACTTAACACGAAGAATATTTAAAAGTACTAATGGGGTATCCGTTATACATTATACAAATTGTGGAATATCTTTGTACGGATAATTAGGTTTAGTGCATAAGCAGGAACATATCGGTGAATGCTGGCATCATCTTGACCCTTCCCTGACAGGTACAACAGAGTTTGTTGATGGTAATTAGCCTAGCTGTTCTGGAGTGACTGATAGCACTCTGTAATGAGACAGTTATGCTAATACACTTCCCTAATGGCAACACCAACATGGTTTTAAACATCACCATGCACTGTGTACATCAGCAGTTCTTCTAACCTTACACCATGCTATCATGCTGCAGCAACAGATATATAGACTGACACTTAGTCTGTGGAAATATAGAATTTTGATAGAAAGAAGAACTGTGCATAAGCTGATTAAAAACTAGTCACTGAAATGACAACTTTTACCGCAAAAAAATAGTTCATAGTACAAAAAATGTAATGAAAATGAGCCCTGAAGCTTTCTTCACTTTCAAGGCGTGGACATCTAGACTTGCCACATTTTCTAGACTTGTATAGGCTTTCCTTAATATATTACCTTCAGGGTCTGTATGACAAACTCAGTGAAGTTCGAGATTCAGAACCTCTAGGGCTTCAAGACATTTAGGTGAAAGGGAAATTATACTCATTGAAATAAGTATTGTTACAACCCATATATTTCACAGAATCAATTTGTTGCACTACTTTTTTCATGTGTATATTATCTTTCAGGGACTGTCACTGAGACTTCAGTAGAATCCTACTTGAGCACAATCCATTGCAAGGCACCACTCAGACACAGGTGTGCAATATCAGGCTAACTGGTTATAGCTGGGCTATTTGGAACTTTGACAACATATGCTTGGAACATGGAGATGTAATTTGGTGAGGAAGCTGTGAGATCCTTGTTAAGGATTAACAAAATAGACAGGGGTGGTTTGGTGGTGTGGGGGAAAATCCTTTCGGATTTTATAGCCGTGCCATCTAGGCTGTAACAATCTTGTGGTTGATAGCATGTATGTTAGAAATACTGTGCTGGGCCCACTTGCACAAAACGATCTTACTGCTACAATTATTGTAAATCCTTAAGATTGCAATCTTAAGCTTCAGCTACAATCAACATCCACTTACACAAAGCAATTGTAGGCTAAGATCATTGCAAGTTACAATCAAAACTACAATTGGTCGGAACCAATTGTAAGGAGGTGAGATCAATGTATTCTGTTACAAAATGGTGTTCAAGTTAGTGTCAGTTTCACACAAATAATTAGCTTTATGTTTGGAAATTGCTTTCATATTGCATAAAAGTGTGATTCCCCTCAACACTTCAACAACACGGAGAATGCAACATTGATTTAACATCATAAATATCGTTATTTGTGTTAGTGATCAACATCATTATCGAGTTGATATCATAAAGTAAAATTCTCACCTTATTCAGTGTTGGAAAAAGTATGAATATCATACCTTTTTGATAATTAAGGAAAGGATGGTAATGAAAGGTGTCTGCATGCGATTAGCAGTAGCCATGACCTTTTAAAAGATCAAGGGCAGCTAATCTTAGCTTTTTCTCAAGATGGGAGTGTTTTCCCTTTCCTTATGCCATTGTCGTAATATCTGCCGTGCCCAATTACGATGTATGATATGTTGTGACATCACAGACCTCCACACATTTTTCTTTTCGGTCATGTTCGTGTCAATGATTTTGTCTTTAAACAATCTACAGTTAGATAGCGTACAAAATTATGTTTCTTTCTAATTCTTAAGTCTAAAATTGATTCTGACAAGAGACAAGAGTTTTTATCTATGCATTTTAAAGATAATATAAGTATTCTTCAAACAGGAAAGTACACTTGCTGAGGCATATGCTATTTGGGTAAAAAGTCTTTTTCCCAAAAAGAAAAGAATAATTATCAACAATATACCGTAAAATAATTAACATACTGAGAATAAGTATTTAACAACACATACAACGCATGGAATAATCTCGAATTCATATTTCCCTGTCATGCATTTTCCACAACACTCACACAGTCTTGTCACCCTTTCATATCTTTACAAATCTAATATGTATGGGTTATATTGGGGATTTACTCCAAATGACACTGACCAGATACAAAACTATGTTACAATGACAGCCATTGACAGATCATGGTACATTTAGGTGTTATAGTACAAGGACATTTTATTTATATGTTATGTTTCAGTTTTCAGGATTATTAGGTCAACAACTCAAGACCCAAATTTATTAATGTTTTTGTTTGTATTTCAATATTTTCACAAAACATGATATTTCTGTGGTTGCAGTATCACATTCTTACTTCATAAATCAAATTAGGATGTAGAAACAATTAGAGAATAACCCACGAGGTATGGATGATTATGCATGCTATCTTTGATGTTATCATTTCTTTCAAAGATATGTGTTTTTTGGAGGGGGTGGGAGGTTCATTCTGCAAAGTGCGATTGATGGAGGTATGTCAGTTGTGTGCAGTAACCAGTTCCACTTCTGATTTGCACAATGTGACATGTGCACTTGCAGACAACTATAGACAGGAGTTGAGTTTATGAAATTCCTACCTCTACTGTTGAAGAGTTCAATCTTAGTTAAGATTGTGATTTTAAATTCATGCCAACTTACATTTGTGCTAAGATTGCCTTTGTGCAAGTGGATTAGGGCAGTTGCATGGTGATCGTAAAGTTAATTGTAGGGGCCTAAGATTGATTGTAGCTAAGTGGGCCCTGATCTTGTTCATCAGCTTTATCAGCAAGTATAATGTTAATTCAGATACAAAAAGGAACGCACATAAAATGCCAGGATGATTAACCTATTTTACCTCAGCAACTTAAAAGTTTGGAGTGGAGTAGCCAAGTGGTTAAAGTATTGGCTCACTGAAGACCTGGGTTCGATTCCTACATGAGTACAATATGTGAAGCCCATTTCTAGTGTGCCCACCTTGATATTGCTGTAATATTACTAAATGTGGCATAAAACCATACTCATTCACTGAAAGCTTTGACACAACATCAACCATGCAAGTCTTTGGTGAGTTATACAGAAACCATTAGAAACCATAGACACAAACCAGTTGTTTGATAGGCATTTAGAAGTTGGTAGGGTAATACTAGACACTTGTTATGGATATGCAACTTCTTTATTATTTAAGCACGATGTTTCAGGGCTAACACTTGCCCCTTCATCAGGTGAATGGAGGGGCAAGTATTAGCCCTGAAATGTCGTGCTTAAATAATAAAGAAGTTGCATATCCATAACAAGTGTCTAGCGTACACACAAACATCAACCAAAATGTTGTCTTAGTTAGGCATGAAAAGCTGTTACACAAGTCAAATTGAATTGAAATATTTCAATTGAAATATACTTTAGCTCTGTTGTTCTAACTATTCCAACTGTAAGATAGATTAAAAAGAATTAATGAAAAGATATTTGGAAATCTTATCCAGCATCTATAATGCAACACATTGCACAAATGTCAACATGATCTTAAATATCATATACTCCACAATCACTTCATTAGTCTTCAGAATCAGATTACCCAGGCATTCACACACCCACCAAACAACCACCAAGTAGAAAACTGCAAGCTCTCAATAATATTGTGAGTTGTGGCAAACTATGAAGGTTGCCGCCTAAGCAGATTCAGGGGCCGCCTAAACAGATTCAGGAGCCGCCCAAGAATGTGTTTTTCTACGGCAAAATATTTTAGTACCCACTTCACACAGAAGAAATATTGTAGGTCACATATTTAGATATTACTAAGCTTTTCATCATAAAAATGATATTTTGCAATTAATTCCAGTAATTGCTGTGTAGCGTGAACTCATAACTCTTGTTACATCAGCAGAACTAAACATATGCCCACGCCATGATGAAAGTATCAAGGAGGCTAACATCTAATCTCTCCAATGAACATAGTTTATGAATAAATACCAGTTTATCAATTATCTTTACATAATAAACTAGATCTGAAACTGTAGAAATCTGAGGTACCAAGGAACATGTGTTTTTGTTGCTGTGTTGGAAATGTTTGTTCCAGGCTGCAGGTTGATCTCACGTTGTAAGACATTAGTCTTAATGTTCACTTAGACTAGTGAAAAGACCAGTGGGTGAGTCAGTTGGATGGGTGAATGGGTGGGTGAGTGTTTGAGTTGGTGACTGAAAGGGTGGGTGGGCTGGGTGAGTGAGTGAGTGAGTGAATGGGCGGGCAGGGGTGCAAGTGAAAAGGTGAGTGGATGGGTGAGTGAGTGAGTGGATGAACAGATAGGTGAATGGGTGAGTGAGTGAGTGGATGAACGGGTGGATGAATGGGTGAGTGAGTGAATAGGTAAGTTGATGAGTTGGTGACTGTTCAAGTGAATTATTTGGCGGGTGGGTAGGCAGGGGAGCAAGCAAACGAGTGAATGAGTAAGTAAAAGGGTGGATGGGTAAGTGATTAAGTTAAACACTACTTTTAATGGTATTTCAGCTCAGACACTGCATGTAAGCTCGGTCTGATAGGAAAGCCTGAAGTCATTCATAAATGTTTTATGCCACTTTTAGCAATATTCTACCAATATCACATTTCACCCATGTGGGGAATTTAACCTGGGTCAACTACTTTTACCATTAGACAACCCACTACCCCTAAACTGTAATAAACTGAAAATATACATTTATGTTTAAATAATTGTGCAAGCTGTGACTGAGTTGATGGTTCACTCAACTGTAGGGCAGTGTAGACAGCACTACAAACATCCGTCTGAGATGTGTGCAAGAATAACTTCTTTGAGTGGCATTCTAGTCCTATGATAAAGAACACAAATATTGATGTCACCTTCCGTCTATATTGAGAGAAACATGTCAGACTAAGTTCTGACATTGTTATCAACCTTGACAATGTGTTGAAGAAGCAGCCTCATAACATGACCCATAGTAAATCAACAAGTTGACATCAATATATTTGTTATATTATTATGTGAAAGCATAGTTTTCAATAATGTATCCATCAGATCTGCAGAGGCTTGGAAGGATTTGTGTGGTTTGTTGGGCATGGGTGGGCCAGTCTTTTAAGGTGAAAGCTTTTTCTGCAGTGTTTCATCTCTTGGGTTTACATAACAGGTTCAAATGCCAGATATGAATTTTTACAATGGTATAAAAACCTATATCAAAATGTTGCATCATAATATCATAAGGGGACAGTGGGGTAGCTTAGTGGGTAAAGCGTTCGCTCGTCGCACCAAAGACCCGGTTTCGATTCCACACATGGGTACAATGTGTGATGCCCATTTTCTGGTGTCACCCACCGTGATATGGCTGGCATATTGCTAAATAGTGGCATAAAACTAAACTCACTCACTCACTCATAATATCATAAAGAAGTCGTTATTCATCAGCTTCTAAAATGCCAATTAGACAGATCATATTTCATATGATTTTGTTTCTTGGTTTTTCTGGATCACAGCGAAGCTTGATCATAATCTGGAAACTGGATGCATCACTTGGACTGCAACATTGGATTCAAAGTAAGTTTGACACTCAAATGAAATTAAATTATGGTTTGACATATCTTAAATTTCCATGCCAGTGAAGCAAAAGACGACTGATGAGAGATCAATTGCTGTGAACAAAATTAAGAAATGAAAATAGTTTAAGCCAGACATTTTCAAAATATGCCATAACCTTTATTTGTACTTTCCATTGCTTCACATTTTATAACAACATGACTGATAACTGTTGAAATGAGAAAAAAATTGGTCAGGTGTAAGTTTCTTGACAAATGATTACTGGTGACTCAAATCAATCGAAAGTAAATCTGTAACTGAGTACAAGCATTTAATACGTTAAGCTCTGCTTATTAAGAATCAAGTTGGTGTCATTGGTTTTGCCTTATCAGTGCTACTATCTCAGTGTGCATTGAAGTGAGTGAGTGAGTTAAGACTGAATGTCATCTTGATCAAATTTCAGCAATATTGTGCCTTGAGGGTCATGTTACGAACGTGATCTGATTCAAGAAAATGGCTGTGTAATCTTATTTTGGTGATACATGTATTCATGAAGTTGGAGGAATAATGTGTACCTATAGGGATAAGTAAGAATTTTCATATTGAACTGAACAGAGTTACGAAATCAACAGGAACTATCAAATCAAACTTGACTTGCAAATCTTTCAAAAGACAAATCTTCTGCGAGAGTCTTATAGCTAAATTGTATTATTTATGTCAAAATGTTAAATTGATTTTGAAATATTACAAACTTGAAAGACAATGATCTTATATCATGTTGAAAAAAATATTTTTAAATCAAATATGTCTCAGCATCCCCATGATGAAAGCAGCTCTTTGAAACACAATTTTTTATAATGTCTTTATTAAAATGTGTACTGGAATGTTCGACTTGGCTTGCAGTAGATAAACATTCCAATGGTTGTTTGCAAAATATATAAAGCAGGTGAGGGGAGTGGAAAGCAGATGAGGGGAGTGGAAAGCAGGTGAGGGGAGTGGAAAACAAGTTAGGGGAGTGGACAAGGTGAGAATTATGGTGTGGATAAGTGTGAGGATGCGAGTGAAGATGAGGGTGACGGTGAAGGTGCAGACGGTGTGGGTGGAGGTGTGGGTGAGGGTGAGAGTGAGGGACTAAGGAGGAGGGTAGAGTGGTGTTGGTGAGGGTGAGGGTGATGGGGCAGTGTTTTTGAGGTTGAGGGTGATGGAGTGATGTTGTTGAGGGTGAGGGTGATGGAGTGGTGTTGTTGAGGGTGGAGGTGAGGGAGTGGTGTTGTTGAGGGTGAGGGAGTGGTGTTGTTATGGGTGAGGGAGCGGTGTTGTTAAGGGTGAGGGTGAGGGTGAGGGAGTGGTGTTGTTGAGAGTGAGGGAGTGGTGTTGTTGAGGGTGAGGGAGTGGTGTTATTGATGGTGAAGGTGAGGGAGTGGTGTTGTTGAGGATGAGGGAGCGGTGTTGTTAAGGGTGAGGTTGAGGGAGTGGTGTTGTTGAGGGTGAGGGTGAGGGAGTGGTGTTGTTGAGGGTGAGGGAGTAATGTTGTTGATGGTGAAGGTGAGGGAGTGATGTTGTTGAGGGTGAAGGAGTGGTGTTGTTAATGGTGAGGGAGTGGTGTTGTTAAGGGTGAGGTTGAGAGTGAGGGAGTGGTGTTGTTGAAGGTGAGGGAGTAGTGTTGTTGATGGTGAAGGTGAAGGAGTGGTGTTGGTGAGGGTGAGGGAGTGATGTTGTTGAGGGTGAGGGTGATGGAGCAGTGGTTTTGAGGTTGAGGGTGAGGGAGTGGTATTGTTGAGGGTGAGGGTGAGGGAGTGGTGTTGTTGAGGGTGAGGGAACGGTGTTGTTGAAGGTGAAGCTGAGGGAAGGTGAGGGCAAGTATGATGCTAAGGGGGATGGCATTGTGGACGGTGAGGGTGAGGGTGGGGGTGGAGACAGCTGCTTTTCACAGTGTATGTGTCTTTGAAGGTATAAGTCCAGGTGTCCGTGTTGGCATTGTTGGTAGATTGGATGAGGAGAATTCACAACAGTGTGGGTTTATTTGATGATGAGAGTCTAGGTGTTGGTTCATGGCTCTGGCTGTGGTATGAGTGTGATGATTTTGGAATGCTTCATTGTGTCCACAGCAATGGAACCATGAAAGTAAAGACCATCTTCTTTTACAACGCCTTATCTAAAATCAGAATGATTTACGGACTCATAAACCATCATGACTGACAGAATGTCATGATACAACATGAAATAGCCAAGATAAGCTGACAATGGTGTACAAACATATTCACATCCTCACAACCACAAACAGGTAGTAATACACCGAAATGTCTGCCTGCTATTGATGCTGACAAAGGTGTGTACTTTGTCGGCCATGGCAGTGCGTTTACATGCAAGTGTTGAAACTGCCACCCAGGCAGCATTGTCTCTATTGCAGAGTTTTCTTGCTGGCAGATGTTTCCATGAACACCTGTTCCAAGATTCCAGGCCTGTTTCCACTCCGCCAACTCAAAAATATGATCTTTTCACAAAAAAGGCCAAACCATCAGCATAAATGATACGAACAGGTGAATTGGCTCCCATAGACACTTTCTAAATGTTGTGTAAATGATTTCACATTATGATTGTGGAGATATTTGTAAGAGCATTTATATATGAGAATGCACTCTAGCAAGGTCTTTCACTTGTAAATGTCTTTTGTTGCCGGAAATGTTGGATGACTATGTCCCAGCAACAGCATAAAGGTGGTGTTTGCTTTTTGAGGGCATGTGATGAGAAACACGCTTTTTGTTGTTTTCAAAAGTCTCTGTCATGGTTACCGAAGCACTAAATGTCATTGTGTTGTCTGGTAAGTACGTTTCCAGCTGTCAACACAGTTTATGGGAGTTTTCTTTCAGTTGTACCGCAAACCTGACAAAATATCGCCAGACTTCTTTAGTAGTCTTCACAGTCATACAACAGGCATTCCTTCATGATACATAGCTCATGCCACAAAGCGTACAGACACGCTTATCTTAACAGTAGTAATCACTTTGTGAATGTGGTCACCATTACTGAGTATACTGTTAAACAATATAGAGAAACCAGGAAATAAAGTCATAAACAGTTTTGAATGAGTGAGTGCTGTCACTGTTACTTTTCAGCGAGATGCATTTTGGGAACATAGGCTCTGTTGTGGTATTTGGTTTACTTTTGACTGAACAATGTTGCGGCATAGTTGGTCATTTGTTTCTTACTGGATGAAACTTCACCATGGTCATGACCTTGACCTGACCTTGAACTTATCATGACCTTGTATACGTCATATGAAATGAATTGAATTAGGGCATTCTTGAATCTGTCATTTCCAGTTTGTTAGGTCTCAGAATAAATTTAAAAAGTTGAATAGTTTAAAAAAATATCAGCAATGGTATCTGGTCTTGACTCATGACAGATGGTGGTGTAAAACTAAATACACTCACTCATGAGAGATGGTACTGCTAAAGGACATGCTCTCTTATTTAAATAAAACACCAGATGTCATGATGGAGCCATTGTAAATAATAAATATAGGATCTTTGTTGGTATAATTTTGTTCAATCACTGTAATTAATATATTTAGAAATTGTCATCCCTGACACAGATATAGATGTGTGTATGAATGCATTTTTATTTAAGGCCAGACCAATTTTATTTCATCTTTTACAGATTCTTGTCCTCAAAAGAGTGAAAGGCAGAAGGGAAAAAGATGTTTTGATAATTACCAGTGAAGGTAATATTCCTTTATCATACAAGTATTGTACTTTTGGCAATTCATGATGTATATAGGGGGCAAAAAGCAGTCTAAACAAAACTCATGTAATCTTACATTTTTGACCAATAGAAAACATTAGAATTTATTCTTGAAAAAAATGAAACAGAATTGGTGTGCCCTAATGAAATTTTGTTGAAGTTTTCTTGAATGAAACATTTTTTGATGCATTGTTTGAAGGTGATGGTTGCCTTGATGCAAGCAACTTATGGTATGTTTGTGTTGATTATTGTGGTCAGAGCTTAACCTACACACAGCATTCGAAATAACAACTGGCTCGGAGGCCCAGCACCAGTTGTTAATGTATCAGGCTGGCAGTTTCAAATAAAATCTTTGTGCAGGCCTTTGTGGTCTTCAGTAAACTATCTGTCAGTTATTTTTCAGCTAGAGTGTTTTTGTAGTTTATTAATGTTCAGGAATCATCCACGATCCATCATGTTACAATGACCTGTTGTTTCACCTGGTATTTCAGCCCTTTGGTGTAGGAATGTCAACACCAATCAAACAAAGAAAACCTCTTCCAAATGCCATAGGCTTTGCTTGATTTTAGTTTATACAGTATGGCACAATGTTGTCTATTTTGTTTTTATTGGTTTGACTTTAACAAAACTGGCCTGTAGACTTCATTCAGGGCCTGTAGATTTTAATGCATGCAAATAGCAGCTGGTATATTAAAGTATTGCAAACACTGCTAATAAAAGAACACAGTGTATATAATGTAGTTGTGTTGAAAATATCCAATTAACGTTTTCCTCTTGAGTCACAGTTTTCATGTTTCCTTGTTCATAATTTACATGATATTGCCATTTATGTTGTTATTATTTCACATTTGATAAATTTATTTTTATTTATACCCCAGAGATTTATCTTAATGCTTAAAACCAGACACACTAATCTTGTTTATATCTATGATGTGATTTGAACCATTATGCAGAGTTAAAATCTTGAATAAAGTTTTATTCACTTTTCAAACCAGGAGTCAAACTTCAGAAGCTCTAATTGACAAGGGACTTAATTCAGCCCTGAATTCAATAGACAATAAATGAGGGATAACAATAGTTTGGCTTGTTGAGGAGTCATACCCAAACGGAACTATGATTAGCTCATGAAATAATCTCATCTGTTTTCTCCATAGTAAATATGGCATGTTTTGAAATCTGATCTCTCCAAAAAAAGTCTGCCAGACTGGCAAAAAAGGCCCATGTTCCCTGTCATTAAAGGAAACCAGTTCTCCCTAAGGGAGTTGTCAGCTAGACCAAACAATGCCACATAAAAACAACTGGAGAAACTGCTAACAGCAATATTAATAGTTTTTGTTATTAAGCTTGTCAAAGTTATAAATCAGGTCCCACAGCCCCCAAGAGACTTGTAAAATTATGTTCCATGCAAAGTTTTGACGTTGTTTTTGATCACCTAATTGTATTAGCGTCTCTGTTCAGGAGAGTTTCCAGGATCTAAAGTAAGATGCATCTACCTTCTTTCCATCTTCGCTTCCTGTAGAAATGTAAAATGTTTATATCCTTTTGAATTACAGATATTTATTGAAGCAGCCAAAAAAAAAGATAAAAGGAGCATTGTTTGATTGAAAATTCATCAAGAACACTATGATGCCCTACTTGACATTCATATTTTGCCCCGGTCAGATGGTTACAACGTTTTACCCAATGGATTGTAGGTCATCATATATGGGGAAGAGAAATTACTTTTTGCACAAGTCTTTTGACAATGATTGTTTATATCAAGGATAATTTCTAGATGATATAGATAGATGCATCCAGTTTTCACAATATATGACTGGAATCCTTGAACTATCGCTTATCTTGACTGAACTCTTTCAAGTAGGGGTGGTGGGGTAGCCTAGTGGCTTAAGCATTCACTTGCCAAGTCCCAAAAAAACAATGTTCAATTCCTCGCATGGGTCCAATGAGTGAAACATATTTCCGGTGTCCCTATGCCTTGATATTGTTGGAATATTGCTAATAGCAGCGTAAAACCAGAACTCCAAGCACTTCAATACAGCCTGTTATGGGAGGGGAGTACTGGGGGTATTTGCGCCAGTCAGTACTTTGCTGATTTCACTCTGCTAGCTAAATGTGATTTCTCACCTTAAAGTTGATGCCTTTTCAGACCCATTACTGCGTCCATGCTAATCAGTATTTATCCCTGTGGTATAGGCAGGGTATCAAAAATACCTTGTTTAAAGTATTTTTGGTCTACCATTGTCAGCAAATCAAGCTGCCAAATTTCACCTCTCTCTGCAGAGTTCTGCTAGGCCACAGAGGTGGTCCTCCTATCCTAAAGGTTATATCCAGACCACAGAAGGGTTGCTCATACACTGAATATAATACCCAGACTGCAGACACTTTTCTCACACCTTGAACATTATATCCAGACCACAGAGGGGATCCCCATCCGAAAGCCAGGCTAGAGGCAGTCCTAATACCATCAATTTTAGCTCAAGACCAAGGAGGCTGTTACTCTGTCACCCAAGCTGATAGAAGAGGCATTGAATTGTTGTACTTTCAATGTTAATCAACATACACATGTATTTTAAGAAGATTATCTAAAATCTAAAATCAGATTACCTGTCCAGCAACATCATCAGTCATGAATGTAATTGTAACATATCTTACAATAATATCCCTGACCAAAGGATTTGAATTTCAGAGACTGAGAACAGGCCAGATTTAAGACTAACCCAATTCAAGTCACATACCTCTTACTAATGAAAGTCATCCCTTCTTTACAATGATCATGTGTCATTCCTTTACAGGTTCTATTGCTGCAAGCAGTTTATGCTCTAACCATGGCTAGAGTAAAACCATCCCATGATTCTTGAGATTTTGAATACTTTTAAATGGTTTTGAAGGAGTAATGTTTCCAATAAAATGATTAAGCATTATGTTTAGCTATAAAATTTGTCTGCATAAATGTCAGATTTATTATCTGAGTGGGAAAGATTTTAATGACTGCCTGTCCACTCACTCACTCACTCACTCACTCACTCACTCACTCACTCACTCACTCACTCACTCACTCACTCACTCACTCACTCACTCACTCACTCACTCACTCACTCACGTCCATTCCCTCCAGGAAATCAATTAATGAGAGACAAAAAAAGAAGAGTGCCATTTCCTCCCAGAGTGTGAGCCACAGACTGCCTTGCCCTGGTTCATCACCACCATCACAGAGAACACACTTGTCACTCTCAGTACAAACATATAAAGCAATTTAGTCTAGACAGTTTCTGATCAAAACTGACACTCTCACTTAGACAAAAATCATATGAGTTATTGGATAAAAGGTATTTAGACAACAGATGAGCAAAATTCCTTCCGATAAACTAAGGAATATTGAGTATATTAGCTCTGAGCATTTAGTTAATGTAATATTCTTTCTGGCATATTGTACTGTGATATTAATTTTATCTGAATTTGGAAGACATAGGCTCTTTCATTATAGCTTGTATAATGAATTATACAATCAAACCCATTATATTTGGTATATCTAACTTTTTGTGGTAAACATCATTAATCAAGATTGCAAGTTATTTTTACTTCTTTAAGGATAGGATATACTTCTTAAACTTATTGTTTTGCCATTCCTTTTCACAAATTATACCTTAAAACTCAATAACCATAACACATCATTTGAAGTTCTACAAACAAACCTGTGACAACCAAACAATGTTTTGGAAGCTTTACCCAAAAAGTATACCTTAACATGTTTTCAAGCCAAATTCTGTATCATCCACGTTAACCAATATCACATTTAGTTGAGCTTCCACCCTTGTCATTCCACGCAGTGCTCTACATGCATATTCAATACACCATAGATAAATAGATTATGGTAAACGTTAAATTGTAGACTCTAAAAATAAGTTAGTATATTGTATTTGGCAGGTACAAAATAACAAACAACTCTGTGGGAGGAATCATGTTACTGAGTGAACAAGCTCTGGCGCTGAAGACAATTACTAGATTGTTGAAATAGTTCTTCCATACTAATTGTTGGAACTTGACCAAACGTCTCCCCATCCAAACAAAAACACTCGAGCAATTTTCATCTCCACTGCAAAAAAATAGTTGTGGTGAATGAAAAACCAGTAGATCCGTGTTTAACTAACACCAGCTCACACCTGACTTCACTTCAGACAAGGAAATGATGAATTGGTTCTCAGGTCTGAAATGATTGAACCCGCCCATGCGTTCTGATATTGGTAAGGCTGTAGGTATACTGCTGAACATGGCTTGAAAAGATCAGTTCTTTTCATCAGAAGGTTTTACTAATTCCTCATCAACGAAATAAGGTGCCTGACTAATTGGGACATATGTAAAAACAAGCATTCTTCAAGTGTTCTGGGCGAGAGTAATTCTTCATGTCAGATCTCCTGGTGAGGCTCTCATATTTTAGATTGAGAGGAATATATGTTTTGGAGTCTTGTAGTCTCTTACAGATCAGTCCGAAGGTTCCAAGGTCTGGTATCTCATTTTTATCAAACCATTCACCTACTTGATGATATCATTTGTCAAGATTATGACATCTTGAGCATAAATACATCAGTGCTGGAAAGTCCCGTGGAAACATGTCTTTGTATCGTAATAACAAAATGATGATCTGAATTTAAATGTTGGGATTTTGCAGCATCAATATCTGTTTTGACTGGGTTTATGATGTTGCTTCTACATGGTGGGAATATGTAGCATGTTGAAATCCACAAGTGATGTTATACACATCTGTGGCTACTTGCTCTTCTGCAATTTTTCATCAGAAATCAATCAGGTTAAAATTACATACAGCCTGACAGAGACATTACATGTTATCATCCCTAATATCAGCCCTTAATAGCATTCATGGTGTAAACATAGGTGAAAAACATAAATCTCCCAAACTTTATTGAAGGATGAAAACTATGAAATATGACTGCCATAAGAGGAATTCAAGTAGGGTAGCTAGTGTATACACTATGTTATCATGGCTGGCTGTCTCCAGAGCTAGAGGAGCATGTTAATGCCATTCTATACCATATGTTATTCTGCAATCTGTAATCAGTATCCATATGTGATCACTGATGTCAGAAACCAGTGCAAGAGAAGCATGTTGGTGCCAGTCTATACCGTATGTTATCACTGCTGACTGTAAACAGTGCAAGAGAAGCATGTTGGTGCCAGTGTGTACCATACGTTATCATGTCTGTCTGTCTCCAGAGCTAGAGGAACATGTTGGTGCCAGTCTATACCGTATGTTATCACTGCTGACTGTAAACAGTGCAAGAGAAGAATGTTGGTGCCAGTGTGTACCATATGTTATCATGTCTGTCTGTCTCCAGAGCTAGAGGAACATGTTGGTGCCAGTCTATACCGTATGTTATCACTGCGCATGCTGTCTGTAATCAGTGCAAGAGAAGCATCTTGGTGCCACTGTGTACCATATGTTATCATGTCTGTCTGTCTGCCTCCAGAGCTAGAGGAACATGTTGGTGCCTGTCTATACCATATGTTATCACTGCTGTCTGTAACCAGTGCAAGAGGAGCATGTTGGTGCCAGTCTATACCGTATGTTATCACTGTTGTCAGTAACCAAGAAGCATGTTGATGTCAGTGTATACTGTATGTTATCATGGAGAAGCATGCTGGTGCCAGTGTATCCAGTATGTTATCATGGCTGTTTCTGAGCAAAGCATGAAAGGCATATAGGTTCCTGGAGATATCAACAATAGGGTAACATTGATGGCAGTGCGATTTCTGTAGTGCTAACATATCGGCACAAGCAAGAGTAAATAAACTGTCAAAGTGCATTATGTTTTCTGATGGGTATAATTTATCCACCAACAGATGTTTGTCATTTCCCAGCAAAGATAATGCACTTATATCAAAGATTAAAGTCTTTCCACAAACACAAGTCGGCAATGTTCAGCTGCACACAAATAAGCATGTGCACACTTCCTACACCGAAAACATGCTGTGCTTCTTTTATTTGAGAACAGATGCAAAATATATTACACTATTATTCTGGGATTCAGGTGTACTACTCAAAAAAAAAACACATTCTCGTCAACAAACAGATTGTACAAGAAGTTGGAGTATGGTGTGTTGATCATGTTGACTGGCAAGTTTCATTGTGTTATTTTACAAGCATCTATGTGTTGGTCGGTCACTGGTGAGTTTCAAGCATTTATTTGTGTTGACTGGCGAGTTTCATTGTGTTATTTTACATGCATTTTTCCTGTTGACTGGTGAGTTTCAAACATTTATTTGTGTTGACTGATGAGTTTCTCTGTGTTATTTACAAGAATTTCTGTGTGTTGTATGGTGAGTTTCATTGTGTTATTTTGCAAGCATATGTTTGTGTTGACTGGCGAGTTTCATAATGTTATTTTACAAGCATTTCTCTGTGTTAATTGGTGAGTTTAATTGTGTTATTTTACAAATATTTATAACATATCGATGCCAAATAATATGGCTTTTTTGACTGACTGACTGACCAACCTACCTCTAGACTGGTTATATTGTTATGAGGAACTATTAATAAGTTCACACTGAACAAGTTAACTGAATTGGACTGATTAACCTCATAGAAATACGTTTCTTTGATTCTTGTTTAACTCTCATCGATAGTTCAGCTATATGGAGATGATGTGTTGTTAATAATTGAGCCTGGACCAGACAATCCAGTGATCAACATCATGAGCATCAGTCAATAGAAATGCTGCCATATTTCAATCATTTGGTTCCACACTTTTCTCATCTGGGACATGATGACATGTCAATCAAATCTGTTTTCAATGAACTGTAAAACTGTTCACTATTTCTTTATCAAACTTGGCACATAGATAGACCTGTGGTGCCTTTGATAGTTTGACTTAGATTTAGTTGTGCTCCTTTCGGGAGCAGAACTTTTAAGTCCTTTTGTTGCTCTTCTTCCACTTTCCTATATACATGCCAAAACATTTGGCATAATCATAACATGTAGACATATTCATGAAGGATATCTCGCTGTTGTAGGGGATATTGATGACTTTGTCTTCTTGTTGCAAATATATTTATTAACAAAAGGTGTTTTACATTAGTGGGTATCCTTGAAAAATGTCATTGAATTATGCAATGCAGCCAAGTCATTGTCAAATGTTACAACATTTGACATAAGCCATATGTCGTGATGAGACATAGTTCAGTTGTTAATCCTTGCACTTAGCTTGTATAGGATTGGTTTTGTCAGGTGTCAACAGTAGTGAATTAAACAGATATTGATAAAATATATGCAACATTATAGAGAATGAAAGCCTAAGCCAGTGATTTCCCAATGGATCTGTTCAAAGGAAATCATTATGACTAATCTCCTATCCTGTTATTTTAGCAGGCATGTGTGACGTCATCACTAGGGACATGGAACCTTGTATGACTCACGTAGGCCGCTGTATTATCGTCAAGTGTACCAATAGTACGTACTGACAAATAATGACAGTGGAAGCTGTCTAAACCAGCACTCATTGGGACTAAAGAAATAATCCAGTTTTGACAATGTGCTGGATTGTAGAGCTGATGATAAATGTACAAGGCACAGACGGGACTGAGATTTTATGCCAGTGTTGACAACTTGCCAGATTGGACAGATGCCAGTTTTGACAGCTTCCAGTGTATCAGTTAAGAATACTTTTTGATAGGAATCCCCAGATTTTAAGTTTTTATTTGTATTATTTACACCTTAATCTCTTCTTATTGCAAATTCTGCAAGGCCATATTTCTTTATATACAGGAAGTATGAATTATACCATTGAAGTGAGAGCAGGATTAGAATTATCTCTTTAAATGATGATTTTCAATTTTTTTTAGCAGTCAGTAATCAGATATGGCTGAATTATATCTTGTAACTGAAATCAGCTACAACAAACATTAACAAGTTTTCCGTAGAATTTTATCTCCCTATCATCTTGAAAATTCTAAATGCCAGTCAAAGACTTGATAGGTTAAAGCAGACAATCAGAAACAATGGGTGGAGATTATTTCCTTGTTGGATCAAGGACAGGAGTGTGTTGGTTTGATTGAAGATGAATTTCTCCACTAACCTGGGGAAACCAACTGCAGATGTTATGCAAATGAATTGCACAAGGATCATGCATCAGATTGCTGAAAAGCATGTGAAAATATGGTGCATGTGAACATATGTGTTTTGGTATAAAGTTTTGTTAAGAATTTGCCAATGTTCAATTCATATGTAAACAGGACGTATGATCAGTATGGAATATTTTGCAAAATCTATTTTAGAACAGTTGACTGAAGTAAATGCATATATTTACAGTAGTGAGTCTGAACTTTTGATTGTTAGTATATTATCAAAAGTACCACTTTTTGTTGAACCAGATGTATTATGGAATTGGATGAAGAGGCACGTATTACTGTCATGCATGTCTCTTTTGTTTTAGTACATATAGAAGAGAATGTATGAGAAACTTATTCAGAAAGTGTTGTATAAATTTACATCACACCATCAGTTTCAGACGCAATTTCCTGGATTAATACTCAGTCACTTCTTAAACGTGAAAACACTTCATGTTCATTCCCTTTTTCCCAACATCAGATTTTTCCGGTAACAGTGGAATTGAGATGACACCTGAGTGTTTGTTAAAAGTTTGATCTGATATGTATATGCTCTTGGTCTGAGACCTCCACAGAGAATAAACCTGTCACTTGAGATCAAGATAAGCCATTTTCTACATTTTCTCAGAATTGCTCAAAAGTTGTGTCTAGAATACCATGGTGACAGCTAAGAAATATAGATAATATACCCCTTTGTGAAGTAATGTTAATATGGTGTAAGCTGATACAGTGATTTTATGGAAACAGGTAATGCACAATTCCTTGTATCATGCAGATTGTTCTGTGACTATGTAGTACATGATGTAAGGCACACAATCAATAAAATGACGGTGGGTGACATTTACGCTATGTTATTAGGAATCAAGAAGTGAACTGATTTAACAGAACCCTATTACACAGTAATATCTAAGTGCTAAGCTGATCTTTGACTATTGGAGTGCTAAGATTACTTTGTGGCATCAGGGGCCTGTGACTTTTCTACAAACGGCAGACACATTTTAGAGAAATACTGGTCATATTTTTGTGACTAATTAGTCGATGATGTGGTTTAAACGAGAAAAAATGTTTCTTTGCTGTTTAGCGCTGCAGAATTCTAGTTCTATGCCACCTGTCTGTAAATAATTGAGTCATCCCAGACACTCCAGTGGTTAACAGACTGATCATTGATCAGTGATCCAAGTAGTTACCTCCCAGCTGAAACGGCACCATTGTCAACCATGGCTTACCACAGTAAACCACAGTAGACCATGGCCATCATAGATCATGATCCCAATAGTTACCTCGTAGGACAAAGAACCAAATTTCAGTTACATCCCAGAGTTATCTTGTTGTGGAAAACCCAGAGTGATGATGTGTTTATCACTTCACAAGAACCCACAAGCATGGAGATGGTGCTAGCAAACCTTGGAACATAAAAGAGAACAATCTAGGATTCAAGTCCACAAAAACAGGTTTCTGCAAATCCTAGAACCTGGATGACATTTGCCACTACGATGAAGTTGTCTGCAATTTTCCATACAACTTTTTAGGCATCATGGATGACCTTGGGTTACAATGTTTGTGTTCACATTGTCTACGGGCATTGTGCGATTTCCATGGGGACAGGCTGAGGCAAACATGCATGAAGGCTGCACAGAAATCATACGCAGATTGTATGGAGATCTTTGGAAGGGAGATTGTGTGGTAGCCGCGCAATAGCCATAAATATATCTCTCAATCCTACAAATGCTTTAGTTTAAAAAAATCATGTATTTACCATATGATGATCATCATGAAACCACCATACCTTAAAATCTTTAAAAATTTGTCAAACTTTGCTGTTTGAGAAAATTATGATGGCTACAATGACCGCAGAATTGTGATATAATCTCATGGCACCACCTGCCACTGCAGGAATGGTCGCTATGGCAATGTAAGGACACTGTAGACCTATTGCAGGAGAAATGTGAACCATTTGAGCTATTTTAATAATGTTTGTAGCTCTACAAGCTTCTGTAGCCCATTCTTATCACCTTGGCTACTTTCAAAGTTAAGAATTCTTAGGGCTGCAAGGTCATGAGAATAAGAGCCCAGGCAAAAAAGACACATCTCTCTTCACTGAATAATGACTCCTCAGATGGGTGAGCTATCCTACCTCCAATTAGTACTGAAATCTAGAAATAACAAATATTGTCAATCATGACCCATCTGGTGGTTGGTGAATCAACAGAAACATGCTGGTGCCAGTGCATGCAGTTCATTAGTTCTGGAATATTTGAAAATCTCAGTATGGATCTCAATATGAACAATTGCAAAACAAATGTGTGTGTGGTGATATCCTATTGATTGGAAACATTAACTTGGATTGGAAGCCTGGCCATTTTGTGGACTTACTGCTGGCTATGAATATAGTTCTTGATATTTGTCATGGCTCAGTTTTTTAGAAGATTGTAATCAGCATGAAGACTTGAATTTCGTATCTGTTTGATTAGTGTTTATTGGACAAGGCTGAGTGTGGTATTGTTTTCCCAGCAATTTGTTGGCCTTGGTTTGTCAGTTGTATTAGATGCTGATGACATCATCCAAAATCACCATCATCACCACTACCATGACCACCACCGCCACCATTTAGTACATATAGAAGAGGATGCGCGAGAAATTCAGAAAGTTTTGTATAAATTTATGTCACACCCTCAGTTTCAGACACAATTTCCTGGATTAATACTCAGTCACTTCTCAAACGTGAAAACACTTCATGTTCATCCCCTTTTTCCCAACAGCAGATTCTTCCGGGAACAGTGGAATTGAGATGACACCTGAGTATTTGTTAAAAGTTTGATCTAAGAGCTGACTGACAAGGATGGTCAGTTTTACATGGAGTGGTGTAGACAGTAGGCCAATTAATGCTCCATTAGGCACCCAATGTCCAGACAAGATTAATCCCTGATATACTCTCAACACTGCCCATAAGGGATGAAACATTGAGACACCATTGAGCGGAATGTTTGCACATTGTAGTGATCATCAGAGCTAATCGGTTTCCTGAGAAGAGCATAACAGGATGCTATCTGCTGATCTGGACTGTGCAGATTAATCATCTGTGGAAGAAGTTCAAAAGTTGGATGTCAGATGAAAAAGTCATTGTTTTAGTTTGAAACATACTTCCACTTGTGAAGAGATGTGTTTATTTATTGTGAAGACATGTGTTTTGCATCATGTGTTCAATTAGTTTACTTATATACTCAGCACGCAAAGTTCAGGGCCACCCTGATATTCAATATTTATGTATTATATGGATGATAATATGAACTACATGTACTGTGATATTGAAAATTGGTGTTCTTGAACTTTTTGTTGATCATAATAAGGGGGACTGGAGGGTAGCTTAGTTGTTGAAGCTTTTCATTGTCACACAGAAGATCTGGCTTTGATTGCCATCATGGGTACAATCTATGAAGCCCATATTTGGTGTTAAAACTAAACTCACTCGCATGTATAATGATGGGCATTAGTGTTCCAGACTAATGGAGGTTATTTACTCTTCAAAAAATGTAGGGGATCTTGAACTTTCAATTTGGATAGGAAGTAGAAGAGCTACAAAAGAGGTAATAAACTTTTCAAAGACAGACTTATGTACGCACTAATGCTGTCCCATTTCAGTCACATATTCAGTGAATCAAACCGTAGCCCTTCATGAATTAAATTCATTATTCATGGTCACCAGGTCAAGGTCATATGTTTTACTTGAACCCTTATATCCTTTTCCAAAGTGAAATACGCAAGAATGGAATATGTACCACCTTGAAGTAGCACAAGTCTTGTTAGTTTGTCATGTGTGGGCACAGTACTGTCGACTGTAACTATTACACAATAAATTTGAGTGTCATGAGATAAATGGTAATTGTTGTGACAATGTAACATTGTCAACATGCAGGTTCCATATTGTGCATCAATCACTTATCTACAATATTGTATTTGTGAATAATTATTCATATTCATTACCCAATATTTGTGATAGATATCATATTTGCCACAAACTGTATTCCTTGCATCCTAGCATACCACAATTTCTGTTTATCAGTACCCCTAAACTCAATGCATGGGATACACCTGCACAGCACAGTAGTGTCATTCTTCATTTCAATATTTTTCAAGAATCACTGTAGACCATTAATTTTGACAATCATCTAGCATCACACAGTTGTTTGTGTTTGTTTGTTTGTTTCTTCTTTTTTTAATTTTTTGCTTGAAAATGAAAATCATACTCACCAATTTCATGTCATGCATCGACCATTTTTCAAGAACAATTCCTGTACAAACAACTATGGTTGAAAAAAAAGTGCAATTGATGATGCACTCTCAAAACATTCATTCTTATCATGTCAACATTGACTGACTGTAATATATGCCCCAATGGTTTAAATTAGAAATTATGAATAAAGTTCCATTACTATTTAGTATATATTCTGATCATATCCAGTATACAGACTCAGTGGCAAACAGTTAAGTTTTATCATTTGAGTTTAGTCAATGCCAGATGCCATGGAGGATGCCAAGAAGGTACCATCTTTTGGTATGACAGCCTGGTCATCAACATCCTCAAAGAGATTTTAAAAAGACCCCAACACATTCAAATTCTTCACCAGTTCTATTGTAACTTTACTATCAGACAAACTGTTAAACAGAACTTGTTAAAAGGGCACTGTATATCTTGTGTTTTTTCCTGTTTTACTAAGACAGTAATGTTGTACATTTCCGAAGCATTCAAAAAAATGACTGAAACAAGTGACTTGAGCTGAAAGTTCAAAAAACATTTACTTTAGATATCTGTTGCCTTAAACCTCAATAAAGTATTTACAGTTTTCATTATCTCTGAACCTATGAACTGTAATTTTGTATCAGCCAAACCAATTTTCAAAGGTTTAAAAAATTAAGTTTAAACATCTTTAACTGAGTTAATTACAACATTCATCATTCATTCCTGAGTGACGGAGTTGTATGGTTTTAGCAATGTTCCAGCAATATCACGGCTGGGGACCACCAGAAATGGGCTTCACACACTGTACCCATCAGGGGAATCAAAACCAGGTCTTTGGTGTGATGAGTCAGCACTTTCACCACTAGTCTACCCCAGTGCTCCTGATCATTCATGGAATTCATGAAGAACCACACTAGAATCGTTCTTCTTTAGTAAGCAAGTAGCAAATGGTCAGGTTGAATTGACATGTCATTGTTTTGTGTCGATTGATGTTCATATTTTTTATCCCTGGATTGTCTGTCTGGTCCAGTTCCGATTATTTACAGACTGCTGCCATATAGCTGAAATGTTGCTGAGTACAGCATAAAACTACACTCACTCATCATTCATGAAATAGTACAACATGACTGTGTATGTTAATAAGAAGATGTATTCTTGTGGAGTTTGTAACAGAAGGCTGTAGGATTTCAATGCTACTGAAACAAAAACTGTTAGCTTTCCTGGCTGGCTTTTCCACTGTTGAACAAGCTATTGAATGTTAAATGTATAGCCTGTAGCACTACTGACAAGATATACCAGTGTTCAATTTCCTGTGGTAATTGAAATAATGATACAGAACTCATGATGACACAAGTAGTTCATTGCAGCTCACTGGCAGCTCACTGGCAGCTTATTGGCTACCTAATTGTCTGGTCCACTCTGTAAGTTGCAGACAGCTGGGAAATTGCTGACTGATGTTAAACAACAAACAAATCATCTGTACCCTATCGCTAGATCAGAGTTTAGTCATAAAGTGCATCCCTTGAGTGTTGTGTTTAAACAAAAACCAAACCAAATCCAACACAGTTTTTCCTCTCACTGGAATGGGGTACAATGTGTAGAGCTCATTTCTAGTGTCCCTGACATGATATTGCTGGAATATTGTTGAAAGTGGCATTAAAGGTCATATATACTCTAATAGGGTACAAATGCAAAATCAGTTGCTGACATCGTTATAAATGAAACCCCGTCATTAAAACTGCTCATTTCAATCTTAAATTACCTTAAATTGACCTTTTTGTCAACAGTGCACAATTCTCAACCGCAAACGAAATTTCAACCAATCAGAGCGGCTCGTCTCCGTGACGTAATAGTGGGTACAGAAATAAGGGTCTGTGCAGTATTCATCTACATTTCAGGGGTTAAACTATTTCGTTTACAGGTTTGTACAAACCTGAAATCGCGAAAGCTGTTGAGAAAAATGAAAGCTATATGTTCTCACAATCTACTATCATTTAGTTTTGTCTCCTGCTTTGCCTAGTTTTCGAGTTACAAAGCTTGTTTTCATAGACGATTCTGTCAAAATCACTTGGTGTCGCTAGGTTGTAATCTGTGTTAGGTGGTATAAACCTACACGTTATTTGTCATTATTCACTCAGTTAATGAATTTATAATAGTGGTAATATAATTAGTGGTAACGCCACTTAGATTACCCGACAAAAGCCCCCATTTGGCATTTCTTTTGTCTGGATCGATCAAAGGATTAACAGATAACACGCTGATTGATTAATTAGTTTTATGGGGATTTAAATGGAGGATTTGTCAAAAGGTAGTGTTTATGTATGTACATTTACTAATCTATACTGAATACACTCTGTTGTGTCTGTGTCTATGTAAAACAACACCCTTCTTTCAAACTCTAAGAAATAACTGCCAATACATTGATTGATTGCTCATTAGTGGCTAACTAAATAACTTTTTAAAAAGAATGATGCACATTATGCAATTAGTTGCCAGGTGTGCTATCTTGGGTAACCAGTGAAACTATACAGCAATGTGAAAAACCTGAAACGATACATCATGTTTCCGTATATTAGACTGTTAAAAGACACATCACTTGGGAAATCTGCAGATGAATTATATATCACTTGTATTTTGTGGATATTGATGGATACATTCCTCGAACAAGGTAATAGCCTGACATTGCTCCTATAACTTTAATTTTAATATTTGCATTTTTGTTTTTAATAAGTTGTCGTAGCTTTCAACAGAATCATTGTTTTCGTTGTTAAGTGTAATGAAGCAGACGACATACACTAGTATGTGCGTGCGAATTATGATTCATATAAAACTATGAAATGTCTACATATTACATTCAGTATTTTCACTTCAACCCCGACCTCGCTTAGGTTATGTTACAGGTTGTGGCATGCAAACTCCTTTTGGTAATGATTCAAATACATATTTATGTAGTTTTGATTTTCTAACTTGATGAGAACAAACCATAGATAATCTCATTAATTCAAATGGATTTGACTTCACGATTTTCAAAAATGGCGTCTCTCTGTCTTTGGATGAATGCTATTTAAGTTTGTTTTCACCGACTTACAAAGGGACAGTTACTTTCTACTGGTAGTAAAATATGTATTTTATTGATGGACAATAGGATTTTGCATGACATTCCTTATAACGTAACAATTTCACTCTTGGAAGTGAGGTGGAGCTCAATATAACATTGATGCAATATAAATGTCACTTCGACCCCCATCTTGCTTCCTTGGAAGAAGTCCTTATGTTAAAAGTTGTGTCATGCAAAATCCTTTTGGACGTGATTCAAATGCATATTTAAATACCAGTAAAAAGTAGTTTTGATTTTCTAACTTGATGAGATCACGATTTTCAAAAATAGCGGCGCCCTGTCTGAGGATGAATGCTATTTAAGTTTGTTTTCACCGACTTACAAAATCAAAATTACTTTCTACTGGTAGTAACATATGTATTTTATTGATGGACAATAGGATTTTACATGACATTGCTTATAACATAACAACTTCACTCTTGGAATCAGTCAATATAAGGGGTCAATATAATATTACTTACGATAATATTGTCACTTCGACCACAACCTTGTTTCCGAGGCAGAAAGCGTTATATCCATGCAAAATCCTTTTGGTCAGCAATGTTTAGTAAGCAGTCTTGATTTTATAAACTCAATGAAACTTGAACTCCATTTTCTATCCTGGAAGCGTGGTTGGGGGCGAAGCATCCGATTTAGTATATACCACAGGCTTCCACAAAGCTCACTTCACACACAGTAACAACCAATTTAAGCACAAACTACGGAGTCTGGTGGAAATCTGTGCATAGTGACACCATCACCCTACCCCAAGGAACAATAGACGGCAACACAACAATTTGGCATGTCTTTGGTGACGTCAAGAAATCAGCAAAATGATGAGCTTACTACACATTTTCTGTACATTTAACAGGAAATCGTTCCTTCTATGACGTCAGTGTAGGGCTCTGGCGACAGAGTTACGTAACCTGTCTGCGGTTTCGTTAGCGGGCGAGAGAGAAGCAGATGGCTTTTTAGCAACTTTTAAGTGATATTAATTAACCACAAGTTTTTTTAAAAAAATAAAATGGTGTTTTGTTTATGACTAAGCAAAAGTCTTTCATATGTAGTGATAAAGAGAGTACCAAAAAATTGAGTGGTCCTTTAAACAAAACTCACTCACTCACTCATCTGGAATGACTGTAGGCTGACATCAGTAGGTGTGTCAATTCATGTTTATGCATAGCTTCCTCACATATGAAAATCGGATGTATAATAATTGCTGTAATTTGTTTAATTTAATTTCATTTATTAAAAAAAATCACTTCTATTATATTTTAATATTTTACCCCTGATTTTCCAACGGTATGTTTGTCTTCTAACTGGAAGTGTGTGCATTCCCAATGTAAAGGGCTGCTGATCCACAAGTGGATATTTCATTAAGTCTACAATACAATACCACACGACCATGCCCCATGACTACATGAAGAGGATATGATGGACTATGAGACACTCTTTCTTCTTGGGGTCTGGACACAGTTTGGCAATATCGGACCCATGATGTATAACCATCTTGAGGGGGGGTCATCATAAGTTGAAGAATTATATTCTGTAACATTTTGTCAATTCCAGTGAGTGAAATGCATTTCAGAAAGGATAAAGATACCTTATACCTAGAAACACTATTTTGGGTCATTTTTCTTGTATTGACAATTGGTCATTTCAGTAAAGGTAGAATAGGTCAGCATATTCACCTTACTTCCTGATCACTGTAATGTACCATGTCGCTTTAACGTGTAGGCAGAATGGGAGTGTAGACAGAATGGGAAGACACCATAATATCCTGGTAGAAGATTCCATAACACTTATCAATACTTTAAATATCCAGCAACTAGCAGTATGTCCGCTGCTGCTGCTGCAAAATGACGTGTTGACACTCAGGTGGGATGTGCTCATGTCTAAGATAAAAGCCACCTGTAGAATTATTGTCACATCTTCACTCTAACCTTTTCAATCAGACAGTTTTCACAGCATTCAAAATATAGCTAGGACAATACTTTTTCCATCATGTTTTGTAGACAAATGTGTAATTAAGTAACTAAGCACATTCGCATTTGTCCCATCACTAAAGATTACAAGGGTTGTAAAAAGTTTGTAAAGGGGATAACTCATCACGTATTTGCCTGAAGCATATACCAATTGCCTGTTCTTCAATAAAAAATGAATTATTTGCATTAAGCCCCTGAAGCATAAGAAATGGAATTGATTCAACACAGATCCCCAAGGAGTAAATTACACTTCATTTAATCTATGTTTGAATTGATTAGATGAATAATTTGTAAAATTTGCAAATCAAAATAACCAATAAGACTGTGTTCTTGAGCTAACCAGAGAGATCAGTTATATAATCAGACCCTAAATGAGTAAGGCGACCAAGATAAAATTATTACATGACAGTGAGGCATGGCTCCTAATTTGTTACATAGGTCATCGGAGGCTGATCAGTCTGTGGGGAGATCTGCATTTCTCCATGTGCTATCTCTAATTTCTTAGCTTTAGTATGATGAAAGGGAGTTTGGTACATGGGACAAATTGTAAGTATTTCATTAGGTTATAGTATGCAAGCCTTGGCCAATTTATTTCTGCGTCCGTGCACATTTATCTTTTCTGGAGCAGGGCCCACTTGCACAAAACGATCTTACCACTACAATTATTGTAAATCCTTAAGATCGCGATCTTAGGCTTCAGCTACAATCGCCATCCACTGGCACAAAGCGATTGTAGACTAAGATCATTGTAAGTGACAATAAAAACTTAAAATTGGTCGGAACCAATTGTAAGGAGCAGATATCATTGTAGTCCATTGCAAAATGGCGTCCACGTTTGTGTCAGTTTCATGCAAATAATTAGCTTTACATTTGAGGATTGCTTTTATATTGCATAAAACTGTATGATTTGCCTCGGCACTTCAACAACTTGGAGAATGCAACATCGGTTTAACATCAGAAATATCGTTATTTGTGGTAGTGAACAAAATGATTATCGAGTCAATATCATAAAGAACTATTCTCACACGATTCAGTGTTGGAAAAAGTATGAACACCATACCTTTATGACAAACAAGGAAAGGATAGTGGCTATGACCTTTTCAATAATACAAGGGCAGCTAATCTTAGTTTTTCTGCAACAGGCCCCCCTAAGTAATTGAAGGAATTACAGCAAATTTGAAGGCATTGCATCTCAAATGTAAACAAACGCAGCGATATCGGTAATTTAGCGGTAATAACAGAAATACATCGGCCCTATCGGAAGCAATGTCGGTAATACTGGAAACACGATCGGCCATCTTCGGAGATTTTTCGGTCGCGAGCGGAAACTCACGCAGCAAAACATGGCGTCGTTGGAAAAAGCACCCGTCTCGGTGAGATTTGTTTTTAGTTTCTACTATTACATTTTTATACTTATCCATCTTTGACCACCCATGTTGAATGCGTTTAGGTATGAGGTGTTGTCGGGGCAATAGCTTATGTTTTTAGGAAAAGATAGTCACTCTAGGAGAGCGTCACAAGTCATGCCCCTGTAGTTTGTTTACATCTGAACATTGAAGTCGTGCCGATGATTACGAACGTGCGCCAGATATAACATCATTTTTTTTTTGTAAAATGTGTTTAAATTTGTCAATTGCACCTCGTAGCAAGAAAAATTATGGCTCTTAAACTTCTTCATGGCGCACGTTCATGATGTTCGTAATCATCAGCACACTGATTAATATCGTTTTCATATTTCCCTGTCATGCATTTTCCACAGCACTTTCATAATCATGTCACCCTTTCATATCTTTACAAATCTAATGCTTGTGTGATATATATGGGATTTTACTCCAAATAACACCAACCAGATGCCAAACTATGTTTCATTGACTGGCAATGACAAATCATGGTACATATAGGAGTTATATCATAAGGAAATTCTATTTATATGCTATCTTTTAATTTTCAGGATTATTAGGTCAATAATTCAAGACCCAACTTTGTTAAAGTATTTGTTTGTATTTAAATATTTTCATAAAACATGATAGTTCTGTGGTTGCAGTATCACATTCTTAGTTCATAAATGATATACATGTAGAATGTAGCGAAAATAGAGAATAACCCACGAGGTAAATTGGTCATATATGTTATCTTCCATGTTATTATTTCCTTCTTCTATGTGATCATTTCCTTCAAATATTTGTGGGTATGTTTTGCTTGTTTTTGTTTGTTTGTGTGTTTGTTTTGGTTTTTTGTGGGGTTTTTTTTGCTGTTTTTTGTTGTTTTTTTTCATGAAAATTCTGCAAGGTGCGATTAAGAAAGGAATGTCACTTGTGTGCAGTAACCAGTTCCACATTTTATTTGCGTAGCATGCTATGAGCACTTGCAGACAACTGTAGACAGGAGTCGTGTTATTAAATTTCTACCTCCGTCTTAGGATCGTCTTTGTGCAAGTGGATTAGGGCAGTTGTATGGTGATTCTAAAGTTGATAGTAGGGGCCTAAGATTGATTGTAACTAAGATAGTTCTGTGCAAGCGGGCCCAGAACTTTAAAACCGTTTCATATTTCTTAACCAAACTTGGCACATAGATAGCTCTGCTGGTGTACTGGTGCCTTTTGGTAGTTGATGACTTCTGAATAAAATATTTTTGGCATTTCCTTGGCTGCATTTTTGAAATTGGTGGTAGTGCTCTTTTCCAGAGCAGACCTCTAAAACCATTCACTATTTCTTCTCCAGACTTGACATAGAGATTGTTTTAGTGGAGTATTGGGGCTCTTGGTAGGTTTGGAATGGTGAATAAAATATTTTTCGCATTTCCATGGCAGCAAGTTTAACTTCGACTGAAATTAGAGCTAGTGCTCTCCTCTGGAGCATAACTCTAAAACCATTCTATATTACTTCATCAAACTTGGCACATGGATAGATCTGGTCTTGTACTGGTGCCTTTTGGTAGTTTGGGTATTCTGAATAAAATATTTTTGGCGTTTCCATGGCAGCAACTTTGACTTTGAAATTGGTAGTAGTGCCCTTTTCTGGAGCAGAGCTATAAACCTGTTCACTATTTCTTCAGCAAACTTTGAACATAGCTTGGTCTAGTGGTGTACTGGTTGCCTCTGGGTAATTTTTTTTATTCTGATTAGACTGTTATGGCATTTTCATGGGAACAAGTTTGACTTCAACTGAAATTGTGCTCATTTCAGGAGCAGAACTGTTAAATCTTTCATTACTTTCCTTCCACTATTCCATGTACACACGAATACATTTGGCAAATTCATAACTTGCAGACATATTCATGAAGGACATTTTGTTGTTGCAGGGGATAGTGATGACTTGGTCTTTTTCTTGTCTTGTTGTTACAAACAGGGACAGTAGAGTAGCCTAGTGGTTGATGTGTCAACTGGTCACACCTTGGTTCAATTCCCCAGATGGGCACAATGTGTGAAGCCCATTTCTGGTATCTGCTGCCATGATATTACTGGAATATTGCTAAAAGCAGTGTGAACATTCCAATACACACACTCTCTACAGACAAGCATATTTTTATCCCCCTGCATGTAATGCGTGGGGATATAGTTGACACCTTGTCTGTCTGTCCATCCGTCCATGATCATTTTATTTCCAGAGCATAAGTCCAAAAACATTCAATATTTTTAGACCAGAATTGGTAGCTATAATATACTGAAGCTATGGTTGTGCCTTTTGCTATTTACAGATTTTTGGCGTTTTCATTATTTTTTTTTTTCATGGAATGTTTTGGTCTTAGTCTTATGGCAGGGTGGGCTTTGTTTCTGGAGCAGAACTCAAAAAAAGTTCAATATTCTTCTGCAAAACTTGGTAGATATATCAATCAGAAGCTAAAGTGGTGCCTTTTACTATTTACAGGTTTTGTAATTATTTTCCAGGTATTTTTCCGGAGCACAACTTGAAAACTTCTTAATATCTTTCAGCAAAACTTGGTAGATATGTGAGGCAGACCCCAAAGTTGTGCCTTTTGCTATTTACAGACTTTTGTCATATTTATTTTTCTTTGTTTCCATGGAAACAATTCAGACTCAAAATGGAGGGATGGGCTACGTTTCCGGAGCATAACTTGAAAATTTTTTGATATCTTTCTGCAATCCTTGGCAAAAATGTGAGCTAGACCCAAAGGTGATGCCTTTGCTATTTACAAATTTTTGGCATTTTTGTTTTTCATGATTTCCATGATAATAATTCAAACTTAATCTAAATAAAACATCAAGTAACTGTCAGATGATTTGTCCTTTTAAATATATGGGTGCCGGAGAGATGTGTCATCTTCTGATGACTCTTCTTTATTTTGGAAAAAAATAGAAGTATATGACTTCAAACAACATTTGTGATTATAAAATATGATTTAATATATAAAAGCAATAGACCTCTACCTCTATCAGATGTTTTGTCAGGTAATCCCAATGTGTAAAATTGTTACTTTCCAGTCAAAGTATTGGAGGTGTGAAACTTTTAACCAATCACATGTTGGCTTTCTGAACAAGAGCCATCAAGAGATAACATATCATGCTGATATGGTGCAATTTGTAAGTGGAGTTTGGTTCATTGTTACTGGACACCATCAGGTCAGTGAAGAATATAGGAAATGTAGGTCAGTATTGTGCAATAGCATGCATCATCAAAAGGAATTAGTTCACCACAAGACAGATCTGTATAGCAAGTTTCATTGAGAAATATTCAACAATTATTGAGTCATGCTCCACAAATACATCCTCTCATTGTCAGTAAATTCCACTTTGTCATCATAAAAGCAAAACAAACAGAAAAAAATAACTTTAGAGCATTCATCAATAAAAACAGGGATGTTCACTTTTGTAATGATGAGGAGTATGATGTTTCAGAGTATATTTATACAATTGTAACTTCATCAGGTGAAAGTGATGCTTTTCATACTAGCTAGAGAGAGTTCTAGCATATCACAACAGGGGACACCAGAAATGGGTTTCACACATTGTACCCATGTGAGGAATCAAACCCTAGACTTCAGTTTAATGAGTAGATGCTGTAACCACTAGGCTGCCTTGCATACATGTACCATCATGTGATTGAAGTAGACATTTTTTTAAATTTTCAAGTTTACATGTTTTACTTCTTGAGACTGCCATTCAAAGACTTCATTTATGTATTTATTTCATAAATAAGGAAAAACAGGTTAACTTTGTTGTAAAACTAGTGACAGGGACAAAGCTTTTTCAGATAGTTTTAATCATGTTTAGTATTGGAGAAATAAGGACATAATTGCAAGGTAATCCCATATAGTTAATAACTGTCTTGTGTTAATAACTGTTAATAACTGTCTTGTGTTAATAACTGTTAATAACTGTCTTGTGTTAATAACTGTTAATAACTGTCTTGTGTTAATAACTGTTAATAACTGTCTTGTGTTAATAACTGTTAATAACTGTCTTGTGTTAATAACTGTTAATAACTGTCTTGTGTTAATAACTGTCTTGTGTTAATAACTGTCTTGTGCTAATAACTGTTAATAACTGTCTTGTGTTAATAACTGTCTTGTGCTATTAACTGTTAATAACTGTCTTGTGTTAATAACTGTTAATAACTGTCTTGTGTTAATAACTGTCTTGTGTTAATAACTGTCTTGTGTTAATAACTGTTAATAACTGTCTTGTGTTAATAAACTGTCTTGTGTTAATAACTGTTAATAACTGTCTTGTGTTAATAAACTGTCTTGTCTTAATAACTGTTAATAACTGTCTTGTGTTAATAACTGTTAATAACTGTCTTGTGTTAATAACTGTCTTGTGTTAATAACTGTTAATAACTGTCTTGTGTTAATAACTGTCTTGTGTTAATAACTGTTAATAACTGTCTTGTGTTAATAACTGTTAATAACTGTCTTGTGTTAATAACTGTTAATAACTGTCTTGTGTTAATAAACTGTCTTGTGTTAATAACTGTTAATAACTGTCTTGTGTTAATAACTGTTAATAACTGTCTTGTGTTAATAACTGTTAATAACTGTCTTGTGTTAATAAACTGTCTTGTGTTAATAACTGTTAATAACTGTCTTGTGTTAATAACTGTTAATAACTGTCTTGTGTTAATAACTGTCTTGTGTTAATAACTGTTAATAACTGTCTTGTGTTAATAACTGTCTTGTGTTAATAACTGTTAATAACTGTCTTGTGTTAATAAACTGTCTTGTGTTAATAACTGTTAATAACTGTCTTGTGTTAATAAACTGTCTTGTGTTAATAACTGTTAATAACTGTCTTGTGTTAATAACTGTCTTGTGTTAATAACTGTCTTGTGTTAATAACTGTTAATAACTGTCTTGTGTTAATAACTGTCTTGTGTTAATAACTGTTAATAACTGTCTTGTGTTAATAAACTGTCTGAATTTGGTAACAAAGCATATTCCCATAAAGTAGTTTTGTGTATGTTCATGTACTCATTTAAATGCTTCATGCTTATCAGATACGTTTAAGATGAACACTAAGTTTTAATATTCACATCAATGCAATTATTACTACACTGAATAAGTGAAGGTTTTAGAAGTGATCCTCCATGTACGAACCACACAAACAGAACTTAAAATTCCCACTCAGTATACCCTGGTATTTATAATTCTGGAGACATACATTATAATATTCTCACTTAAATGTCTAGTGACTGATTAGCTAATAGCTATTGCACAATAATTATGATTATTACCACATATGCCTGAACAATCATACTTAAAAATGCTGAGAAAAATATTTTATAAACAAACAATATTTTAAGATGTTTTTTGTCCTTCCAGCTTTATATAATGAACAATATGAGAATAGATTCTTACATTCAAATGAACAGGCATGCAAAGCCCTCATGTATTAAGTCTTTCATAGAATGCTACACCTTAGTGTAATTAGAGCTCTCACTTCATTTCAATCACATTCACACCTCAGTATTTTTTCTTTGAAACAGTGTCCCATTGTGCTTTGGTGTGCAGTTTCCAGAACAAAAAATACATTTTCACAAGATCAATTCGCTGATCAATTCAAACTTCACTAATCTGTAGATATTTCTGCATTGACAGTTGTTGTGACTTAAATTTTTGATGAGTTTGTGAGAAAAAACTCCCTTGGCGCCAATAACGCTGTGGCGCTCAAATTATCATTAGCATGCTTAGCTGAAACAGTGATGGTAGTTGTGAATGTAAAACAGGCATAGCTTGTGGTTGTGTTAAAAATACACGTCACATTTGCCTTATGTTTAATGTCTTCGTGTGAGTGAGTGAGTATGGTTTAACACTACTTTTTGTAATATTCTAGCAACCCAGGTCTTTGACGTTATGTGTAGATGCCTAAACCACTAAGCTACTCCCATTCCCCTGTATATGAGCTAGTCAGGTATGTTGTTCAATCTGTGAAGGTCCGGGGTAGCATAGTCCTTGAGCAACCCATGCTTGCCATAAAAAAGGCTACTATGCTTGTCGTAAGAATCGATTAATGGGATTGGGTGGTCAGGCTCACTGACTTGGTTGACACATCATTGGTTCCCAGTTGCACAAATCGATGCTCATGCTGTTGATCACTGGATTGTCTGGTCCAGACTTGATTATTTACAGACCGCTACTGGTTAGCTGGAATATTGCTGAGTGCGAGGTAAAGCTCACTCACTCAGGTATGTTCAAGTTACACTTGGATCACTATTATTGGATATTAACAATTAAATAAACAAAGAAAGGTAAGGTAATCCTAATAACGAAATGGTAAGGTACTATTATTTGGAGTGAGTTAGTGAATGCTATCATTTTTGAATGCATCACATGTTCTGGATGTTTGATGTCAAGATGTTTGATCAGATTCCATTTGGTTCAGCCTGAGATCAAATCAAACCATTTTGCAGACATTTTGACCTTGACTTTGATTTACATCTGTTCCTATGAGTTGAACATAAAAAGCTTATAACAGCTTTTTTATTCTTACTGTGCCATGAAAGGAGTAGTGGTGTGATATACCTTAATTTACAATGCATATTCAACAGTACATATGATTCATTGAATTCAATGGTTTGATCTGAAAACATATGAAACTTGTTAAAAACAAACTGAGGCAGATTATCCAGTTTTTCCTGGTTGGCTATAGAAAATGCACAGTGCCCCCCAGATTATATGTTTCTTCCATCAATAACTCATTTCTGCTATCCTGAATTCGAACAAAAATGTTTTAGGTTTGTAATACACCTGCTAAAATGGAGGGAGTAGGAACTTATGAAATAAAAACACTGTACGCCTCTGGATATGACCTTGACCTTTACTGAAACAGCAACATTTGCTGGTAAAGACAGAGCAGACATAACTTTATTTTCAATAGTTATCTGTACCACTTGCTTCATATCTGACTTGTCCTGAATAGTAGACACTAAGGTAGAGTGTTTGAAAATAACATCTTTCAAACAAGTTAGGTTTGAAGTACTGTCCCTTTAAACTTCAGCCTTGTTACAATGCTTGAAACAGTGTTACAGAATGGACTGAGAACTGTCCCTTTAAACTTCAGCCTTGTTACAATGCTTAAAACAATGTTACAGAATGGACCAAGAACTATCCCTTTAAACTTCAGCCTTGTAACAATGCTTGAAGCAATGTTACAGGATGGAACATGAATTTTAAATAAGTTAATGATTTGGTTAGACAAAATAGAAAACTGTATAGCATCTTGGTTATTTGAAAATAAGCTTCTCGATGAAAAATGTTACTTTTCGTAGCTTATCATTCATGAAGAAACATCAAGAATTAATCTGCGTAGTTGATTACAGCACTATGGTTCCCTGAAACACACCCTCTGCTCTGTGCACTGTATAATAATGAACACTCATTCACATTACATATTGCGGCAGCTGGTTTTGTGTCTTAATTACAGATTACATGAGAGGAGTTATTCTAATAAGTTCCAAGCAACACCTGCTACTGTCAATTGTTACTTTTTTATCGTGTTAATATTATTGTATTTTTATGCATAATCAGTTACCATCATGTATATATGCAATTTATTTATAGTTATATATTTGTAATTTTTGTGTAGATTTATAAAAATCATTTTTAAAAAATGAACACGAGATGAATTATCTAGAAACCTGAAAGATCGGAAACCTAGTTGTAAGTCCAGTAGGATGTATTGAACCCTGTCAGTTCAACTTACTTCTAAAATCCCAAAGGGTTTGACAGTTGGATTTTCAACATTTGTACTTTTGTTGTCAATACATTTGGAGTCATGTTTCGTAAACAAGCACTAATTTTATTTGCATTTATTTGGTCTTCATAAGGAATATATCAGTGGTTAGCTACCTTAGTGAAAAAAGCCCTGGTTTACACATGATTGTTGCTAAAAAAGTTGGGCAAGCCCTCAGTACTGTCTAGATGGCTACTTGGCTTACGTGCAGAAAATGGCTATGTGCATGTATATGAATAAGAATTGTTTGAATTTCATCACTTATATAAATGTGTTAATGTCAATGAACATTAGCAATAATTGTGATTAACTAGCTTAAATGTCAATGAAGATTGGTCAGTCATCTGACTGGAAGCCCATCAAACCCCTTATCTGGTAATATTCATGGATTGGTGAAATCAGCGCTCGTTTAGTAAAACAAATCACATCCCGACATGCTCTTTTGGTTTCAAACTTCTGTAAATTGCTGATGATGCTTGCCGGTAACTACAAATTTATACATCATGTAATTATAGTAGATCAAATTAAAAAAATTAAGTGTTTGCAAAAAAGTTCTCTCACCAAACACAAAATAACACAGGTACATTTCCTGTCTTCACCTTTTTAGAAATTAATTAATAACATGATGAATAAGTGTACAAGGAGAGTTGTGACATTAGTCATCTGTTCATGAGAACATTGATATGAACATTTCATCCTGAAGGCTACTTACCATATATTAATTTAATGATTACTGAGAGATTGTTCTTAAGTAAATGTGTGTGATAGAGATTTGTATGTGTTTCATATAATACTGTATTCAATATATTTTGTGCCCTGCGCACTAAACTAAGTGACATGCTAAAGAAAAACATATTGGTATATCTCAGGAAAAGTGTTTGGGGGTGGGGCAATTATTAGGAAGATCCCACAAAACAGTCAATGGATATGTATCACCAACTTGTTTCTGGATACAGTCTTGCTTCAATGTCCAGTATTGAGTACTTTGTTCAACTGTTGATTGCAAGACAATAACATTATCCCTGTAGTACTGAATATATAGATAACCTGTCATCACAAGAATTCACCTTACGGACAGTGAGAAAACTTTGATTGTTTGGGGGAGGGGAGGGAGAAGAAATGCATCAAATATTATATATAAGAGTTAGGTTTTAATAGAAACACTTGTCTGTCTGTCTGTCTGTGCTTTGAAGAGGAAGTAAGGCAAGGGGGTCTGGGAACATGAACACCACAGCCATTACCACCAAGTCAGTGAGTGAGGTTAGCTTTACACTGCACTCAGCAATATTCCAACTATATAGCAGTGGCCTGTAAATATTTAAATCTTTGCCACACAATCCAGTGATCAACAGCATGATCAACCAAATCAGCAACAAGCAAGGATTACTGAAGATCAATTCTAACCCGGATCTTCACAGGTCCATGAGCACTAATTACTTACCTAGCACATAGTCCGTCTTGTTAATTTCTCACTGTAAAAAGTACAAACTGACCTCTGGTTTTTGACTCATTGTAATTCAAACTGAGATCTGTACACATGGAAATATGCACACAATCATGATCACCATTGTAAGCTTTTGTAAACATAACCCATAACATATGGAAAGAATTGCATTTTTCTCTTTCACACATTGGGTAGGCAAGTGGTAGAAGTGTTTGCTTAACACACAAAAGTCCTGACATTGATATTTCAATATGGGTCCCATGTGAAGCCCATTTCTGGTGAGTCTGATATTGTGATAACATATTACAGATTTATGTACAGAAATATATATTTTAGCCTTCTTGTAACAGTATTTAGTCCTATTTCATCCGATATTATCTACTGATAGATTTAAATGTCAAAGTGTTTTCTATGATAGATCATTCATTGACTACTAGGAGAAAATGATATAAGTTGCTAGTTTTGAGGACAAGAGTACTGTTTTCAATGACTACATTTCACAGGCTGTACATCTTCACAATTTTCTTGATGATAGATATTGTCAGCTGTCACTCTGAATCATAGTTTCATGAGATGTGTGACACCCCCATAGTGACCTTTGTTCAAGTCTCTCATCAAGGAAAATTAAACTAATTATGTCTACCCAAACCTATACCTCAAAGGGTTTAATTAGTACAAAGTCATTTAAAGTCTTGGAGTGGCAAAGAGCATGATGTCATTCCTTTGTACAAATTAAAACCAATGTTTGTGTATACTCTTTTGGGACCGATCACAAAAGCTGAAGCATGCTAGCACTAATTAAGATAAAACCAATACATGTACAGCTTAGCGGTAAGCATCAGAGTTCAAAATGTCTAGATGTTCAAGGCGCAGCTGTAGTTATAATTTCCCTACGGTCCAGCCTTCAGTGGGTTGGGTGACAGGAAAACATGCAGCCCAAGTTGGAATCATTATATTGCACGACTAATTACATGATGTATGAATAAACAATGGATATACTTTCCCCTGGGTTGTTGCTCAAGGTACAGTTTTTATTTGTTGAAAAATGGCCATTGTAAATATTTTGACTGAATGTCCATCTGCTTTTTGGAGGAAGAGAGCAGCCGTCACATGTGAGAAATTTTTTTTCTCCATGGATTTTGTAGACAGTGTTTTGTATTGTGGTATTGCTGTTTGACATGAGTGCAGAGGTGTATCCCTTGAGTGTGGCAGGATTTTATGATCACTGATTTGAATTTTGGTTCACACTGATTGCATGTTTAACCTTTTGAAGACTCAAATATGTAGCATAAGAAATAAGGACATTTCATCTTAAATACTTAGGCAAAACAGAAACTTCACAAAATGTAATTTTTAAAATAATGAATAATTTTTCTCTTATGATACATCTACTGTTTCCTTCAGAGCATTTTATAAGGGCGCTGCGCCCTGCCCTTTTTTCTGGCGCCCTGCTCCTTTTTACTGCACCCTGCCCGGTACTTGCTAGTTGTGACAGAGCACAGGAACAGACTGAAAGTCAGCAACTGTAACATGCATGTTGTGATCAGCCTAAACACTGACAGCCACAATGACACTGACTTCGAAGCTGTTGTGAAAAACTTCCTGAGAAAAAAGCAAAGGAGACTGTAGGTTAATAATACATGAGGCTCAACCTGATCATTTTGTTTTGTTTTTTATTGTGGTTTGTGTCCTTTTCAAACTAGGGTGCCCTTTTCTGTAGAAACTTCGCCCTGTCCTTATTGTGGTCTGGAGGAAACACTAACATCTATGTATCCGAAATGGGATCCCTATCTTTTGACTCTAGAAAAACATGAGCAAAACCCATTCAAACTCATCCATTGACGTTAGTGCCAAATCAGGGTTTGCACGTGTAGTCAATCACATGATCTTTGCATCAATGTTTTCTTCATTTGCAAGTGTTTGCATTGGCTTAAAAAATTGGAAAAACACTTTTAAACCACAGTTTTAATGGTACTTTAAATGCCACGATTGTCAAATTTGCAACATGAATGTGCCATTAGGATGTTGCAAGCGGGAAGATCAGTTACTGACGTCGCAAGAGCAATGGGATGCAGCCGCCGTACTGTGTATGACTTGTGGGGTCATCTACAACAAACTGGCACTACTTCAGATTGCCCAAGGTCGGGTTGTCCATGTGACCATCGAATCATCCTACGTCACCTACGTGACAGATTTCTGCCAGCTACATGAACCAGGGCTGAGATGTTTGGAGGTCGACTGTCCTCACAGACCATTCAAACTTGGTTGCAGACTGCCAATCTCCATTCTTGACATCCACATCGTGGGCCAATATTGAAGCCGCTTCATCAACGTCAACGTCTACGTCTACGTCTACTGTGGGCCCAAGGTCACATCTGATGAACTCAGAGAGACTGAAATCAAGTCGTCTCTCTTTCTGTGGCAACGACTGTTCCCTGTACTCATTTCTTTCATGGCGGGTCATGGCCCAGGTCTAGAGCTCCAGCATGATAATGCTCAGCCACATACCGCAATGTTGACCCGAAATTTCCTTCAAAACTAGGCACCGAGGTCCCCTGACCTTAATCCAATAGAGCATATCTGGGATGCACTTGGGAGAAGGCTTCATGGTCTTAGGAACCAACCTCAGAATTTGCAGGAACTTGGTGCTGCCTTGCAAGAGCAATGGCGCAGAATCACCAACTACATGTTAACAAGCATCAGGCAGTCAATGAGGAGATGGTGTTTGTCAGTGGTGAATACACGGGGCGACCATACACAATATTAAACTGAGAAATTTTGAATTTTTTGTTCTTGTGACTTGACATTCTGTATAACGGCGGTGTAGCCAAATGGAACTGATTGTGGCACTGTCATTGTATGGAGTACATCACACAGATCTCAGCAATGAAATAATAACAACTTAACCATCTTACCATCTCTTGTTCTTTTATAGTACCCTGAAGAAAGAATGTGAAGTTTCTTTTTTGACTCAGTATATCACAACAGTTACGAGATGTCCTTCTCTGGAGAGTGACAGACAAAATGTCATTTTGTCAGCATAGTGCATGACAAAATGACCATTGATATATGCAAACTGGGACAAGATGCATATGACATACCTGTTAGCCACTTCATGTGACAAACACAAGACCAATTGCTGAAGACCAATTTTTGTTTGATTTGTCACTGGTCACAGTACGAAATTAACAAACTTTTTGATTAACTCAAGAGAAATCGTTATGTCAGTCTAACTTTCATTGGCAATGTATATAACCTTATCTTAATGATATATATGCATAGCACCTTGTGAATTTCATCCATCGCAGCTTGTTGTTAATATATATCTTTCAAAGAAATAGTAAGTAAATCAGCTTTAGCTTTATAAATTTGATAGTGGGTCTACCCATGAAGATCTGTGCTAGAATTGGTCTTCAGCCACTAATGCTTGTTCTGACTAACAGGATCAGGTGATCAGGCTAACTTACTTAGTTGACATATCATCATTTTTAAATGGTATTAAACAATGCTCTTTCTGTTGATCACTGGATTGTCTGATCCAAACTCATTTATGTATAGACCATCCCATATGTAATCAGCAAACAAACAATACTAGTTCCATACTATAGTTTTAATCATCACTGGAAACCAGAGGAAATTCAAAATAAAATGTGTCTGCCTTGTGTCAGTAAACATGCAACAGTACATATTTACAAAAGCCTGGAAAGAAACAGAACAGCTTCAGATCCATTCCCTGGATACTACTCGCAGGTTATGACAACAGGGACCATACAAGTTCATTTATTTGTTTCAAGATACAACTGCATAAACAGTTTCAAAGTGTATAAATACACTACACATGGATATCTGGAGAGGGCTAGCTTGGTACTATTTGTGTGATGCCTTCTTGTCAGTTCTAATGTAATTATGTCCAAGACAGTCAGATGGGGGGAAAATGCCAGAACGCAAGTTGGAATGTGTACCTGACTATGCTTAATGATAATCTTGTTATTGGTCTAAAGTGAGTTAAGGCAAAATGTCTAATGTTATTTTGTGAATTTCTTAAGTTAACAATTAAATTATAGAAGTGTTTAGGGAAATACTCTCAAACAAAGTTAACCAATCTCCAAAGGTTTCCATTCTCTTTGTTGTGATAAATATAGACAGATTCTTTTATTTTTTCAGCACATGAATTTGAATGCAGTAAAATATTTACACTTTGGGTGAGAGTATGATTGTTTCAACCAGTATACAAAAATGTCGATCAACTTGAGTTCTTCATGACCAAACATCTTATTAGCAAATACTGTAACACAATTCAATTTATGAATAATTCTTTGTCAATTTTGGGATCAATAAATGATACAAAACATTTTTACCACATATAAACAAGAGAGATATTGTTTGACAATCACTATGTAGGTTTTCAATAGAGTCTGCCATGTTCTTCAGGAATACAAGAAAAAGAAAGCTGTCCTGTGGATAAGTATACTAGTAGGTAAACCATCAGCTTGTTTTGTGCAAAGTCTGGGGTTGAGTACACGTGAGAGTCACATTTCGGATGTACCCTCATGGGATACTGCAGGAGAGTACTTGGATGGGTGACCAATGACCATGCTTGGCAGCCTGACTCCTGAGAGTTCCTTGGACTTTAGCCTGCCCCACAATGAAGCACAAGTGAATGTGTACCTGCTGGGATAAGACTTCTATGACTGTTGACCTTATAGCACCTCACAGGCAGCTTGGGTTTAGTGCACATTGAGCCTTTGTCTGGGGTAATGTTTTATTTACATATTTGTGTGTGTAAAACTATAATTAAATTAGCTTTACTGACCAAAGGATATGTTTATATGCAGTCAGTATTGTGGTGATACTGTTTGTGACAGAATCGATGAATCACTGATAGTCTGGTGACAAACGGATCCAAGGATGTATGTCTCAGTTGGTCTTTTCGAGCTTCTTGTTGAAGATGCAGAGGAACGTCCCTACAAGTCTACCAGAAGGATGTGATCTGTAGTCAAGACATGTCTGGAAAATCAAATGCAAAGTTTTCACAACCTCGGTAACCAAGCTGTGCTGTTCCATATCCTCATAAGAGAAATAGAAACTGTTAACGCCTAGTTGACGTGTACACTGGAATTCAAATGCTAGAGGTTTGATGAGTATTTTTTTACCAACCCTGCTGAGATGGTTAATTCTTGAACAACATGTATGGCATCTTGGTGACCTCTGTCAGCAGCAGACAAGGCCCAGTCAGAACTGTGCCCATCAAGATGCCAGTTCTTGAAATAATGGACCACAACGAATGCTCTACTGTATTATCTTTGCCCATTCTTATTGCCTTCTTCCCCCAACAGCCCATGCCCTCATTTCTACATAAATTTACCTTTCGTCAAAGTCTGCAATTACAATGGTAGGTGGATGTTTGAGTGGCAAAGTTGCTAGACCAACACATCAACAATTGGCTTGCCATCCTCTGGGACATCTGTTTAACTCCCTTCATCAGATTACTACAGTGGGCTTCCATTCAACTTCAAATTTGTATGACAATAGAATTATACCAGCGCTTTTTACAGCCCAATTCCTACTCCTTGAGGAATGCTGTTTACAGAGATGGTTGTGCACATTGTGTAATGGACCACGAGTCGTTCTATGGTGGATTGGCTCTTGTTATTAGTTTACTCCACCACAGGCTTCTGCTTCACATTGTCCTGTCTTCAGCCTGTGTATATTGAGTCTGTTTGATCATAAATGATCTGAAAATGAAAATATGCTTGAGAAGAAATGGATTTCATTGGTATTTCCAAATAACATTCATGTTTGAGGTGAAGGTCACCAAAGTGATCGAGTCAGATTGAACCAAGAAAAGGTTGCAGAGAAAGTGATCCAGTTTGATCTGAAAATGGGTTACTTTTCCTTGGTATTGTCGGAAGATGTCAAGGAGGAAGGGTTGTCGTAAATATAAGAAAAAGTTATTAACAAAATTCATGTGGCATTTCAAAAGTAAATTTGATAAGAAAATTTGGTTCAACAATCCTTGTCAGTTGCCATCAATGTCAGCTAATTCCCATGTGGATCCAGACTGCTGGGCAAGCGAGTTAAAATCTAACATCACCTCAGCAATATTTCAGCCATATTGTGAAGAATCCTGTAACACATTGATTGGGCTGAAACACTTGCTGTGTCTGCTATTTCACAATGTCACCTTTTTAAGATGCTGCCTATTATTCATGCTGAAAAAATACAAAATAATGTTTGACAGATCTTGATAAACCATTGCTTGAAAATTCTGTGATTTTGTATGCTGTCAAGATATTATCTCTGATATGAGTATAAATCATGCAATATCTCTAAATCATATTACTTTTTGTCCTTAACATAGCTCAACGCATGGTGTGTTGGTTATTCAGTCAAGCACTCATTAATATTTCAAGCATGTCATGGTGTCTGTAAATAATAGGTCTGAACCAGATGATTCAGTGATGGGTGTTTTGACCAGCTGATCTATCAGGTCACTCCTACAACCAAGAAGTAGCTGTGGACTGGACTCATGAAGGTTCAGGTTAGAACTGATCTGCTGCACCCTACACTTGTCATAAGGTGTGAGGTCACACCCTACAACCAGGATGTGGCTGTAATGGTTCAGGTTAGAACTGATCTGCTTTATCTTGCACTTGTCATAAGATGTGAAGTCACACCCTACAACCAGGATGTGGCTGTAAAGGTTCAGGTTAGAACTGATCTGCTTTATCTTGCACTTTTCATAAGATGTGAAGTCACACCCTACAACCAGGATGTGGCTGTAAAGGTTCAGGTTAGAACTGATCTGCTTTATCTTGCACTTGTCATAAGATGTGAAGTCACACCCTACAACCAGGATGTAGCTGGGGAATCGATCCATGAGGATCCATGTTCGAAGTGATCCTCTGCAGTCCCTTGCTTGTTGTTAAAGCTGAAGTCACTTCCTAAAGCTGGTAATTAACTGTGGACAAGTGAAGATCCAGGTTTTTCAGTATCCCATGCTTGTTCTAAGAGACAACCACTGCATTGGTTTGCTCATGCTTGTTGACTTTGTTGACCTCTGTCATCATGCCACATTTGCACTAACCAACCAACCAACCAACCAACCAACCAACCAACCAACCAACCAACCAACCAACCAACCAAACAAACAAACAAATGCTCGTGACTAATTCTAACATTTAAGAACCACAAGGCAACTCACCTGTGTTATCCATGTAGTATTACCTCACCAAGTCATCTTAGTATTGTTCTGTAAATAAAAATTGGAAGTAATTTATTTAAGAGATGACAATGCAAGACCTACCTCATTTGGAATGAAGGAAACACAGTGGATTGTGCATCTACTCTGCATGCAGAAAGCTAGGCCCCAGTGACAGCAACAGCTATATTGACAGGATGTTTTCCTTTTGTTTAAGAACTCATTCCATCTTCTGTCATGCTGTGGAACACACACTTCAAGCTTGAGAGTCCCATGGGTATTTTAATGAAGTATCGTTCCAAAGTGGTGAGTGTCTGAAGCCTGTATTTTTCAGATTTTCCTCTTGTGTTAAGAAGCTACAACATAATGAAAATGGGGCACTGGGGTAGCTTAATGGTTAAAGTGTCCTCTCGTCATACATAAGGACCAGGGTTGATTCCCCTCATGGGTACAGTGTTTGAAGCCCATTTCTTGTGTCTGCCACTGGAACAGCATCAAACCATACTCACTTACTCACAGTTGAAAATACTGTTCAAAGTAACAATAAGCCCAATGCCCACTTACTCACTATCTCACGCACTCACTTACTCATTCCCTCACTTACTCACCCAATGCTCACTCAGTCATTCCCTCACTCACCCACCCACCCAATGCCCACTCACTCATTCTCTCACTCACCCACCCAATGCCCACTCACTCACTCACTCAGCATCAAATCACTTCACCACAGGTCCTGTGAGTTGGATTCAAATAAAGGATTCTGTAGAAAGAATGCTTCATTCAGTGTGAAACATATGGAGGATGTTGTGAGCACCAATGAACATTAGGAAATGTTTGTGTTCAACAATTAATGAGGGTGAGTTTTATATGCACCAATGAATGAAGATGATGAGTGTTGTGAGCACCAATGAATAAGGGTGAGTTTTGTGAGCACAAATGAATAAGGGTGAGTCTGGTGAGCACCAATGAGTAAGGGTGAGTTTTGTGAGCACCAATGAATAAAGGTGAGTTTTGTGAGCACAAATGAATATGAATTTTGGGAATAGATGATTGAAGGGATAGGGTAAGTTAGGCTTGTGCTGTATGTTTTCAGCCCAAACAAGGGAGAAGCAGGCTGCTTACCAATGGTCTGATTACAAGACCTGTCAGAAAGAATACACACTAAGTGTCTAATGAATAAACAGTGCTGTAGTGGAGGTTGTACATGAATAGCAGAGACCATGTGCTGCATGTAGACAACTGAGGTCATGGACAGGTAAGACTCAACACACTTTCCTCACTTTCACAGTGAGGTGGTGGAGTAGACAAGTAGGGTAGTGGAGTAGACAAGTGGTTAAAGCATTTTAATATTGCTAAACATAGAATAAAATTCACTCATTCACTTTCCCAGTGTGAAACATGGTGTTACAGTGATATGTTGTAGTTTGTAAAAGTAGACTTCATAGAAAAAATCAAATTGGATCCTACACCTTTAACGCAATAATATAGGACAGGTGCCAGTCAAAACCTTCGAAATCAGCTATGATATGATCATATACAATGAAATGTGTAATATAGGCTATCGGTCTTTCATGTCTCTTGGAACGTTACATAACAGTAGAGATCTAACCATTAAATGGAAATACATCATGTAGAGTAGAGACCTACAATCCATGAAGTGAAGTGACATAGTTAATTAAATTACAGACATGGACACCATGGCATGACTCATTGGATCATAAATAAAATATGGTGTTCTCTGGTCGTAATCTTGAATTTTGAAATCCCCCAGATATGACAAAAACAACTTAAACACACACATACACAAGTATATTCAGTGACTCACACATATACATGCACACACATGCATACACACAATGACACACACTCACATTAGCATTTGCATGCAATGTACTCATTGCACTCATTGGAAAAGGGAAACCACTCTTCCTCTCTCTCTCTCTCTGTACATTACCTACCCTTGAAATGTGAAGGTCAAGGTCATAACATTAGCTTGGAAATACACTTTTAGTTGATATAATGGAAGAATGTAGATTGTATATTGTTAACAATTTGTATGGAATGATTGTTAAACTATCAAGCGGTATTGACTCACTCTTAGTCATAGCTCATAAATGATAAAGTATAATGTTTTCCAGCACCACATGTTATGATTTGTGGTTTGTGTGATGATTATGACAAGTGCAGAATGCTCACTTTTGTTGTCGAAATCTAACAGCCGACTTATACTGACAAATCAGTTTTTCAGCCATTGTATCAGTTGTAAGAAGGTCCTTCGAAATCAGTCTTGCTGAGACAGGTCAAAGTTCATGAATAGGGCATTCCCAAGTTTTCGGTTTTGTGAATAGGGCACTTTCACATTCTCAATTGCGTGAGTAGAATGCTCTCACATGGTCAGTTTTGTGAATAAGACATGCTCACACTCTCAGTTTTGTGAATGGCACATTCTCACATTCTCAGCTTCATGAATAGGGTAGTCTCACATACTTGTCCTTGGTAAATAAAGGCATTTTCACATTTTCAGCTGGTGAAAGGGGCATTCTCACATGATCGGTTTTGTGAATAGGACATTGTCATATTCTCAGCTGGTAAATGGGGCACTCTCACATTTTTAGTTTTGTGAATAGGGCACTCTCACATTCTTGGACTTATGAATAGGGCATTCTTACATTTTCAGCTGGTGAGTGGGGCACTTCCACATTCTCATCTTCATGAATATGACAGGCTCACATTCTCAACTGGGGGGTGAGTGAGTGAGTGAGTGAGTGAGTATGGTTTTTACACTTTTTCAGCAGTATGATGGCAGGGTACAACAAGACAGGGACATTATACATTACCCTTCTTGGAAACTTAACCCAGATCTTTAACATCTCTAACCTCCAAGCTGTCCTACATAGCCATACTAGCTATGAGCTCAGGTCAAGTCATTGAGTGAATGGGTCTGAACAATGATGAGCTGAACAATAATCAGACTAGCTATTCTCGAAATGTTTGTCGCCCTATGAACTTCTACATCCATTCTTAAAGGTAAGACACTGGCTGTGATTGGTAAAATTAGGAATTCTTAGGGCTACGAATGTTTCAAAATGAGGGACCAGACTCGCAAGATACATATCAAGTACTGATTAGTCAGTTCTTACAGACTGAAACTCAGCAGACATGGTTAGATGATAGTTAAAGGCTTGTTATGGGCGATATAAGAACATTAACAAAGTATGGAGAAAATCTTGGTGTGTTTAGAGACACGATCAGTCATTCATCTTTTTCTTGCGAAAAGTTTAATTCTTCATAAATAGTGAAACCCACTTAGTCTGGAAGCTTTCCGGAAAATCTTAATGAACATCACTGATAGTGAATGGATGTTACTCTCCTTCAATTTGAATGATTCACATATATAGAAATTTGTTATTTCTGACCTTTTCCCTGAAACCGTACAGTCTGGGTTAACATAGCTACCTTGATCCCCTGTCTATTGTCCATCATAGAGAATGTCTACCTCTTTAGCAGCACTTCATAAAGTGAGGATGAAGTATTCTCTCATCACACTGAAGCCCCCAGTCTGATTTTCCATGATGGTGTAAAGTCATCTTCTAGTATCCTTTGACTATGTATGTCTGGAATATTGCTGGCAGTATACAAAATCCTGAATGCTCATTCAATTAGTGCATTTGGTTTTGTGGTCTAAGGCTTCATTATACTCCACACAGAGTTAACTCCCCTAATCATTACAGGATCCAATGATAGTGGGCTAAAATCCAAGATTTCCCTCAGAAATGACCCTGCTGGGATTTTAAGCAAATATTTCTTTGAAAAAATTCTTAACTTCTAAGAATCAATTCCTTGTGGCATTCTGAATTGACAATTTCACTGAATACTCCATGACCCATGTTGTGGCACAGCATTGTACCTCAATGCAGCACATAGCTACATTGTATTGTTTCACATAACCTTTACATATTTGCAAGGTCAAAACAAATTTATATTTAAAATGTTCAGGTTGTTCAGTACAGTCACTAAACGACACGGACCTTTAACTAATAAACACACTTCATTGGCAGTCACTAATTCTGTTAGCATCATTTGTACAGATTAAGTGTTAACTCTCCTGGGTTATAAATGCACCTAAAGTGGTTTTGACTGGAACAATTCAGACACAGTTGTCTGGAAGATGTAATCAAGAGAAATTAGCTCTTACTTCAGGTGACATCGTCATTTGTTTAGGACCCTTCTCAGCAGAAATATGACAGTGGCCCCTTCACTGTAGTGAAATTATACCAGCAGGACTTTGATTAGTTTCATGCATTGTACAGCAAATTGGTAACTTGGCTAATAAAGTTCTACATCTTATTGGTCATTACTCTGTGTTACCCTGTCAACAATTTGACAAAATGTGTCCAGAAACTGGACCACTGATATATGAAAAAAATCCTACACATTTTTTATGAGAGACCTAGAAAGATTGTCCAGAATGAGCGAGTAAATTATTTGAATGCTTCTTTTAGCAATATTCCAGCAATATCAGAGTGGGGGACACCAGAAATGGGCTTCACACATTCTAATCATCTGGGGAATCGACCCCAGGTCTTTGGCGTAACAACCGAATGGTTTAGCCACTAGGCTACCCCAGCGTTGTGGTTCAGAGTGATGAGTTGCAGATTGACCAGGTTCTACAATGATTAAAATCCATTCCATACAAGTATAAACAGGTTGCAAATACTTCTGTGGTATGTTGTTACCAACTCGTGTAATTTTGTTTGTTTTCGCTTTAATGTTTCGACCCGTGAAGGTCCCGGAGTAGAATAGGCCTTCAGCAACCCATGCTTGCCATAAAAGGTGACTATGCTTGTCGTAAGAGGCGACTAACGGGATCGGGTGGTCAGGCTCATTGACTTGGTTGACTGATGTCATCGGTTCCCAATTGTGCAGATCGATGCTCATATTGTTGATCACTGGATTGTCTGGTCCAGACTCGATTTTTTACAGACCGTCGCCATATAGCTGGAATATTGCTAAGTGCGACGTAAAACTGAACGAACTCACTCACTCACTTTAATGTTTCAATCAGCCCCAAACTATATAGGCTGTTCCAGCCAATTGGCTGCAGTGTTCTGATTGGCCCATAATGAAACTGACCTTATGATTGACCTGAATGATATCAATGATTTCTTATCATTGTTATATTGGTGTTAATTTACAAGAGTCTGGGGCCATTATTGAATACATATCTGTTTCCATGAATGGACTTCAAGATGGTTTTGCATTTATGGAGTAGTACACTTTAAAACTATTTGCCCACTTGTCATAAATCTATTACAAATATTTTTGGTTTTAATATTTACTTAGGAACATCTTTTAATTTCAGTTCTTAAATCCAAATGTAAATTTGATGATAAAGATGGTACATATCACACAATTGCGCTTGGAAACATTTATAATATATTAAATTTATAACATAGAACTTAGTTTGAATGTAATCCTCAGTAAATGACAAAGTGTTGTGTTAAATGTTATATAAACTTTAATCTATTTATTCATACAGTTCGATATAATGATCCTACACTCAATGGAGTGATTGTTTCATGTGACTAATTCGATGCAATATCAGGTGATCAGTTTGCTGGGGATGTAGAGTGTGAGTCACTGTCACTTATGACTTGTCAATCACTTTCCTTTACCTGTCAGTCACTACTGATCCAATTGCCAAGTCAATAAAACAGTCAGCGACCAATCAGAGATTGAACGTCTGAGGCCGCTAGAGTCTCACAGTAATGGCATGAAGTGACACCGTTTGAATAATGGCGAAACAATGCCTACACTCGGTGCACTGCCTAATTAAGTTACATGACTTAGTCACAATGCAGTATTGAACCAAACTAGAGCCGTGGACTGAAGTTTAAACATATCAGAAATGAAGTCTGGATGGTGATAAGGCATGATATTGGAGAGTTAGAAGGCTTAATGATGTGACAGTCACGTTGGGATGCATCATGATTCAGGATTGAACATGCATCACCAGTGATGCATCAGGTCACTTCAGCCTGAATTCCATGTGAAGAAGCCACAAGGAATGATGAAAAGTCTTGTGTGAAGACAAGTGGGTCCTTTGGGTTACAATGACTTTGTGTTTATAGAGCTGTGACCTTGTCCTTGAAGGAGGATGTGAAGTGAAGGTGGTATTATCTCTGAGGGTTGTTCAGTGTTTTGTTTCACAAGATGTATTGGGTTTGGTTTTAGCTGAGACTGAGAACAAGATATTCAATTGTTAGGTGTAGTATCAAGGGAGCCAAATGTTAGCTCTCCCAGAGTTAGTGAGTTTAGTTTTATTCCACACTCAGCAATATTCCAACTATGTGGAAATGATCTGTGAATAATCAAATCTGAACTGGACAATTCAGTGGACAAAATCATGAGCATCATTCTACTCATGCTTTTGATCACTGATTATTGGTTGCTCATTGCAGCTTGTGTAAAACTTTGTAGAGACATTCTGGTAAGTAGATCAAGGAAAGATAGTATTGGCTATAGTACTTCTAAGGGAAGTAAATGGTGATGACTGTCATTTATGGGGGAAGTAAATGGTGATGACTTTGGAATTTGTAGGTCATTCTGAGGGAAGTATGTAGTGATGACTGTCATTTCTGGGGGAAGTAAATGGTGATGACTGTCTTTTCTGGGGGAAGTAAATGGTGATGACTTTGGAATTTGCTGGTCATTCTGAGGGAAGAATATAGTGATGACTGTCATTTCTGGGGGAAGTAAATGTGATGACTTTGGAATTTGTAGATTATTCTGAGGGCAGTAAGTAGTGATGACTGTCATTTCTGGGGGAAGTAAATGGTGATGACTGTCATTTCTGGGGGAAGTAAATAGTGGTGACTGTCATTTCTGGGGGAAGTAAATGGTGATGACTGTCATTTCTGGGGGAAGTAAATAGTGGTGACTGTCATTTCTAGAGGAAGTAAATGGTCATGATTGTGACATGTTTAGTGCAGAGACTATTTCCAGAGACTGAATGCTAATGCCGTGCAGTGTGCAGTTCTCTACAAGTGAAGGGAACTGGTTGGTTCCAGAATACATTAGTATGATCCAAAATTACTGGTTGAAGACAAGGATCCCCAAGAATATGGCTGCGGATTTATGAGTGAAATAATGTCACAATGCCCTTGTCACAGCATTACCAGTATGGTCTATGCTGTATCCCTCACATATCTGTTTCCATGTCAGGCATGTCTACTGGGAATCCAGTATTATGATGGTAATGATATTATCACATTCAGTCAACATTAGGACGTTCAGCACATGCTTTTTGCTGGTTTTCCTGGTTTCCATGGGGAATGTAACTCCATAATTGATTCCATGACCCAGAATAACCTTCCATGTTCAGAATGTGATAAGACTGTCACAAACACTATAAGCAATGAAGTGATAAGCCTGTGAGACATGCAATGCATTACTACTGCACTAGTGACATTCGGGGATGTAACTATTCAACATTCATTCACTCATGGTATCGCTGATCTTTAAGTAAATAGTTGCTCCCAACTCTTACTTAAAAATCTATTAGTTTCATTTCCTGGCTGCACTAGACCTCCAGGGCTTGCATTTTGACAAACCTTACCTAAAACCCAGATCCATTCTTCTTGTTCTTGCAATCTAAAATTACCCGCCCTTGATTTTTATCAGCAAATTTGATTAGCTATGCTACTCTGTCTAATGGACCAATCAGAAAGAGAGTTCAAACCAATCTCCATGTTGAGTTCATGACATCAAAAGATGGCAACCAATCCCATCCAACATTGAAAAACTGTCAAACCCACAAAAGAAAGTTCTTAAAAATATGGTAAAGATGTATTCATGTCGATCAAACTGGTGGTTAAGTAAACTTTTATCATTTCCATATCTTGATGTTTGATTTATCAGACAAATGTTAATGATAACTTGGAACAGATGATTTAAACAAATTAAAAACACAGGTAGAGATTCAAGGATTACTGTTGCTGTATCAAGAAAAGGGAGTGAATAAGTTTGCTTTGCACCACATTTAGCAATATTCCAGCAATATCACAGCAGATAACACCTGATATGGATTTCACACATTGTACCCAAGTGGAGAATCAAACTCAGGTCTTTCGCATGATGGATGAACAGTTTAACCACTAGGCTATACTCCGCCACCCTGGAGATATAGAGGTTGCGACTCCAGTCTCTGCACTCAACACCACATTGTTTTGTGGTCTATTAGTCTACATTGAAATCCAAACTGGAGTGAATATGTGTCTGCTTGTTAAACTCCACTATCTGTTATTTTTTGCTTTGCCAGTCTTTCATTAACACATTGGCTGCTTTGAAGGAAAACAGTTGAAGCATACTATTTAAATATATTTGCTGTCACAAGTATCTACTGCTCAGTGAACTGAGTTGATTCTTTTCAGTAAACACCATTATGAGGTATACCTGTTTTTTTCTAGTCTTTATTAAGGAGGAAGGCAAATAAATTAACAAAGGCTATAATTCTGATAAAAAAAAAAAAAAATGAATGAATTAAAAATTACCAGTAGAAAGGAAATCAATAAAACATTGTTGTTTTATATCATTCCTTAAAATATAATACGTATGTATGCTTTACATACTATAATGAGAAGATAGAGCAAATGTAGGATAAGTACTAGAGTTGAAGGTGTGGAAATATGAATAGAAAGACTGGAAAGGGGAAAGAATAGATGACGTGAGAGGGAAGAGCATGTGGTTGGGGGGAGGGGTGGGGGAGGTGTTGATAGCTGTGTGTTTGTCAAGGTATAGATGAGTGCCATGTGAAATGAGCATAGATTGTATAAGAGATTATTTGTCATATCTTCCTACGAACCTCTGTTCTAATATGGCCATATTTCGCGGTTCTCATAAAATCCCCTAGCGGCAAAATATGGCAGCAGATTTATTGCCCTTTTTTCTGTCCAATCAGAACACGTGTTACATCAGCCTAGATTCAACTTCACAAATGCAAGCAATGTGGAAAAACAAATAGAAGAAACATTTGAGAATCGCGCTTTGGAAGAGGTTCTAGTTTTCAGGATGCATCCGGAAATTACAGAGATCTTGCAAACGATCACTTTTGAAACAAGGTCGCTGATTGCACTGCTAAATCTGATTGCCTCCAATCACAAGTCTTGAACACTCGCACCATGAAAGGGTCGTATTAGAACAGACTTTACATAGGAAGATATGACAAGTAACCACTGTGGGAAGAGAATGTATTCCCATTGATCTTCAAGAAATTTTCATAAACAAAAGATAAACCAAGAAATGTAACCCTTCATTGTTCGATTGATGGAGGTTGGCTCTACTTGGTTGATTCATAAACCTCCAAATATGAAATAATGTGACCCAAGTTTCATATTTGCTTTAAGTATGTCTTCAAGCTTAAGTACCAATTCCTTGTGTATCTTACTGTGTTGTATTGCCACTCAGATGATGGATATGCAAATAACCTGAACGTTAAGCATATTTCTTGGTGTGTTTTGGGGCGACATAAGACTGGGAGATTGTCCGCACTGACAGTGACGTGAGCACATGGTGTAATTCATTTAATCAAAAGCCAGTGTCTTGGGGTAGCTAGATCAATGCCTTGTCAAGTCAAGTATACCTTTTTACTGACATTGATTGGGGTTCTGTCAGCAACAGACTGAGACGAGGAGATGATGAGATATTAAGGGGAATTCGCAAGCGTTCGGAACGCATGGATGTGATGCTGCCTGAAATGAAGCTGTCACAGCCTTGCTGAAGTCAGGGGCTGATACAAATAGTACTGTCCGTCTACTGTAATCTAATTGCTATCTCTCAACTATGTAATAGCTTCTCTCATTGGCTGATACTTTGTCTCGCTCTCTGCCATTGATTGGAGCTCGGTGACTGATATGGTTTGAGGTAGTGTTGGTGTCAGTGAAATAAAGTTAGTCAGGATACAAATATATTACTAATCAATTCCTTTCCTTGTGCTCTCTGATCACTTAGAACATGCACACCTTCGGGCAACTTTGATGAGATCCACCATGCAAATAAAATGGGCCCTTTTACAACAAACTGATAAGAATTCACTTTTTAATGATATTGATTCAAAGAAAAATCAAATACAACTGACATTTTCGCATGGCAAGGTTTTTGTAGAAAATGTATTGACCTGATTTTTTGGTTGGAAAATTATGGATATGCATAACATAAATCAATATGAAAACAACATTGCAATCATGATATTTTTCTATTCAAGGAAAAAAATTTTGCTTGTAACACAATTACATAATCTGCTTAATGTTCACAATAGTGGTGTGACTGTGCATTGTATCTTTATGTCATATATCATATACTATTGTTATAGGCTTCTTTAAACCATCAATAAGATTTTAATTAATTTTATTTGTGCTCCAAATGAAAATGCCACTTGTAGATTGTATCACCCTTGCATATTGATTTCATGGACACTAACTATTTATTGTATCTATGTATAGTTTTTAATCAATGAATTCCTGTTTCTGACACAGCAGCACCATTGCTACCACATTTACATTGAGTTTGTTAGTATTGCATCAACAGCATTGAACACTGCTCCTGTTGACACTAACACTGTTTCTACCAACACTGACCCATGAAGGTCCCACTGTAGAATAGGCCTTCAGCAAGCCATGCTTGCCATAAAAGGCGACTATGCTTGTCGTAAGAGGCGACTAACGGGATCGGTGGTCAGGCTCCCTGACTTGGTTGACTCATGTCATCGGTTCCCAATTGCACTCATGGATGTTCATGTTGTTGGTCACTGGATTGTCTGGTCCAGACTCGATTATTTACAGACTACCGCCATATAGCTGGAATATTGCAGAGTGCAGCTTAAAACTAAACTCACTCACTCACTGGCTCACTCTACCAACACTGCCTCTACTGACACCAACACTACCTCTTCTAACGCCAACACTGTTTCTACTAACACTGACTCAACTAACACCAACACTGTTTCTACTAACACTGCCTCTACTGACACCAACACTACCTCTTCTAACACCAACACTGTTTCTACTAACACCACCTCCACTGACACCAACACTGGATCATTTTCACCAACACTGCCTCTACTGACAATGCATCTTGTTCACCAACAGCGTGTCTAATTACTTCCACTAACACCAACACTGTGTCTACTGACAATGCACCTCGTTCACAAATACTGCTTCTACTGATGATGCTTCTTGTTCACCAACACTACTTCTACTGACTGTGTCTAATGACTTCCACTGCCACCAACAGTGACACTACTAAAACTGCTTCTTGTTCACCAACACTACTTCTACTGACTGTGTCTAATGACTTCCACTGCCACCAACAGTGACACTACTAAAACTGCTTCTTGTTCACCAACACTACTTCTACTGACTGTGTCTAATGACTTCCACTGCCACCAACAGTGACACTACTAAAACTGCTTCTTGTTCACCAACACTACTTCTACTGACTGTGTCTAATGACTTCCACTGCCACCAACAGTGACACTACTAAAACTGCTTCTTGTTCACCAACACTACTTCTACTGACTGTGTCTAATGACTTCCACTGCCACCAACAGTTACACTACTAAAACTGCTTCTACATCCTGCTCAAGGCTGTACATTCATTCTTTTCAAACAAGTGATGAACATAACCACCTTTTTCTTATCTGTTGATACCGGATACTCAGGACCCGGCAGGATCATACGTTAGTATGTACTGGGATCAGACAAACTACAAACCTGTATTACCAACACATAGATATGAGTTTCTAACAAAAGTAGAGAAAACACTGAGTTGATCAGATCATGGCACTGTTAACATTGTACTATACCAAATACAGAAAAATCTCCTTTACCTAACTTTGTAAAAAATCGTGAAAGCTAATGCAAATTTGTAATATTTACTGATTCATTTCATGCAAATACTTAGTTATGTGTCTGTTTGAGAAATACATTTTTATTTGAGATATATCAATGATACAACTTCAAAAGACCTTTAATTAGTTTACATGTAATGTTCAATTCCCACAAGTATTTTCAGCAGCCAGTAGGTAAATGCATTGTTCAAATCTGTTTCATAATCAGCATTGTACATGTCACTGTAGAATATTTCAACAGGAATGGCATTATGTATTCCAATTTTAGGATATTTATAGAGGAAAAACTATGGTTATTCCTGTATTGGCATATGGCTGTCATTTGTCCTCTGATCCTTTCTACAGTGCAGGGAACTTAAGATGAAATTAAACAGTTGCTCAGCACCTTTAATACACATAGCATCTTTACCAGCTGCGTGCAGAACATTTGGATGATAGAAGGTGTGAATTTCACCAACCGTGCTAACAACATTTCCTAGAGAGTGGTCCACTTTAACATCCAAGATGGCCAGACGGAAACAATTTGAAACAATTACCAGTCCATCACTGCTCGTCTGTAGCTGTGATGTGAAGCAATGAAACCAGTGCAACAAATAGATTTTATTTCCAACTTGCAGGCGTGTAAACTGGCAACATGAACATGAATAAAATGATGTTCTTCCAGAGTACAGGACTCATGCTACATCAGGAGCCTCTCTGCGGCTAGTTAAGAAGTGTCAACAGAAATAACATATGAACAGAAATAAATCTGATGCTACATCAGGAGTCTCTCTGAGGCTACCTGAACATAATAGCTGACAACAGAAACAAGGTATGAACTGAAACATCTGTCCAAAGATGGTTGTTAAATGGTAACATGTATGAAGGGTAATATCTCTAACAGAAAAATGGGGAACAGAAAGGTAGTTTATCTGTCTGAAGAAATGTAAATGAATCAACAGACAGACAGACAGACAGACAGACAGATAGATGATGCAGGGTATAAATAAGGCTTTATACCACAGTGGTAACCTATACACTGCAAAAAGCAATGTTCAAGCCATTCAGTGACAGTGATACACCAGTTATGGACTTCTCACAATGTATCCATGTGGACAGTGAAATCTGGTTCTTTAGTATGCTGAGATAATGCTTTAACCACTAGGCTATCCAATCATACTCCTATGTACAGGCATGTCTTAGACAAGATAAGGCCGTACAACCAATGATCATCACTTCAAGCTCAAAAAATATGATTAAACTAATAATTACAAGTTACTAAGAGTTACAAGTACTTATATATATGTCCGTTAACTGTATCAGGTTTTGGTGTTATTTCTTAAGACTTTCACATCCTCTCTTAATGAGTGTCTGAAGCATAAAGTCAGACAGCCGGACGTGGGTGGCCATTGAGGAAATCAGTGTCTGTAGATCTTGTCATTAGCACTGGATGTACTCATAAATCAATCACGCTATCATTTACTTAGATTAGCAGTGACATATTTTTGTCACCAATGTCAATAAACTACAACAATTTTGTCACAGATACTGGAAGTCATAAAATTCATTGATCACACAAGGAACTTTTCATGGATCTGTCACACACACCTCTTTCCTGTAGAGGGCTGGTGTGGTAGTCTAGTAGTTAAGGCATTTGATCATCATGCTGAATACCCACGATGTGTGAAGCCCTTTTCCGGTGTTCCCAACTGTGATATTGTTGGAATATTGCTAAAAGTGTTAAACTCACTCTCAGTCCTGTTTGATCACACAACACTGACATGATTCATTTGGAAATATAGGTAAAAATATAGTTATTCCTGTTACAGAAAGCAGCTGGGGAGGCCATTTTAGCTTTGATGTATCTCTAGTTGGACTTTCAGTTCAAATACATGCACCTAATTATGGTTTTTGGTCAATAAACTTTCCCATTAACTTCTTTAAGTGGCATTTAGAAGTTGGTATGATGAAGAGGAACAAGCATGATGTTTGATCAGACTTTGGTGTCTGCATTTACCAATTTTTTTTATACTGTTGAGAATCCTCTTTTTGTGAACATTTCAAAATCATACAGTCTTGCTCAAAAGTGGTAATTTCTTTCAAGACCAAAGTAAGGCTGTCAAAAGTGTTACTGTTGGCATGTTAAGACAATTCAGTGACTGATGTGATTTTGTATTTTGACTTCTACAATGTTCAGCTAATTTCATGCCTTGCCTGTGCATGTGTTTGTGATTGATGACATCAGCTGAGCAGTATATGCTTACAGTTTTACAAAAATCTATTGTGACCTGTACTTCATATAATGTATAAACACATGCTTTTGAGTAAATGTAGGGTTATGATAATTATGAAAATGATTTTGTCATATGTATTGCCATCATCAGATTAATGTTCCTCACACTAAAGGCTTCATTTGCTCTCCTCTAATTAATCTGCTGTTTCATGATTATACGATATTTATACAGCATACATATCCATGCAACTAGTTCATGCTCCAGGCACTGAAGGGTTCTCTTGATCAACGGATGTCTTTCATCTGACATTCATTTTAACCACCTCAACTCCATGGGGATTATTCAACTCATGCAGCCTCATCCTCACAAGACTGGGTAGACTAGGACACATAGTCACAGTATTTTGTCCTGTGATACTGCATGTTACAATACCCAAAAACAGGTATCTGCACATGTTCTTGTGTCCACTATCTGGCCACCTACCATTGGTTGAGTAGGTTCTAAGTGCACAGGGTTGTGTACTGCACACCTGGGGTTGTAACAACACTGAAAGAGTCTGTGAGTAATGTTAGCCCAGGGTTTTTACATGCGGCCACAAGTGGAGGTCAATCTAGGCACCTTTTGCTTACTATCACAGCACATTCGACAATTCGCCCACCTATCCCTTTGGCAAGGTATATGCTGTAATATAACATAATACTTGTCAAAATAGGCAACAAACCAAACTCATTACAGACAATATTAGTGATGTGTCCTTTTCATGTATTTTTCACAAAGAGAATCATATTACATATATTTATTACAAATACCACAGTAATTTCTACATGTATATCTGTTCATAAATGTGCTCAGCTAGTAGTACCAGAAATACCTTTAAGGACTGTGTGGTTAATAAACTTTATTATATTTCTTACGACTTTATTTCTTTTGATATACATGCTTTTCTTTCTCAGCAAGGCCTGTACAATGTCTTGTTTTATAGTTTGTCTTCAATTTAAAAAGAGAAAAAGGTTGTAGATTCTGTAGAAACTCTCTTGATCCTGAAAAAGGTAATGAGATGTTTAATAGTATGTCTTGTCAATCAAAAACAGTTATCTTTTTTTATTTTTTCATGAAATATTTCGGATAAGGAAGACTTTAAAACCAAGGAAACCAACTAAATGGCTGAATGATAAATAGTCATGGCAAAAATTCAATATGAATTAATTGATTTGCCTATGCATGTATTTGTGATAGGTGTCATTGGTGGGTAAGGATGTGCTCACCTGTTTGCATAATTATTTGATAGTGATTAGATATTAATTAATCAGATTTAATAATGTAATGTCATAAAAATATTCCCATACACAACAGTTCAGACTGTGCAGTAAATGCAAGATCGTTCATTATCCTGCACAAGAATCAGTAACGAACATGTTACCATTTTCCTTCTTCATGCATTCTCTACAAACAAAACAAAAAATTACCTTTGAAATTTGAAACATGGTAAATCCACTACAGCCATAAGATTAATATACATCTTTAACCAGAAATAATTAAAAAGATGACCTTTTCAATATCTAGAGATCTATCTAATAGAAATGAGACTTTGTCTATATGTAGACAGCAAGGATTAATCTCACTACCATGCAAGATCTGTATTCATGGCATAAAACATCTGTCAAGACTCCAAAATTCCAATATTGATCCTCTTTCAGTTTCTTTTCCTGCATTAAATCACTGTGACTTAAAAATGTCCATAAAGCAATTAAAAAGACAAGCTGGCCTGTAGGTAACAATGTTTTTTTTCATTTGTAGTTAAAAAAGTAAGTGTTTCTCAGAACCACTTATAGTAAAACCAGTTTTGACCATCAGGATATGCTCATCCATGAGGACCTACCTGAGATGTATTTTTTTCTCATTGCCTTGTCTCAGTATAAGAATACTTGACATTAAAATGGAATTTGTTCATGTTTCCGTCCACATTCATCTTTTCCGGAGTAGAACTTAAAAAAAAAAGTTCACTATTTTTTCACAAAACTTTGCACATAGATAGGTCTGATGGTGAACTGGTGCCCTTGATATTTTTGGAATTCTGATTAAAATATTTGTTTGATGTTTCCATGGCAACATGTGTGCATTGACTAAATTTAGTGGTAGTGATCTTTCCGGAGCAGAACAGTTTACAAGTGTACACTATTTCTTCACCAAATTTGGTGCATAGATAGGTCTGGTGGTGCACTAAAGCCTTTTGATAGTTTTGGAATTCTGTGTATAATATTTGTTTGCATCTCAATGTCAACAATTTTGACTTGTCTGAATTACGTGGTAGTGCTCTTTTCCAGAGCTGGACTTTAAAACCAGTCACCAAACTTTGCACATAGATGAGTCTGATTCTGAATAAACGATGCTTTTGTTTCCAGAGCACAAGGTTTACTTTGACCGAATTTGGTGTTAGTAATCCTTTCTGGGGTAGAACTTAAAAACCTTTCAATACTCTCCTTCCACTTTGCTATATATGCGCCAAAACATTTGACATAATTAGAACTAGTAGACATGCTCTTATAGACTACTTTGCCATTGCAGGGGATATTGATAACTTTGTCTTCTTCTCACATTTAAAAAGTTGTTCTACAGCCTATCAGTGTTGGTATTTACTTTTATGCTTTTAAAACAAATAATTTATGACCTAGTATAAAATAATTTGTACATTATTTTTCTCTCAGGGATTTGTATAGAAATTTTTACGTCCCTTAGGTTTCTATTTCAAAGTCTGTGAGAATCTGAAATAAATGTATAATAGCATTTTTAGTATTTTTTGTCTTATAAGCTGCATTTTATTATTTTCAGCTTAAGGCCATGTTTCAGTACAAACCTGGAGTCAAATGACCTTGGAATGGTTTTATGTAATATTTTATGTACTGGAAGAACCTGTTATGTCTGCAAGTTGTTGAATCAGAGAGGGGGCTGAACCCTTTTTGTCCTAATTCTGTGACTAATGAGGGAAATACAGAATAATCTGGTAATGTATGGCTGGATTATATTTCTCCAAAATAATGGATAACAGAAAGGGAATGGACCACATTACATCCAATGTTTCTGGACTTAAGGACAATGTTTGACAATAGAATTTCCTGGTTTCCAGACTTTTTATAAAGCTGTTGATACATCCTGAAAACAAACTGAAGACTTGGCCTCCAGATACATGCCAGCAAGATACTCTCCCCATGCTTTGATGTCACAAGAGACTATAAACATGCTTTTAGCTGAAATGAGTACCTTAAAGATTTAATCATTATGTTATTTAACATCAGTCCTTTTTTGTATCACTGATCTAGAGAATGGTTACACGAAATATAGAGTGAGTGAGTGAGTGAGTGGATGAGTGGGTGGGTGAGTGAGTGGATGAGTCGATGGGTTGGTGGGTGAGTGAGTGAGTGGATGAGTCGATGGGTTGGTGGGGGAGTGAGTGAGCAGGAGAGTGAGTGAGTGGGGGAGTGAGTGAGCTGGGGAGTGGATGGATGGATGGGTGGGGGAGTAAGTGTGTGAGCAGAAGGATGGGTGAGTAAGTGAGTGGATGGGAGAGTGAGTGAGTGGGTGTGTGGATGGATGGATGGGCAGGGGAGTGAGTGGGTGGGTGAGTGGGTGGGTGGGTGAGTAGATGGATGGGTGGGTGGGTGAGTGAGTGAGTGGTTGGGTGGATGAGTGGATGGATGGGTGGGGGAATGAGTGAGTGGGTGGGTGAGTGAGTGGATGGGGGAGTAGGGGAGTGAGTAGGGGAGCGAGCGAGTGAGTGGGTGGGTAGGGGAGTAAGTGAGCGGATGATGGCTGGGTGGGTGAGTGAGTGGATGATGGATGGGTGGGGGAGTGAGTGAGTGGATGACGGATGGGTGGGGAGTGATTGAGTGAGTGGATGGATGGATGGGTGGGGGAGTGAGTGAGTGGCTGATGAATGGGTGGGTGGGGTTAGTGAGTGGATGATGGATGGATGGTAGAGTGAGTGGATGATGGATGGGTGGGAGAGTGAGTGGATGATGGATGGGTGGGGAAGTGAGTGAGCGGATGGATGGATGGGTGAGTGAGTGAATGAGTGAGTGGATGAGCAAACTAGCAAGTGTTATGCGGTTCTACAAAGTTTGATGGCAGTAAGAGTGAGATATGTTTTTTCACAATAATGTATTTGCTGTTGATCTCACAGCTGTCCAGTCACCTTAGGTTTGCAGTGTTATGATGAATGTTTCAACCTACTAATATTCTGATGTTTTGAGGTCAAATAAAGTTTCCAAAGGTATACTTTCTGTCGACTATCAGTTAAGCATTCTTCCACAATACGAATAATAGACATGTGCGTTTATTTCAAAATTTGTTTGACAAGAGGAAGAGCTTGGTAAGGAAAGCATTTCCTGATTTTATTTCCCTCAGGGTGAAAGTATAGGCTAATGCTAAGTATCTGAATATATGTAAATAGGATAGAAACAAATGATTCCTTTTGAATGGAGCCCCAGTGAGAAGGTAGATTTAATTACGGTTTTAGCATTGCTGAAAAGCCTTGGCAGAAGGATATTAATGTGCTTCAGTACTATAAGACAGATTAGGTTAAAGTAATGAAAGTCATAGGCAAATATATACCTGCAGAATTAATCGATATGAGCTAAAATTAAGCTTTTGACACCTATAGACAGGAAAAGTTTATAGAACTAATCAAACATTGACTGAAACTTTAGTGGGTCCACTGTCAACCAATCTTACTTTGGTCATTAAGAGTAGAAGGTTTATATCAATCTCTTCCTCCCCAAGTGTCTTGTAATCAGTGTAATGACAGCACTACAGCTGCTCTAACATCCTGATTCATGTGGAATTAATGCATTATTTCCACCTGGAGCTCCAGCACAGTAGAATACACATTCACAATATATTGCCTCATTATCTGGGTAAGACCACAAACATGGACAGAATTCATAACAAATTTTCCAGAGTTCTTCATGCTATTAGAATCATGGGATTTGTCAGCAATCTAACTTGCAGGTAAATACATCACTTGGATGAAGAGGCTGAGCAGATACTCTGATAGGACTGGATGCTGACTTTTCATGCCTGCCGTCATCACTGGTCTGTGAAATGGAGATGGGGTCAAGATAATGCATCTGCCTTACAATAAAAGACTGAGGTCACAGAGGTGCTAGTTCAAGCTGACCTTAGTGTAGTAATGTCTAGTCCGGCAGCCATTTCTAAACCTGTTTTCCCTAAGACAATCCAAAAAAATAGAAAAATGTTTTGAGAGATGGGAAGGGGCTTTCGAGTTTAATGAACATTATATTTTTGATGCCATTGAGAGGATTTTATGGTTTGAATAAAATGGCACAGACTTTAAAATTTAACAAAATCAGGCTTCACTTTTTTATTTTTGCATGTGTGGAAATTCTTCTAAAGGTAATCATGGTCCACCTTAGCACAATTACCACACAGAGTTGTGTCCCTTAAACATTCTGGATCCTATGATCAAGATCATACCAAGATCTGCATGATGGTCTTTCCTCCCTTGATCAGTTGACATGCCATAACATAATGGAAAGAGTTATATATATGAATTAAAGCCAACTTAATCATAAATGTTTTGCATTATAAGTTTATTACAGTCTTGCACTGTCCAATGTGAGCTTTTTCATTGTTGTGATTAATTGGTTGCTATGACAAGAGCTTAATTCTTGCCATATTTAAGCTTTTGGCCAAGCTGTTATTAACCAAGACAGGTATGATCTAACCCTAAGCTTAACAAGGCTTAAAGATGCTCTTGGTGACCATCACTAACATAATGTCAAATTATACAGTAGATATTTGGTTATTGTGGAAACAAGGGGAAGAGGCATATCCCCTTACTTGCCATGTCTCCTTAACTGCTGAACCCTGCAATGAGTCACTGATCAATATTAATTATGGTATAGATATAAGCTTTGAAATTCATACTGTTCTGGTGTCCCAAGACAATTACATTTGAGTAGATGATAGTCCTCTTTGAGTCGGCTTTTGAGGACTTCCATTCTGAAACAGGTCTCAATGGTTTTGTTTTCCTACACATTGGAACTAGCTAAAAAATTACAGAAAATAATTAAACACTAGAATTTTGTTAAAGGAGGACTGTCTTTACCTTGTTGAACTTGCTGAACTGTTCGTGGAGAAAATAATTTCTTAGGCTTTTGATGATACATTACAGTCTGAAATGATGGTTTTGTCTGATATATCCCATCGATACAGTGTGATGGATCAGTACACATAGGTACTGTAAGCTAGGTTGTTGAAACATTTTATGCTCAGGTTTAACATTATTCTTTTCTTGAAAATAGGTGAACAGAGTTACAGTTTTTCAAATCAATATGATCCAATCAAAATGATGTCCTGAGCAACTCAGTTGAAAGATTTGAAAAATAATTCAGCATGATCGAGACATTTCTATTTCCAATGAAACTATTTCCACTGAAAACTCATTATCATCCCCAGTCATAGGACACTATTGTACTTTTTGATACTTTTTCAACTCTCTGGGGACCATACAGCCATGCTTCCTGCTAGGCACGATGAATTAAATACTCACATTGCTAGCACATGTTCACAGGTACCCATTTTACAGCTGAGACAATGTGGATCTATGTGTCTTGTCCAAGGATACTACACAAATGTTCCCACCTCAGGACCCAAGCCTCCACTCGGGATGGAACCTGGGACTTCAGTGTGATAGGCAGACACCTTACCACTGCACTATTGCACTCTACACCAAAGTAATTGCATTGCCATTATTATTTACTGGTACATTTAAAAACTGTTTTTTAACTGATATTTTTATGTGCTGATTTGGATGCTTCACATTTATGTACAAGACATTTAGAAGCTGATTGGCTGAATACAATATTCCCCTGCTGTGAGTTCCTGCCTATGTTATTCACATTAAGGAATTTCTGTATAACATGGATTTTGACATGCTGATTTGGACATGAGAAGACATGGTTTTCCTCATTATGGAGGAAATTGATTTTTTATGCTTCACACTTATATACAGGAACTTTGAAAGCCTTTCAAAAGTTGCAGCCAAGGTACATCAAGGTTCGAAGAAATACACATAATGAATTGAAATCATTAGTCGGTTATACCTGCTTGTCAGTCAAGACATGATGATGCAATTCTTTTAAGATAATGTATTGGTCTCAGTCAGTCTACTCTGTCTGCTCAAAACAGATGGAGGTGGACCTCCTGTGTGAATCTCCTGTGTGAATGTATTTTTCACCATCAGATGTATCCTGCTTGACTGTTTGGGCTTTACAGGATTCACATTTATGAAGTAACAACTTTGAAAAATCTGCTTTCCCATGGGCAGGCATCTCATTGTGAACTACACAAAAGAAATTGATCTGTATCATAAATTGTAACTACGAAATGTGTATGACAAATTGCTTGTTCTAAATTTGGTGCTATGACTTTTTGAGTTGGTAACTAATGATAGTAATGAGAATAACAATGAGAGTGTTTATAAAACGCCTTTTTCAGGAAAGATATTCTGCTCAAAGTGCACATTCTGATTATTATTATCATTATAGTGAGTGAGTTTTGTTTTACGTTGCACTCATCAATATTCCATCCATATAGCAGCATATTATTTGGCACTAGAGGGTTCATAGTCTCATCCCGCCTGGTACCCATTTTCTGCTGGATGTACAGAGGCAGTTTTGAACAAACTTGCGTGCCTAATATGGGACCAAATATATTGAGCTTCATAGAGGGACAGGAGTGAAGTCCTAGAAACTCTCAGAAGTTATGCTGCCAAATACAGTGAACCATCAAAGGACTCTCCAAGTCCAGCATTGCTTAACTTCAGCTGATTGTGACATGAGCACTATGCATAGGAACACACACCACCATGGCATGATGAATAAATATGTATTGTAAGAAACTCATTTAAAGTTTGTAATGAAATGTGTATGTGTGCAGACTTGGTCTCATGCTATAGGCAGGGCCAGTGCTGCTGTGACTTAAAATGTTTAACTCACTCATTCATTTAATAACCTCATATTGATTGGTTGATTCCTATGTATATGTCTTCGGATCTTATTGCAGATTAATACTTAGTCTCTGAATATATACATTTAAAAAAAATAGGGGACCTGTACCTTCAATGTATGATTGTTGAAACTGGGAGATATATGGGATTGAATCAATGTTGATACAATAATAATGGATGTTTTGAGAATGCATCACCACATGGATTTCATTCAAAGCAAAGCTGTTCGTTCAGTTATCCCCCTTGTTAGGTGATTGGAGTATGACATGAAAATTTCAGGCTTACAATTTTCAGTCAGTAGCATGTGATTTGACCCTGAAAACCCTGACTGTGCACAGATGCAAGAAAATTATCCAAAAAAATGGTCTTCAGTGATTTATTGACCTGCTTGAAAAATGTCAAGATTCATGAAGACACCCCAAGCATGTGTAGGAAGCTAGCACGTTGTGCATGTGCTTCCCATGCATTGTGTTTACATGTGGTGATAACATGAAATGATGCTGCACACACAAGATGCATGTCATCGTAAAGTTGGGTACTCAGTGGGTTTTATTTCTACCAGACTTCAAAATTCAGGTTCCCCTACATTTTTTGGAGAGTATATATAACTTTGATAGTAACAAACAAACCCATTTAAACTGAAAAGGCATCTGATGAAATCTAGACTTGCTTCATTTAGGGCTTCAGCATTACAGTGAGTGTTAGGCAGTAGGGAAAATAATGTGGTGCAGGGACTGTGAGACAGGCTAATCGTCTCACTGAATGGTACATTAACAGAGTAAAAGATCTAAGTTGTAAGATACGTCATGTGCATCATCATTATCAGCATCATAGGCTTGCAGCAATTTCAAAAGAGATTTATATGGAAAAAAATTCTTGGATATTTGCCTTGTGAAAGATGAGGTTCACTTCTTTGTGGATAAAAACCCATACATGAGTTGACAATTTTAACTGAATAAAATGTAAAAAAATGAGTATTCAATTTAATCACTTGACTGATCATCAAGTAATTGAGAATGCCACTGGATGTTAAATTGATACTCTAGTAAATAAAATACCAAGTACTTCATTTGAAGACTTTGACATAATCTGGTGATAAATATTGCAGCTTTATGCTATATTTGTTTGTAGATTATTTGATCTTAATATCAAAGGGATAAGCATGATCTTGAATCAGTTTTTCAGGGAACAACAAAAGAGATTCATCAATACATGGATTTTGTGCAACTTAAAGAAACAAACAAATTAAGTGCTCAAGTTGGCTTTGCACACAAGCCTGAATTATAGTAGAACAACAAGGCTCTGTAGCTTCACTGAATAATAAAATTACGAGCAGCCACGTTTAGCTGAGATTACTCAAGTTTCAGTGTCTTGTAGTTTCATAGATATGGAAAACAGTCACATCAGTCAACACATGCATTAGAATTGTTTAATTAATAAAAGACATTTGAAAAGGTTTTGTAACCAAATCCCCAGATAGGGTTTATTAAATAAAACCGTCTGATGGGTTAAGTTGCCAAAGCACTTTAAAAATAGGGGAACTGTAAAAGCGTTTAGTCACTTAAACATATTGAAAGAGTTTTTCAACAAAACCCACTGAAAAGGTTTAGCCAATTAAAACCTATGAAAGGATTTAGTCAACAAAACTATCTGAAAGGATTTAGTCAACAAAAAAACACTGAAAAAGTTTACTCAACAAAACTCTCTGAAAGGGTTTATTCAACGAAAAAATGCTGAAAAAGTTTACTCAACAAAACTATTTGAAATCTGAAAGAGTTTAGTCAGCAAATCCCTCTGAAAGGGTTTAGTCAAAAGAAACCCTGAAAGGGTTTAGTCTGCAACAACCACTGAAAGGATTTAGTCAATGAAACTTTCTGAATGAGTTTAGTCAACAAAAACCACTGAAAGGGTTTAGTCAACTAAACTTTCTGAATGGGTTTAGTCAAGAAACAACACTGAAAGTGTTTAGTCAACAAATCCCTCTGAAATCTGAAAAGGTTTAGTCAATAACCATTGTGAAAGAGTTTAGTCAACAAAACCCACTGAAAGGGTTTAGTCAATATAACCCACTGAAAAGGTAAGGTCAGTGCATCACACTTTAAAGGATTTCATCATTAAATGCTTTGGAAGGGTTTTGTCAACAAAAGATCTGGGCAGTCTTCCAAACATAACCTGCTTTGTGGAAATCATGTGTTTGCTGTGGAGACATTATCCAAAGCAGCTGAATTATAACTTTCTTAGGAAGCCAGTTAAACATTTTGGTTTGACAATATGGGACATGCCATGAGATATTCTTACCAAACACGTTTATGCTTTTGTTATAACAGAGTATCATTTAGACTTATATGAAGGTAATGTTGGCCTCAACATGGCAATATTTGTTTAGTATAATGGCTGCCAATTTGTGAAATGTAAACACATTTTGTTCTGCAACCTGGATGACATGTAACAGTAGTTTGTAAAAGCTGAGCATGATTGTGGTTTGTTAAATGGGCTGTGTTATAGAGTTGTCATGTTGCTTAAATGTTGAACATCAAATGTCATCATGACACAGACAGAAATGTGTGAGCAGTGGGTAAAATTGACGTTTGCAAAAATGCACCATCTTTAAAATCAGATTTGATTTCTGTTAAATGGTGGTTCTAGGGGCACCATAGCTGGAATCATTAATGTAAAATTTTAAGTCTTTTTGTCTTGAAGTTTCTGAGAAGATGTTGAAAATGTAGAATGTAAAACAGTCAACATGCCATAACATGAGTTATGTTGACTTTCAGGTGCGCACAGTCTGATGATCATCAAAACTAGTAATGACTGGCACTTGACGGCAAAATTACACTGAATGAACTAGGATAAAAGTAGTCTAGCTTGATTTCTTCTGTGATAGTTCAAAATCTTCATTAATATTGATAACACAATCACAACACAGCTGCATATTTTCTCATTGGACGTAAACACAGTCATGATTCATAAGATCTAAAATCTCAGAGGAGATGTTAATTTTTTCAGAAGAAAGAGATACACTTGGTAACATGTTACATTTTTGTAAAAAGTATGTTATTCTGTATTTGATATGTTACTACAAGCAGTATACTGATAACCATGAAGATAAGGTTTAGTGATGGGCCAAAAGAACATTTCCAACGTGACTGCCATTTACGGATAGACTTCCATGCTACCCTTAGAGATACCATTGCTAGGACTTTTTATATCAGTATTTCTCATTATTATCACTGACATTTCATTATTTTAAAAAGAAATTCACAAAATAAACAACTGGCCAAACAAATTATCACTTTCAAAGTAGAGTTAAATCTCAATGAGTCGGATGGTGGAGTCTCAAATATAATGCATACCTCAGAGTACCTTCCAGTCCCAACCATTTCCTGTTATGGTTGTCATCAGTTGATTTCTGGTTACATGAATCTGTCTCATAGATACACATGATGACTCGAGATGGAAAGTTGGTCCCATGAGATTCAAACAACAACAATTATGGATACATAAGCTGAAGTCAGTCAATGAGAGAACTTAATGGGTGTACCGAGTAGTTAACTGATCCAATTTACAAACAAGCATGGCTCACACCTTTCCACCCTTTTTTATGGAAATGGAAGAATTAGCACATGACATTGATGAAGACAGCACACATCCTGTCGTCAAGTCATCGATATAAAAAACGTCAAAGTCCTGTCAAGGACTGGGTGAATTTCTTGAGTTGGTCCCATGTACAAGCAATGAACATTTTGCCCACTTGGCAGATATCCACGAATTTGTGGATAAATGTAAGAGTAATTCACAGAAACAAATATAAGACTTTTTCCAGAAGTGTGTTTGCCTCTTTGTTTTAACAAGATTCAAGATGGCACCATGGATATCTGTCAACTGCCAGTAGATATACATGGATTTTGTATTTCACTGTGCTAGTATTAAAATGTATTAATATTCTGTTTGTTTTCATTATCTATGTCACCTAATGTGTTGCTATATTTTGTTATTATGTGCTGAAGACAGGAATTGTTTCATTTTTTTTTCTACCCTCACAGACATACCTATGTCTCGAATACATCAGTAGGTCGAATTTACTACTTGGTTCCCCAGCAGTTCATCTCATCGTGATTTGACTGTGATTGCATAAAAGACAAAATTTCGGGTTTCTTTTTTTATCAAAATATGAACATGATTGTGGGACATTGACCCAAATGCGCATGGATGATTGTTGCATACATTCTGATGTTGGACAGAGCAAGCATGTAGTACCCTCAAAACCAGCACAAATACACCAAAACACATGCAAGTGCAATGAAAGAGGGTGACTGGTATGGCCAAGATGGGGGTTTCATGTCAACTGGCAAGAACCTTTAACTGCAGCCAAGCCACCTTCAGCAATGGATAAACTGCTACCAACAAACAGGACAGACCTAATATTGGAAAAATCTAGAGTCATGACACCACTATGTCTAGCAGATCCACCTCTGAAACAGATTTGTGACAGCAACGTCAATGGTGGTGACAGCATTAGGACACACCATCAGTAGATGAACAGTCCTTCAAGAACTTGAATCTGGTATACAACTGATTTTCCTAGTAGCCTTGACCTGTCTACACTGTCAATGAAGACTGCAATGGCATGCTTTGTGCATGAAAGAGTGTTCTTTACAGAATTTGATTTTTGTTCAATGTGACCAATGAGTGCAATTGTTGAAGTTCATCAGTTTGATGAAAGAGGCATCATGGTACGGGTTCAGCAACAAGGTTATATATCAGGTTATTATCTGAGGAAATCTGAATAGAATGGCTATGCTGCACATCATCAAAATTGATTGAGAATACCTGAACAACATTAACATATACTGATGGAAAAGAATAAGGGAACGCTTAGATTTATTTAGAGAAATAAGACATGTTATCATGAAGTCTCAGACCTCTTGACCAAATACTTCTTAAAAACAATGCTCAAAAACACAACCATACAGTGCCATTTGCACGTGCAAAACATGCTAAAGTGGGTATAAAGATCTTGAAGCTTGGTAGCATCCTTCACTTAAGGAAGAGTAAAGGTTACAGAAAGGTCTACAACAATGCCAAGACAGTACCTAACCAACCAGCAGAAATGGCAAGCGATCGGGAAAATACAGGGTGGGATGTCAATTTGCCAAACTGCTAGGGACATGCAAAAGTCAAAAAGCGTTATTTCACGTTTGTGGAACTTGTTCCGTCAAACTGGTGACGTGAAAATGAGACCTGGTCGTGGCCCAAGTTCAAAAACAACTGCTCGTGAAGATCGACACATACGTGTCCTTGCATTGCGGGATTGCTTTAAATCCTCTTCCAAAATCAACATTGACTTCAGGGCTATCACTCATGTAAGAATAAGCGACCGAACTGTAAGGAATCGGCTGAAATCAGCAGGGTTACAAGCACGACGTCCCGTATTCGGAGTCAACATGACACGCCAACACAAGCGTCTACAACTGGCTTGGGCTAGACGTCATGGCGTCCGTCAGTTACGTCACTGGAGGTATACAATGTTCAGTGATGAATCACGCTTTAACTTAGACTTTGCAGATGGTCGAATTCGTGTCTGGAGACGTCGAAATGAGCGATTTCTTCCATGTATTGTCACACAACATGATCGTTACGGGGGGGTCTGTTATGGTGTGGGGTGGGATCACCTACGACGATAGGACTGAACTTCTTCGTGTAGATGGACGCCTCACAGGTTGTTCCCTTTCAATGTCGAGTTGGTCGAAACTTCGAGTTCCAGCAAGACAATGCTTGCCCACATACAGCCCGAGTTTCGATGGAGTTCCTTCAACACCACAACGTCACAGTGCTTCCCTGGCCGGCCAAGAGTCCGGACCTTAGTCCAATTGAGCATCTTTGGGATGTCATAGGCCATCGAGTCAGGGGTAGGGACGTCCAGCCACAAACACTGGACGCTTTGTTCATTGCTCTCCAAGAAGAATGGCGTGCTGTTCCAAGGGCGGTAATCCAGAACTTAATCCAGAGTGTACCCCGCCAATGCCAGTCTGTTATCCGCAGACATGAGGGACACACCAGATACTGACTTTTGCTATCCACAATGTCTTGTGTTTGTAAAATCGCGCTTTAATTACACTGACAGTAAATACATATATCCCTATACATTTCAGCGTTCCCTTATTCGTTTCTATCAGTATATTTCCTTGTCAAATGCATTCTCCAGACATGAACCCATTGAACATATGTGGTATCATCGTGATTGTCAGAATGTACCACCTCCTGTGAACTGTTAGGAACTTCAACAGACTCTCTTGGACTTATGGAACAGGATTCCTGCTGATGTCATCGGCTGACTGATGACTTCAATAAGGAAATGTGTGTAGTGGTGGTCATTCTCACTATTGATGATGTGTCTCTTGACTCATGTCTCATTATGTGACTCTTTAAGCACTTTCTAAATGAACTCTGTGTAATTTTTAATTTGAACCCCTTGGATCTTTCCTAATGAATGCAATTTGCAACAAATACAAGACCACCATTGCAAAAAAAGAAAAATGACCTTTCAGTCAAATTATTGGAAAATGATTCCTGTTTGTAAAATAATTATCATCAATCTCTTAAATGTCTTTGTTTCTGGTTTTTGGTCAAGTGAAGTCAGTGATGATTTTTCTTTGCTCAGCAGTAATTTCTTTTAGAATTAAAACTACCTCAAATCAATTTTTGACCTGTACCTCTTGTCATAGTTACCCAGACACTCCATGAAACTAATGTTAAATTCATCTAGCATGAAACTGGGTGACAAAGCTGTGCTTAGAAAGAGCACAGCCTATGGACATGAAAGACATCCACTTTGTATCAGTATTGCATCCCTTATCCCTTTCCTTATGAATGAAAGGATGCAAATTTACAACAGTTTGCTGAAATGAAGAAACAATTTACACATGATCAAGCATCATGTGAATGAAATTTTTGAAAGAATACAACTGTTGATACCAACTGACGCTGGACATGTCTTACATGTAATCTGTCCAATCAATTCATTTATTTCCTCAATAAACTGACCACAAATGTATACACTTGCTGACCTCCGGCATTATGTCTTGTGACAAGCATTGGCAATAATAACCACAGTGCCAGCTGGAATGGTCATATTATTTCATTAATGCTCTTTTGTTAACATCAAAGAAAACTGTTTGATGGAATTTCTGTTAGTCTAGATCATGATCTGGTGTATAGACACAGCTAAGCATACAAGCTTGGTTTTATTGATGTCTAGTAATAAGGGGAACTTCTGTCAGAACCAAACAAAGAATTTTCTTGAATGGAAATGTTGTTTTAAGTAGTATGTTGTTATACATTACATATTAAATAAAGTAAGTTTGTCTTTAAATGATAGGTATCTTGCATCAAGAATCAATTCTGCATGCATTAAGTCTCGGTAAGGTGAATATAGTGTGTTGATACCTTAATTATACAGGAATGAAGATCCAGGTTTGAATTGGTCTTCAGATATCCATGCTTGAATTGGGTGGCCACGGTCAGACTTGTTAACTTGGTTTACACATGTCATTGGATCCCAGTTCTGCAGATTGATGCCCTTGCTGTTGATAACTGCATTTTCTGGTCCAGACTTGACTATTTACAGAGCAGTGCCATATAGCTGGAAAGTCGCTGACTACAGCATTAAACAACAACCAATCAACCAACCATTATAAAACATACATGACAATCTTTTTACAATATTATGTCATTTGAAAATTCTTGCGTTGCAAAACCTGTTCACATCTCTCACACACACATTTCTAAAACATTACAAGTTTTCTTGAAATGTGAGAAGTTATAGACTTTCCACATGTAAGGTAACTAATTTGTAAGTTGAACAATGACAAAAATCATAAGAGTTTCAAAACCTGTACTTGAGTGGTGTGACTACACATACGTAGTATCACAGTTACCCAGTTATGGTTTCTGGTGTCCCCCGCCGTGATATTGCTGGAATATTGCTAAAAGTGGCATAAAACTAAACTCACTCACTCACCTACCAGTTATGGTTTCTTCCTAACATTTGTGGCATTGTGGCAATGCATTGGTCTGGAACCTAGAGTTATCATCCTTTATTAAAGGGAAGCAGTGCTGACCTTAGTCTATGAGACAACATGTTTATATGCATGCTCAGTTAAGAACCTGAGTCAGACCTAGGTACAATATGAAACAAAGTAACAATCTGGACATATTGCAGCATAGGACTACTGCTTTATTTAGGGAAAAGACTCCAAGCCATCAGAGTCACACAAAATCAAAACTTTTACTGTAACATTCTATACCACAAACCAAAAGTTTGGGAACACTCTAGAATTGATAGTAATTAATAAACTTAAACATGGTGAGGTCATTTACCCTGCACTGTGGCATGGTGAAGAGGCTGTGAGTCTTCCACAGTGTCTGTAGCTTCTTTTAGAGGAAACATTGCCACAAGCTGCATGGGTCCTGCAAATGCCCTCAACAGCTTTTTCATGTACATGTGTGCATTGTCTGGCCTGAAAGCAGCAGTGAAATATAATAAACATAATCAGTTGCTTCTACATTATGCACAGGAAGCTAAACAGACCACTTCCACACAAAATGTCACCCATTTGGAAATATCTGTGGTTACATACAAAAAAATCATCCTGTTAAAAAAACAGCACTATCTTTTGGAGTTTTAATAAGTAGATGGGTGTATGTTTTGAAAACAGAAAAAAAACCTCTTTACACAAAATCATCCAATCAATGCTGTCAGATTATTCAGTCTGCACTGAAGGCTATGAAGAAACTGCTTGTTAAACAACCGATTTGAATTGGTGTAGTACAGAAAAGAAAAGTAGTGTCTTCAATGAACACTTTCACAGTTTACACATCTACAAAGTCAAAATACTTGTAAAATATCTATGTTTTGTCAGAAGTAGACAATAATTGTCAGTACCTTGTAACAATTGTTTGGATTTGATAACAAGTCTCCAACATGAATGCACAATAGCATTCAGAAAGTTGTCATATGTGATAGCAAAGTGGTTATATGTTATGTATGTTATATTTGGGATTACACTTTCTCAGTAAAGTACAGCTTCTTACACTGTTGGGTCCCATCTGGGATTTAAACCCACACCCTCAGAGTCAGACCCCTAATTGCCATCACATAAAGTACAGCTTCTTACACTGTTGGGTCCCATCTGGGATTTAAACCCACACCCTCAGAGTCAGACCCCTAATTGCCATCACATAAAGTACAGCTTCTTACACTGTTGGGTCCCATCTGGGATTTAAACCCACACCCTCAGAGTCAGACCCCTAATTGCCATCACATAAAGTACAGCTTCTTACACTGTTGGGTCCCATCTGGGATTTAAACCCACACCCTCAGAGTCAGACCCCTAATTGCCATCACATAAAGTACAGCTTCGTACACTGTTGGGTCCCATCTGGGATTTAAACCCACACCCTCAGAGTCAGACCCCTAATTGCCATCACATAAAGTACAGCTTCTTACACTGTTGGGTCCCATCTGGGATTTAAACCCACACCCTCAGAGTCAGACCCCTAATTGCCATCACATAAAGTCAGCTGCCTACAGCACTCAGCCACCCCAGCTTTAACTTTGTGCTGGCAAGTATGTGCTTGACTCTTAGGTTGTGGGTTTAAATCCCAGATGGGACTCAACCCAACAAAGGTATAAGCATCCGTACTTTATTGAAAAAGTGTCATCCCAAATGTAATATGTTAAATTCTCCAACTGTTTCTCCATTACAGACTGAGAAGAGCTATTGCAAGTTAGTAAATACTGTAAATAGTACCTACCTGATCTTTTTCTGTGTACGATCCCTACCAATACCTTTTCTACCTTTTGGCTTTATCATGTCAAGAAATCTGTCTTCTTCTGACTGTGCGAGAAGACACTGTAGTCTGTACCTGACTGTTGGATTTTGCTGTCAAATCCTCAAGAGTTTGGCGGTGATTCCTTTTCACAAGACAAAAAAGTTGTCGTTCACTTCTTGTGAGGCCGCCCACTTCTCGTCAATGATTTCACTGAACACCGCTCCCGAAAATGCTTTAAAGTTTTCTGAATTGTTCTAGGGTTTATACCTGTCAAATCAGCAATTTTGTAGCTTGATTGGCCTTGCTGATCCAACTCAACAATTAGATTTCTTTGATCAGGTGTCAATTCTCGGTTGACAGGTGGCATAATAGCAGACGACAAAAATGTAAACAAAGAAAGGGAGGTAATCGTGCATTATGGGTGCAACACATATTTAGTGGCCTGTGAAATTTGTACCCCAAATTGCATTATGATTGCTGGCTAATCAACACGGTGAGACGCTTTCAAAGTCAGCCTGCACCTCAAAACATGGGCAGCGTAACATGATTTGCGAACAGACTTTTGGCCACTGATTGTATCATTTATATGATGAAGTATCACATCAATACTTCAGATATATAATTTTTGTTATTTTAATCCTGTGTTTCCTCAGGATTTTTATCTTTTAATCTCCCAAAAGCTTCATTTCAATTTATTTTCAGGCAAATAGCATCTGTCCATGATTAGAAATGGGAATTTTCTCAGCTAGAGAAGATCCCAAAATGAAAATAAACAGCACTTTGCTCATTGCTGTAGTGAAATCAAGACAGGAGAGAATATCTGTTAATTAGCTTTTTAATGGGGTCTGTTTGATGTCAGAGCAGGATATGAGTGTAAACTTATTTCATTGTTACATTAAGAAACGTTGATTGAAAGTACAATCACGTTTTGTGCAGCAGTTTCTTACGAGGTAAGATTTATTGCACAACATCTTCAACAATGGCTTATGCTAAGAGCTGATGATGGTGCCTGAAAGATTACATAGGTTTCAACTCAATCAATGAATGTTGAGAAGAAAATTTTTCATTTTGAATCCACTGATTGAATCCGAAACCCCATGAACTGCTTCATATCTTGCCTGATGTTCAGAGCTATGTGCCTTTTAGATTCTGAAAAGATTATGCTAAAGAATTAAGAAATTGAAAAAGAAACTACTCTTTTCGATTTCATGTGCTGAACAAATACTCGTCACATGCAGGAGCGATACATCTACTTAAATTTAAGCTCTTTGGGTTTTTAAGGGTGGTGAAAAAGGTTATCTAAAATTTTAAAAGTTTGAAGAGAATTCTAAATTTCTATTTCCACTGACATATTTTAATCCTGCTGTGCTGCAATACACATACTGATGCATAGAACCAAATCCTTTGGATTGGAGGAGACGACTTTTAGATTTGTTTCATTGCCAGTACCTTAGGTCTTTTTTCATTTTAACATTCATAAGGAATATTTAAAAAAGAAACAATCAAAATTAAGCCAAATTATTGTGTTAAACAATTAAGACAGTGCTGGCTTGATGTCTTTCATAGATGTCTTTGGACTAGGTGAGCTAAAATATATGAGCTAAAAAAACAATTCTGTATATTGAAATTATAGAGGAAATATTCTCAATACCCTTAATGATATCTACACAAAAGTTTTTATTTGGAGTGGAGTATCACAATTTGAAATTTATGATTGGAATGGAATGTGACAGTTTGAATTTTATGAGTCAGTGATTCACAGTCCAAAGCTTAAGAAAAAAATTGCTGACATTCGAAGGAAGCAAGATGGTATGCATTGTGATGAAATGTGAATCTCTTGATCACCAACTGATAACAAAACACGTTTCCGCTTTAAAAATGTGAAAGCAATCATGTTGTATTACTTTGCTGTACTTTATGAAAAGAGCAGATATTATCCAAATACCGCAGAGGTCAAAGGTTGCAATAACTCATTCAATATTGAATGACCTAAACCACTAAAAAATGTAGTGGTAAAATGTGAGTGCATCAGAGGATTTAGTGGTCTAAAACAGCATTGTAAGTTATCTTTTCTATTCTGCATTTTTTATTTTCCAGTGTTCATTTATATGTAAAATAACTGATCAAAATGTCATGAAATCAAGCTCAGTGCTCTAGCCTGTATGCTGAGAATGCTATTAGCCAGAAGAATGTTATCAGCTTGAAGATTTTCTTAATACGCCATGACAGGGAGGAATAATGCCACTTTCTGATTGAAAACTCTTTTAAAAAGTTGATAAACCTATTAAACACACTGTCCAGATCCTCTGTGAATCACTTTCAAGCAGACCCTGTGATTATTCATGTCATTTCAGAACTATGTTGAAAGGGCATGCGAAATTATCCTGTGATGATGATCATGTGATGATTATAATGATGAGTGAGTGAGTGAGTATGGTTTTACACTGCTTCCTGCAATATCATGGCAGGGGAAATGGGATTCAAACATTTTACCCATGTTGGGAATCGAACCCAGGTCTTTGGCATGATGAACAATGATTTTAACCACTGGGCTACACCACTGCCATGATGATGATGATGATGATGATGATGATGATGATGATGATGATGATGATGATATGCTTACAACACTGAAGGTTTGATTCCCTATTGGTTGTCCCACACCATGATATTGGCTGAATATTGCTGAAGGTGACATAAAATGTCACTCACTCACAAATTATATCAAAGATTTATTCATAATGTGATTTAATTTTTAATGGTTACACAAAGAATATGGACAGGAAAGATGTTTACCTGATTGAGTGTGTGAGTGAGGGTAGAAGAAGGAAGGAGGAACTGAGGAGGGAGGAAAGAGGGATTGAGAGGGGAATGAGCTTGGAAGCTTGGAAGCAATGCGTGTGTATGAGAAAAGAAAAATGTGCTACAGGTTTCAGATGCTTACTACCTGGGTGAAAGCCATAGGAATTGGTATGAGTCTGACAAGCCTGGAACCATGTTTGGGAAATTGGGCAAAGAAACCTTCACTAACAGAAGTAAGTATATACACATGCTACTACACAAATACACGTTTAACAGAATTAGCAATTGATTTTCACTCTAAACCAACTGGACAAAACAGAATAAAAACATTGTGGACCATACATTTATTTTCTTGTCCATGTTTGACCTGCTTCAGCCAATTGGTTCCATGGAAATTGTGCTGCTCCAACAATTGGGTCTCCTGTGCCCAAATGTGAAGTGAGATGTGGTTTGACTGCACATTGAACTGTGTTATACTTGTTTGGAGGCAGTGAGTGTGGTGCATGTACTAGTACAAACATGTACTGCTTCTGTAGTGCTAGACTAAAGACTATTCTCAGAATACATATAATTTTGATAGAAGCAAGTAATCCTATTTCAATTGAAAAGGAGCCCCAGTGAACCTGAGGAAATCTAGACTTGCTTCATTTATTGCTTGAGCATTGCAGGGAGGGCTCACAGACATGCCATGCCATGCCCCAGTTTATCATGGATACCCCATGTGTCATCAGACACAGTGTACTGACTGAACTGACCATTCCTGGTTTTGTCTCTTGATGCTGGGTACCAGGCAGGCTGATATTGGACTGTAACACCTATACCTTAATACAGACTTAGTCTTAGTGCTAAGGTTACTGTAACACCCATAACTATATACAGACTTAGTCATAGTGCTAAGGTTACTGTAACACCCATACCTTCATACAGACTTAGTCATAGTGCTAAGGTGGACGTAACACTTGTACCTTAACATAGACTTAGTCTTGGTATTAAGGTGACAGTTACCCCCTACCTTTAAACAGACTTAGTCGTAGTGCTGAGGTGACTGTAACACCCATACCTTAATGCAGACCTATTCATGGTGTTAAGCAGACTTACACCTGTTCCTTAGTACACATTTAGTCTTAGTGCTAAGGTGTCTGTAGATCTAAACCTTAACACAGACTTAGTCTTGATAGTAAGGACACACTTACTCTTAGTGCTAAGGGTGACTGTAACACTTATACCTTAACATAGACTTAGTCATGGTGCTAAGGGTGACTGTTAGACAGATACCTTAATACAGACATAATCTTAGTCCTAAGGTGTCTGTAACACCTATACCTTAACACAGGCTTAAGACAGTCTTAACACTAAGACGACCACACTATAGACTTATGGAGTCTAAGTGATGTGGTTATTTTCTAGAATGGTGCTCCAGTCAAGTAAAACACCCTCCAGTCTTTGGGTGTGATGTGTCCAAAAATGCCAGGTAAGATGACTGTAACTACCTACTCTAACACAGACTTAAGACTGTCTTTGTTCAAAGGTCAGTTTCCACAAGTCAAAGATCATGTTGCAGGTAAGATGACTGTAACTCCCATACTACAACACAAACTTACTACAGTCTTAGAGCTGTGGTTGTTTTGTAGAACAGCACCCATGTAAGGTGACTAACTCACATCGTACAACACAAATGTACTATGGTCTTAGAGCTGTGGTTGTTTTGTAGAACAGCACCCATGTAAGGTGACTAACTCACATCGTACAACACAAATGTACTATGGTCTTAGAGCTGTGGTTGTTTTGTAGAACGGCACCCATGTAAGGTGACTGTAATTCCCATACTATAACACAAACGTACTATGGTCTAAGAGCTGTGGTTGTTTTGTAGAACGGCACCCATGTAAGGTGACTGTAATTCCCATACTATAACACAAACGTACTATGGTCTTAGAGCTGTGGTTGTTTTGTAGAACGGCACCCATGTAAGGTGACTGTAACTCTTATACCATAACACTGTCTTACGACGGTCTTCATGCTAAGGTTATTTGCACCCAAGTAACCAAAACAGCATTCTCTAACATGTTTGGGTATGATGAGGCCAAGAAGGAGCCAGAGACTCCCAACCCGTTGAAAGAACACTACTTATGTTATGTTTGGCTTTCATTAAACCCAAATGATCTTCAAATTAGTGTTAACCATAAACCACAACTCTCAATATGCCGAGCTAAACAGAGAGATAGCTGTAAGCCAGACTTGATTATGGATTTGTCCAAACTAAATAAACTGGCTTAAACATTCAGTCATGTTTGTCTTTTTCCGACATTCCAAATAATATTTTCCTAAAGCATATATACACAACTGTGTATTCTAACAACAAAGCTGGTCAACATGGAAAAACACTCTGCATCTATTGTATCATATTATGCTTGCAGTTGCTAGTTTATTCAGTAAATACTACTTTTGTGTGGAATATAGTATTACATTGAGCATAGGCCTGTCATCAGCAACTTTAATGTTCAGTCTCCATATAGCATTATTCCACATCAGGTCTAGAACAAAACTTGCAATTAACTCTCTTGGAGACTTAAATTAAATGACATTGTCATGAAACATTCCCATCTGTTCATGTACAATGTTCTATTAAATTAGAAAACAATTGTTTGATAGCATAAAAATGATCAAACAATGGTTCTTGTATTTATGGCTTTCAGTTCAAACATGTTTTACTACATGAAGATTTAAGAAGTAAAACAAAGCATGATAGGAGTGTAACTAGTCATTCAAATGATATAAGGGCCTGAAAAATACCGTCCCCCACCACCACCACCTCTAGAATGAGGTCCCACATGGACAAAGAAATGCCTTTACACAGAATTAACAAAAGACCTCTAGAGAGCTCTGGAAGGGAGTCTGTTGAAGATATTTATTATATTTTCATGATTCCAGCAATTTAGCCTTGAAAGTTTAACAAAAAAATTGCAGAATTTCAGCCTTAAAGTGAGTTGAAGTTCTGTGGATTTGAAGCATGCAACAAAACAACCTTGCTTTTAGGTGTCTAGAAATACCTTCAGGTTTATTACAACAAGAAGTGTGTAAATTCTGTAAATGAAATGCACAAATTCATTTGTTTGGAATTATAAATAGTTCAGTGGTTGTAAAACGTACACATTTTTTTCTGAATTTTGAACCATATGTTATTAGTGGAAGTTATTAGTGGCAGAATTAGTGCAGAATGTGCAAGACAGAAATTTAAAGATAGTTAATCATCATAAACAGAATTCATTGATTACAGCTAAAACAAAGTGCATTTTAGAACCAAATGACCTGCAATATTCAGATGACGAGTTAGACAACAAGCTTTCTGCAAAGTTGAGATAGTGTGTTAGTGTGTTAGCTTGATAAAGATTCTATAAAGTTCTTACAATGCATTAAACTGATGAGCTGATAAGTTCTATAAAGTTCTTACAAATTGATGACCTGATGAGCTGAAAGGTTCTACAAAGTTCAGATGATGAGTTAAACAGATGAGCTGAAAAGTTCTACAAAGGCCAGACAATGAGTGAAACTGACAAGCAGAAAGGTTCTACATGACTCTTTTCAGATGACAGTCTTGCAGCATATGCAATGGTCTATAGTTACAATTTCATGTCAGATTTCCACATAATCAGACTCAGAGGTTTCAGCATGTCACCTATCAAATTCCTTTTAATGTCGTTCTGAAAACTTACTGTCCAAAAGGTAATGATGTGTTTATTATATGGAAATCAGAGGTGTTTGTAATTGTTGTATTAATTTCTCCTGACATTTGGGCAGGCTACTGCGGCAAGAGGTTGTGTGTGAAAGTTCAAGTTACAATTACACCCATTAGTCTACAACAATCATAAATATGCATGCAATTGTTTGCATTCACCATATATAACAATGTTTATTATAGATGAATTAAACTCTTTGTCAGAATGGCAAATTGATGCATATGGCCACGTTTTGTATGTTCTTTGCTTGGTTGATCACTGGACTTTTGGGTCCAGACTTGATTATTTACAGACCGACGCCATTATAGCTGGAATATTGCTGAGTGCAGTATAAAACTAAACTCACTCACTCACTCACTCACTCACTCACTCACTCACTCACTTTTTGTGTGGAATATTCCTGCTTAAGAGTTCAGTTTCTTTATCAAGAATTATTGCTTATTATGTATAAGAAATGACTAAGTTAAAGGACACATGCAACGTAAAACACAACTTTGCAGATTCTGATACCTTTCAGTATGAATTTACCGAAACAAATCATCAAAAATGCCAATTCAGCCTATGAAGTTGGAAAAAAATACAATGTGAAAAAAAGCCCGCAAGATCAGAGTTCAAACGATTCACTAAATTTCCCCCAGCACTGGGGGAAAAAGTGGTTTCAACAGCTGTGCTGCACTGTGCCCATAACACATGCGCAGTGAATAGGTTAGCGGAACTTGAAACAGTATGCATGCCCGGAGTATGAGGTCGTGAGCGGTAGTCTAATCATGGTTATGTGCACAAACAAGTAGATTAAAAACTTGTTAATTGTGGTAAGCAGCCTCTGTCACTAAGAAAGCTCAATGTGTGCTTTATTGACACCTATATGTCTGCCTGCCCGTCTGCTAAGACAATATGCAATACACAGCTTCAATCATTGACCACATGCAATTTGAACTTAACACCTATCAGGCTATACGCCATAAACAACATAAATATTGATTTATGACTCGTGCACCCGAGTCCTGTCTCTGCCACATTATATAATTAGGCAGGTGTGATACTTTTACACATGACATGTTTTTATGTCTGTGGGTTGCAAACAGACTACATGCATTTTTCTTGAATCACTGGATCTGACGGAAACTGGTGCAAACTATTGTCAGTTTCAAGTCCTGCTTTGTACTCGGACATATGACAGTTTCCAGCCACACAGTTGTTCACCATCTCTACTGAGATGATTTTGGATTGGATCGAACGCAAATTCAGAGAACATGTATTTACAAAACTCAACATCTCTATATACATTCTTTATGGATAACAACTTAATTTAGTGTATATGATTTTGTTTGACAACAGTATATGATTCCATACTGAAACAATGCATCAAGTACAATAAAAAAGTTGTTATCCATTAAGAATCTTACTTTCCTGTGACTCGCCATACTTCTAAAATGCCCACCAAACAGATAATTTTTCTGTACACACAATAAACCCTCAGCGTATCAGCAAAAGAGCCAGCCAATTGGAAGCCATCATTACACTTGAGTGCATATCCACCCACTATGACTGGGTTTGGTCTCCTGAGAGCTTTGTTTCAAGGGAAGTAAGCCCAAGTACAAAATATTGCACTTTTGAATTGCGATTATATGCTTATAATTTTGTTTATTTGTTTTTTAACATGCAGCGACGTATATTATATGTCATGAATAAGTAATAATTGTGTTTTAATTGTGTTTGATTTTTTGGTTGCATGTGACCTTTAAAGATCATATGATTGCATGGCACCATAACCTTGTTCCATGGATACATGCTCATGCTATCAACCACTGATTTGCTGGTGATATTAATGGTCTCTGTGATACTGCTGGAATATTTTCTGTTGATTTTATACTGAATAAGTTCTGGGTTAGAATTGGCCCTCAGTAACCCATGCGTGTCATAAGAGGTGACTAATGGGATCGGGTGGTCAGCTCACTGACTTGGTTGTCACGTGTCAATGGTTCCTAGTTATGTAGATCAATGCTTTTGCTGTTGATCACTGGATTGTCTGGTCCAAACTTGATTATTTACAGACCACTGCCATATATCTGGAATAGTGTTGAGTGTGGTATAAAGCTAAACTCACTTAGTCAAAAGTCAGAAAAAATTAGAGGTCTGTTTTTTTTTAGGTTAGATATATAGTGATAATATAATTTTAACCATGATGATGATTATTATTTATACCATTGAATTTTTTGCCCCTTTTGACACAAATATTATTGACCAGACTCAGTAAAATATAGCAAATATGCAGACCTCTTTGTAAAGGTCACACTTTCATCTACCAAGTGGTCCAATTCCCCAATGCTTTTGGTGCATTAGCTTTGGTACTTTTGATTCTCTTGTCTGACATTGGGAGAAGAGCAAGGTTTGTTGCCAGGAAAACAAACTTCTGACTGGGTAATGCAGAACACTGCAGCAGTGGGGACTTCACATCCCGTCCAAAGTGAGGGAATGAGCCAAGACGCCCTCTAGGCTGTCAGGATGGGCTTATATGAATTATGGTACAAGTTCCTTTGAGGATATTTTGATATAAGGATCACTGCCGTGTACATCACGATAGAGGTCTTGCAGGATTTGTCTGATGGACAGACACATAAGACTCTATATATAGTGATATTATTTGCTAATGTGTTGTGACATTTTCCAGTTAGAATCAGAGACTTGTTGACATTACTGCTAAGTATTTGAAAATGGGTGAATTCTTTAGCATTTGTTTTTATTTCAGACAAGATAAAATACAAATATTCCAATCTATGATTAGTTTGTTGGTGACTTGTTTCAATGGATAATTTATTTGCTTTGGAGTTGACAGATATTGTCAAAATGAAAATCTGACTCTTTTGATTAAATATGAATATGAAATATCTCCTTACATGACATGTGGACTTTAATATTATTCACAATGTCAATGACATTTTAGTTCCTGTGCTCCTGTTCATGTGGAAATGGTTTTGATACTTTTATTAACAAATTTCTTTATCAGTATGCAAGTCAAGATGAAAAGGAACTTTATATGAATATATTATAAGCCAGACCAATTTTGTTTCATATTTTGCAGATTCATGTTCGTATTTTTAAAGAAAATAGATATTAATTTTACCCACTCCAAAATGAAATGATCATGTTTTTATAGGCCAAAAATGTAAACCTACAAGAAAATTTTTATGATTGCTTTTTTCCCCATATACACTTCATAAATTGAGCTAAGTAACATAATTTTAGCATTGAAAAGGAATATTAATTGAGTGGTGATTTTTTGGTGTTCCAGGTTTTCTGAGTGAAAAATCCATAAAACAAAAAATAAAATTGGTCTGGCCTAATCCTGCTTTAGCAAGCATACAGCTGTTAATTCTCCACTAATAAATATAAATCGAGATAATAAGTTGAGAATGGATTCAGACACAAACATCAAACTAGGGTTGTCCAGTGCTTGGTATATGTAATGAAACCCAGTGGTAGGGAAACAGCATATCTATTGAAACTAAATGCGTGGTACTGGCCTCGTAAAATGCCAGTGATGTCTAATAACTAAGATAGCATCAGACTGAAATCAATTTTATAGGATGATGGTTAGTTAACATTGTTCTCAGTGGGATTTACTACACCATCAGTGTTGAGATAGAAACTTATATACATTCTTAATTTTGCCATCTGAATCTTTAACCTCATTCCAACACTAATATCAAATTTGATGTGTCCTGAAATCAGGCTGACTTAATCAAATAAAGAAAATAATTTCAGTATTTGCAACATCATGTTGTGATTTTTGCAATAATTGAGACATAAAATTTACAGCTGATATTAATTTAATAAAATTCACAAATCAGACAAGGTAGATTTTTAACATGGGAATAGAAATGACATCTTATCTCAGTTATCACATTTACCCAAAAAAGCTGACTTCTACATTCTTATAAGATTCATGATTTCTCTTAAGAAATCTACTAACATCTCTGATACTTTTCAGGGGTGGTGGGGTAGCAAGGTGTTTGTTCGTCACACTGAGGAGCCAGGTTCAATGTGTGAATCCCAGTTTTTATGTTCCCTGCTGTGACGTTGCTCAGTGCAGAGTCAAACTAAACAACTCATATATTTCGACAAATCTCTTAATAAAAGTGTATCAATTCAAAACCATATATTGGAGATTTAATTAATTCAAATATATGGCATTAAACATTTTGATTTAGGAAAATCAAAAGCAGTAAACCCCCTATCATACTCGTAAAAGACAATATTTGTTTGTGTAATCCATGTTCAGTGTTGTAATACTAGTAACAGTTTAGCTCTCTCATTTCTCAAGCAAACCAGTGGTTCATATCATCCTCTGTTATCCAGTGTCTTCCATCTCCATCTTACCATGACCCCATCTGCCATTTTGCTTTAGGTATAACTCACAAGATGAAATGCTAAAGCTATTCAGTCAAATTGTGTGTCAGTTAAGTTTGGGAGTGAGGCCTGAACTGAAGCAAGTCTTTGAATTTGACAACAAATTTTTGGTGAACCTGGATTCAAACCCCAAATATTCCTGGATTGACTGGGAGACATAACTCTACAATGCAAATCCCATACAAGTTGAAAGGTAGGTGAGTGAGTGAGTGAGTGAGTGAGTGAGTGAGTGAGTGAGTGAGTGAGTGAGTGAGTGAGTGAGTGAGTGAGTGAGTGAGTGAGTGAGTGGCTGAGTGGCTGAGTGAGTGAGGTTAGTTTTACACCGCCCTCAGCAATATTCCAGCTATATGGTGGCATTCTGTAAATAATCGACTATCCAGTGACCAACAACATGAACATCAATGTGCACAATTGGGAACCGATGACGTGTCAACCAAGTCAATGAACCTGACCACTCGATCCCATTAGTCGCCTCTTACGACGAGCATAGTCACCTTTTATGGCAAGCATGGGTTGCTGAAGCCCTACTCTACCCTGGGACCTTCAGGGGTCACAAGCTGAAAGGTCATTTTATGCATTTCTTACCATTCTGTTTGTAATAGAACAAAGTGTCCCTTGAAAACTGGAATGAACTAAAGGCTAAAATACAATTAAGGAATGGAAAAAAATATTGTAGTTTTTAACTGGATATACATGAAAATGACCTCACCTGTCCTCACTTCTCCTCACCTCTCCTCACCTCTCAGCACCTCACCACCTCACAGCACCTGTTGATGTGATATTATTGAATGTTTTGAGAGTGCATCACCATCTGCACTTCCTTACAGCCATAGTTATTTGGAATGTAGTCGCTTTTGAAAGATGATTGTGTAGGGCATGTAATTTGCATGTATACGATTTTCATTTTAAAACAAATGACTAGGAACAGAAACTAACACTAACAAATGTGTGATGCAAGATGAGTGTCAAAATGAATGTTTTAAGTGATTTCTCGACCTTTTTGAAAAAACGTCAAAATCAAGAATGGGACCTACTGCATTGTGCATGTGCATATCATGCATTGTGTTTAGGGGTGGTAATAGAGTGAAATGGTGGTGCATTCATAAAATGTCTGTCCTTGAAACGTTTGTTGAAATTTACACTTCTTATTCAAATTGAAAGTTCATTTTTTGAAGAGTATATTACAAATGCTTCTACAAGAGTTGTTCTGACATCCATCATAGTCTTTCTCATTTGTATCAAGTAGATGAACTGCAACCAGACTAGAAAATTAGGACCTTTGGATTCATGTCAAAGACAGGCCATGACCGTAGAATGATACATTTATTGTGGTCTGGAGGTTTTATATTATATTTATTCATTGCTTTGTCTACACTATGAAATCCATCAGGAGATAGTGGATTAATGATAACACACCTAGTCCAGTATACTGTGGGGCTAGGTCAATGTAGGAGAAAGTCCCTTTTCAGACCATTGGATCTGTTACTTGTTTCTTGCTAGCTGGAATACTCTGGCTGTGAATGGGAGACCTGTATGTGACTTGGACTGGAGCATAGCATAAAAGTGATTGATGTCAGGAGCATGATCCATGTTGTAGGGCATGATGACTTGCAGTCAGCACTACATTGCTGAACCTGCTGATGACCACCATGATCACCTCCTATCCCTATCTAAGGTTATGGACTGGTATCTCAGCCAGAATAGCTGCATGGGAAAGGTGTGCCTCTGTATGTGAGTGTGTGTGCGTACGCGCATGTGCATGCGTGTGTGCATGGGAAAGGTGTGTGTGTGAGTGGGTGCCTGGGAAAGGTGTGTATGTGTGTCTGTCTGTCTGTGTTTAATGTTGTGTCTGTCCTTGTGTGCCCATGCATGTGTGAGTGAGAGTAAGAGAACATGTGTGAATGTGTGATTGTCTGAGTAAATGTTATGTCTATCTTTGTGTATGCGTGTGTGCATGCGTGTGTGCATGTGTGTGCGCATGCATGTGTGTGTGGAGTAAGAGTAAGAGAGCATGTGTTGTGAATGTGTGATTGTCTGAGAAAATGTTATGTCTATCTTTGTGTATGTGTGCATGTGTGTGTGTGCATGTGTGCACACACGTGTGTGTGTGCATGCACACAGGTGTGCACATGTGCACATGTTGTGTGCATGTGTGTGTGTGTGTGCGATATGACAGGAGTGCATGTGAGGTGTGAATGTAACACTTTCTACAGACTGTAGCCAACCAGTCCCTGCTTCATCCCATTAATGCTGAGTGATGTGCAGGGTAAGAAATACCATGTCTTCTAACATGTCTTACTTTGACATGCCTGGGGATAGAACCACACTCTTTCTGCTTTATCCACAGATGCTTTCATGTTTGGAACAAATATCAACACTAGATTTATTAACTTAGGCTGTTTCAAAACAGCTTAAGAAACATGTTTCTAATATCTGAAGTCTTTGACCCAAGTTAATTTACTTCAAGGAGAAAAAAAAATTGGAAAGAATTTTCCTGTCCTACAAAAGACATAAAAGTACAGTTTATTCTTGTTTATTATGGGTTGTTCCTGTTCCGATGTCATGGTAAATCCAAAGTAATGATTTACATTGACTTCCAGCCATGCATGGGATATCATCCCTAATCAATGTTTGATACACACCAACAATGGTATATGCCCCCTAGCTATTGGTACCTTCAAACTACAAAGAAAGATTATATGAATTCGTATCACATGTATTAATTGCTGATTCTGTGTGATCGCACAAATCCCCAAGCAATTCCACCTGGAAGCAAGTATGGTGCCTGGATGTGTCTTCTGTCTGTGCCATCACTGCCTTGCATACCTGACATTTGAATAGCTACTTCGTATGAACATAAATATATATACATATGTATATTTAAATACAAATATGGAACTGAAGGATGATGAACTTAATATACCAGTTATATGAATGCATCAAACTTTATGAGTTAAAGAGTGGGCGAGTAGGTGAGTGACTTTAGTTTTATGCCACACTCAGCAATATTCTAGTAATCAAGTCATGACCAGACAATCCAGTGATCAACAGCATGAGCACTGATATATGCATTGGAAAACATGTGTCAACCAAGTCAGCAAATTTGACCACATGATCCCATTAGTCACCTCGCATGACAAACATAGTCACTTTTTATGGCAAGCATGGGTTGCTGCAGACCTATTCTACCGCAGATCTTCACGGGTCATTTGAGTGAGTGAGTGAGTTTTGAGTGTGTGAGTGAGTGAGTGAGTGTTGGGTTTAAGCACTCCTTTGAACACTGCTTCTGATATACATTGATAGACCAATGTGAGATTTGTTTTAAATTCTGGTTTAAATTTTAAAAATATTTGGCTGAGATGATCACATCTTTATATTTTGTATTGCTTCTTTAAGGCCAGACTATTCATGTGTAACAGTTGTTGATATCTTTGTTAACTGAAGAAATCTAACATAACTATAGAGGTCACTGGGAAAATATTTTGTTTTGTATTACCTGTAAGGTGAATGGGCCACCCATACCTTCTGAACAATGTTACAGAGTCTTTCCAATTGTTTAAGATTCAGCTGAGATAAAAATATGTAAGAAATACATATTTAGTGTACAACTGTCAGCAGTACAATGTTCTCTTAGAGACCACACAGTCAGACCACACACATAATATGTGTCAGATTAAACAATGTTTCAGTCTGTGATGACGGTGCTGATTTGAAATGTGAGATCACTTTTAAATCACCTTTCTCACTGTAGTGAGAGAGTGAGTTTAGTTCTACACTGCTTTTAGCAATATTCCAGAAATACTACAACAGTGGACACCAGAGATGGGCTTCACATACTGCACCCATGTGGGGAATCAAACTTGAGTCTTTAGCATGATGAGCTAACGCTTTAACCTCTTGACCACCCCACTGCTCCCTTACAGCTGTGAAAGATGAAAGTAATAGTAGATGATGCTTACTATTACAATATAACAATTAACAGTTCTTGAATCAGTTTTATCAGATTCATAATCATACTTGAGAAATGCTATATATGAAATGCCTTTGTAGGGATTTTTCATGTCCATTTTTCTTGAGTGTAGAGTATGACAAATATTTTCTTGTTTGAAAATGGGGTACACATAAACATGCATTAATGAGCATTTTTCATGAAAACAACATTATCATGTAACACTGGAAATACTTTGTCAACAGGTCTGTCACAATTTAATCATGCAGTTACTCTGTCTGGTTGTAAGTCATTGTGCATTTAGACTTATGTTTATAATAAATTTTATCAATTTTATTGAATTTCCATTTGATAATATGTAAATTAATTTGGCAAAACAATGTGTAAAGTTAACAGCAATGAACATCTCACCATTACCACTTCTAGGGCATTGAAACAAACTTTAGATGACAGTGATAAGTCATACTTTACTCACTAAAGCCATACTTGTTGTAGTTCATCTTGTATCTATCAATATGTAGATATAGATATCTCATGTCTCCCCCTCAATAAATGTTCATTTCAGGTGTACTGTAAAGTCAATTCTTTATTCTGATAGCTAAGGTCAGACTGGATTAAATGACGATGTTGTCGCTTAAAAGAACCCCTTGTCATAAAGCTGAACGACACTGACATTAATTATCGGCTAACAATGTTTTACTTCACTTAATGAAATTGATGAAGGTTGTAAGTACCGATTCATTGTCCTCTAGTATCACTTCGGATGAAGGTAATTACAGGTCTTCATCACAAATCATCCGCACTGACAATTTTTTCCTGTCATTTTGCAGTAAGCGGAAACACTGTGTTGTTAAGTGGGTGATTGAGCCCTGACCTGAAGAAGCCTATGTTTTGTACACTTCAGATGGAAAACTGGACATGGGAAAATCTTCAGTGAGCATAATCTTCCCCAGAAGGATTTAGCTACTGAGTGAATCACATATCTGTTATAGCTGTTACGGTTTTTAAATCGAATTAGTGTTACCACTGCCATATATGCATGACCCTGTGTGAAGACTATACATTCTTGCACATCAAGAGGTTCAAGGTTCAATGTGTTTTTTGAACTCAAGGCCATTTAATATGTTTTATAATAAAATAGATAAGTATAATAAACAGAAGGTAGCATGTTTCAACATGTTTAAAGTGTAAAGTTAATATTTAGTATGATTTTTATTGGTAGATCAAGATATGGCAAATCAAGATTTAAGATAGTAGAAGCTTACTGCATGCGAGCCCATGTGGCAATATTTATAAAAAAGGTTCTATTCACCAACTTGTTATATCAGCCTGTGACCATATATCTTTGAATTGCTTCAGCAACATAAGAGGAGACTACTAGATAGGATAAGGGCCACTGACTTGGTAGATGCATGTCATTGTGTCCCAGATTGATGCTCATGATATCAATCACTGGATTGTCAGGTCATTACATACTTGGAAAATTACTGAGTACAACATTGAACAACAAACAAAGGAAATCCTGTAATAGCAATGCTATGGCAAAGTGAGTGCATGAATGAGTTTAATTTTCAGTAATATTCCAGCAATATATGGTGGCAGTCTGTAAATTATCATGTCTAGACCAGACAATCTAGTGATCAACAGCATAAGCATCAATCTACAATCAATTAGGATACAATGACAAATCAGCAAGTCTGACCACCGAATCTAGTTAGTCACCTCCTACAACAAGCATGACTTGCTGAAGACCAATTCTAACCTGGATAGTAACAAGAGTACTGTGCCAAAGCAATCCCTAGAAAGTAGTTCTGTATATGAGTATTCCTGGTATTCCTGAGCATTATGTGGGGCAGGATAGTTTTCATTCTGAAGGACCCTTGACCAGACACACACCAAGACACACTCCCTTTTCTGTGTCACCTAAGAATTTATCAATAGTAAACCTTGTCTGTCTGACTGAGGGAACAGTCTTCGTCTTCAGACCAATAATCAGATTGTATACTAGGGTACACCATTATTGCCGCGATCACACAGATACTGATTGTCAGTGGACAAGAGGAAACAGAAGTAGAGTTATAACACTGCAGTGTGGTACCATGTAGTCCCGAACAGGGGTCCTCCTGTGATGTCAGACAGACAGTATATCACAGAATTTCACTACATTTACACTTATCAGCACCCACTCTGACAGCACGTCTATAGTATATTGGATGATGATATAAATTGTCCTGGCTTGTCTGTCTGGGGATGGCAGCAAAGTTCACAGCCATCCTCTGGCATTCTCCTCTCTGCAGGCTGGTTCCAGACAGACTATATTTCTCCGCTGTGTCAAACAGGGCCTTTTCTGCTTTATATTCCTCTACTATGTCATACAAAGCCTATTTACTGGAGTATTGAGAAAATGAGAAGGAAATGAGTGAAATGCCATACATTTGGGTCATCCTGAAAGGTTTGGTTTGTGTAAGAGGAGAGTCATTCAAAATTAAGCATTGTTTTACTGTGTAAGTGAATATTGTGTATGGCTGATTTGGGCAATATTCAAGCAATATCAGCAAGGTATGTCTGAAAGAGGTTTTGTCTGAAAGAGGTTTTGTCAGAAAGAGGTTTTGTTCTGCAAACATGCAGTGTATAAAATGGATGTTGTGTAGTTGTTTATTGATAAAGAGAAGATCCATGATTGTCCCTCACCTCAGTTGTGCATATATACTGGTTAAACAACATTAATCTGTCATATACGCACGCACGCACGCACGCACGCACGCACGCACGCACGCACGCACGCATATATGCTGGGTAAACATTAGTCTGTCATATACATACCAGGCAAACACCAATAATTTATCATCATATACCAGGTAAACATTTCGTTCATATGTATACTCACAGGCAAACTGGAACCGGAAACTGGAAGGGGGAAATGGAGGCGATCTGATGTATCATGAGTTGTAGTAAAAATGTTGAATAAAAAATATTTCACGTGAGTAATTGTTCAACATGGAGTTGGAAACATGAGAGCGCAACCCAGTAAAGAAATACCTTTGATGATGGCAATATTTTATTTTGACATGAGAAATATTTTTCGAACCAAAGTGAGGAAAGTATGTTGCCAACCATTGCTCGCTTTGCTCGCATGTAAGAAGACTGGTCATTTTCTCTATGCTGTGCAACCAATATGCGCTGCAGTTTGCCTGTGATATACATACTATGGATTGCTTCCAGGAAGCAACCTTTACTAGGGTTAATCTTAACCTCCATTGTTTAACATTTCACTAAGGTGACACTAAGGTTACCTTATTGACTTGCAATCACCTTAGTGCTTTGTGAACGGAGGTCCTGATAAACAACATCAATCATTCATATATATATATATAATATTAATCTGTAAACATATACAACACTAATCTGTCATCATATATGTGTACCCAGTCAATAGTATTACCCTATCATCATAAATATATATATATGCTCAGTAAATAGTTTTAATCTGTCATCAAATATATACCAGGTAATATACCATTAATCTGTCATCAAATATACACCAGATAAAATAGTATTAATTTGTCAACATATGTACATCAAATACATAGCAAAATGTGTTGCTTATGAATTAACAACAAATATCTGTGATAAACAACTGATAAAATATGTGCACAAAATTGACAAAGCAAAATCAATATATAATAACAAGTGGTTCTCCATCTGTTGCATAGTGACCTTTAGAAATGATACAATCACACTGTAACTAAATCAGAAATAAACTCTGGAACAATTAACCCACATCAATAATCAGCTGTACAATTTCATTGTAATTTGCCGTGCCACAGCATAAAGTATTTTATTGTAAGCCTCATCTTCACATCAGCGGGTCTACAATGTCAACCACTGACACGTCCTCACATTATAAGATGAGTTTTTTCCGACACTCTGTAATGATCTTGCTCTCCTCCGCTCGTCAAGAAATACATGAATAATCAATCCAGTACTAATCAATGAGATCTCACTGGCTGCATCTGAAGACTTACTTGAGAAGCTTGCTGCCACCACACCAGTGGGAAATCTTGTGTAATGAGTCGGTCTTAAATAGCTGTGTTTTCGCACAGTTCATGATTACCATTCTCTGACATCATTGTTCAACAGTGATTTAATTCTCAGAAACTTGCTGCACTTTGATGAGAATGTTAAGAGTGTTTAGGGACTGGTCATTTATTACTAATGTATTGAAAATAATTACCCGTCCCTAATGCTTGTCACATTTTGGGATGATCCTTCCATGTCCTCGTTAATTTTTTTCCATGACCTTACTCAAAATGTTAAATGCAAAAGCATTTATATTTTTAGAATCATTTTCCCATTTTATTGTGACCCTTCACAATTATGTGCAGTGTATTCTATTACTCTCCCTTAGAGATGGTCATACGTGGGGGTAACCTCCCAGAATTCTTTCTGAGCAACAACCCATGAAGATCTTGCATAGAACTGATCTTCATTGACCCATGTAAGATGTGACTAACTGGTCTGAGTGGTCAGACACACTGAGCTGGTTGACACATTTCATCATATCCCAATTTTTGTACCGATCAATGCTCATGATGTTGATCAGTGAATTATCAGGCCAAGACTCAAATAGTTATCTGGAATATTGCTGTATGAGGCTGAAAACTAAACACACCCACTCACTCACTCACTCACTCACTCACTCACTCACTCACTCACTCACTCACTCACTCACTCACTCACTCACTCACTCACTCACTCACTCACTCACTCACTCACTCACTCACTCACTCACTCACTCACTCAACCAACCAACCAACCAACCAACCAATCAATCAATCAATCAATCAATCACAAAGCATTCATTTCAGTCTAGAAAATATCATCAAACTTTTTAAAAAAATATACAAAGAATAAAATATTGAGTTATTTTTTCGAGTTTGATCTGATCCAGCACCTTTTTAATTCCCCAGTCCTTTGAGTGTATCATCATAAACCACTTCACACGTTATGTAATCAAAAGATCATCCAGGAAATATTATGTTTCCATTAGGCATCAAAGAAACGACTTGCAGACATAGGTTAATCATAGATGGAATAGATCAATACTGTTTTCATCAACAGAGGTTCCTTTATGCCCACTCATGTTAAACAAGACTGTATTAGATGCAGCTTGGTTGCAACGGAAAGTCGTCAATGACTTCAGATACCTTCGCTAGCTGCTATTCCATCATAAAACATGGTCAATCAGGAAATGATGGGGATTCTGATGCTGTCTGATACAGAAGCATGCTCTTACTAAAAAATTAGAAAATCAGATTTTATCTAATTCTAGAAACTTTCTCTTTGTACTAAATGTGCTTTATATATGTCAAACAATAATTTGGACAAATGACATTTTCATTGTAAATATCTAAACATTAAATTCTTTTCACCTTATTTGTTGGAATTTCACCCTAGGATTAAGATTACAAAAGCAGAATGAAATGAAAGTTCTTTTTGTAATTAAATTATATAGTTTTATGTAGTTAATGGGCAATCTTGCTAGTCACAGCAGTTTACAGTCATGTTAATCTTTGTAAGATGTATTATTGAAGCTTAGTCTCCAGGATTATCAAAAAGGACATCTATTTTAACTCTTTCCTTCTGTCATTGTGACATTTCAGAACAAATACCAGTAAATGCCATTGAAGACAAAATGCCAGTAGTTTCACAAATTCACCCAGATGAGAAAAAGAGGTCAGTGATAGACTGAGACATATTTTGATCTGTACTTTAAAATTCAGACTGACAAAAAAAACCCATAAGGCTTCGACTGATTTGAGCAATATTTCTTCAGCCTTTGAAACAATTCAACAATTCAACTTTGGAGGTATTATTGATTCATCACTTCAAATGCATCTCAAGGAGCATCAAATAGCCATATATTCAGAAACATTGACTTGCTGCTGCATGTGTTTGTGAGGTGTGCCCGTGTGTGTCAGGACATGGTCATACCTGCATAAAGACATGATTTCATTAGTCATGATAGTGACTTATGAACACATGTTCATAATTTAGTTAGAATTATACAATAAAATCTGCTATTAGCAGATATTTCTGATTACTCTAAAGAGGGTTTTTATATAATTCAGTTGCTAGGTAACCCTGTCAGCAGCAAGGTAAATTGGAGTCCATTACATTGGTGACAGAAGCAACATTAGCCTTTTTATGCTGTCTGGGAACAGGTCAAATTCCTGCCAGTGATGGTCATTCTTGAGAAGCACATTAAGAATGTTTGTAAGATATATATTTTTTTCAATCTAAATATCACAGTCTAACTTTCCAGTTGGAAAAGAAGGATGTAAGAGGCATTCTTTAAAAGGCCAAGCCATCAACTACAACTCTGACAACAAGGCCTATTGGGAAATTACTCATCTTCACTCATGACATTTCGTTCAAGTTCATAGTATTTAACCTTGTGGAAAGTTTATGTGTCCTTAATACATCTCTTCAAAAGAATGTGCTTATCTGAGCACATCTCTATGTAAGTGTGCTTATCTGAGCACAGCTTTATGTAAGTGTTCTTATCTGAGCATACCTAATTGTAAGTGTGCTTATCTGAACACATGTACATGCTTATCTCAGCACATATAACATCTCATTGTTAGTTGTAAGTGTGCTTATCTGAGCACATCTGAATGGAAGTGTGCTTATATGAGCACAATTATGTGTAAATGTGCTTATATGAGTACATATGTAAGTGTGCTTATCTGAACTAATTTCTTTGAAAGTGTGCACATCTAATTGTAAGTGTGCTTATTTGAGGACATCTATATGTAAATGTACTTATCTGGACACATTTATATGAAACTGTGCTCATCTGTGCACATCTCAATGGAAGTGTGCTTATTTTAGCACAAACACACATACATGTGTGTGGGCTTATTTGAGTACATGTTTCTTTATAAGTATGCTTACCTGAGCACATCTACATGTAAGTGCATATTTTCAGCAAATGGATAAGAATGCACCCAGTTATGAAATTCCTTAAATTCTAGCAAGCACTACCATTCCTGTGATGATGGCCTGCATGGCTTCAAAATTGACAAAATATAGTTATGTTGCAGCTTCACATTCTTTCACATAAGATACATAACAACCAATCTGTCCTGCTTTGACATTTGGTTTATTATTTGTGTGTATTACATCATTGTGGATAAACTAACTGAAATATGTCACATGTTTCTACTGTAGAACAGTAACTGTTGTATGGGGAAGACAAATTCAAGCCATTACACATCCTTGGGTGATAACTGGTACTCCCTGTATGACCATTCTCTTTGCTACTATAATGTTGAAGGTCAATGTCACCAACTGAACCAGTTTCACTTTCATCAGGCAGTGATAAAACTTTGTAATACCAGTTGTATGTCATATATGCCCTACTTTTGTCTGCACATTGAATACACCCTGGAGCTGTTGGGTTTTTTAATCTTCTCGATGCCCTTATTTTTGGTGGTTGCATTCAAAGGTCATTCACACTTTCTTGAGGGGAGAGGGGGAACAGACAGACCAATTGATAGACAGACTAACCAACCGAAAACAGCTCTCACATAAACTCACACACAGACAGGGAGAGAGAGAGAGAGAGAAAGAGAGAGAGAGAGAGACACGCATGCACTGCAATTACCTGCCAAAAACCTACAGAAACTTTGGACTTCACCAAATGCCAAAGCTCTGCATCAATTTAGGCTTTCCCGGAAGTTTCCCAAGAGATGCAGATTGTATGGTGATGACGAAATAGGGATTACCATGTGTGCACGAACAGCAAAAAGAGCTCCATGCAACTGCATCTACTTATGCATGCATCCAAACCAAGCATTGTTCTAATGGGAAAGTGGGCTAAAGTTTGGAAGAACAAACAATTCTGACAAATTTAAATTGTGTACTTCTCAGTGGGCAGTGGTTTAGCCTTGTGGCCAAAGCATCCGCTCAACACGCTGAAGACATGGATATTCCAAGTATGGGTACCCCATTTCTGGTGTCCCCTGAAGTGATATTGCTGGAATATTGATAAAAACAATGTAATACCCAACTCACTCAATCACTATTTCTAAGTTTGCTAACTCAAATGTTATCACACCCATAGTAATTCTTAGGCACCTGTTCTGGTTGTTTTCCTCATTATGACAGTCCAATGAAGAATAGTAAAACTTAGCATCTACTAACATCTTTTGACATCACATAGCCAGGGGCTAGAATCAGTGACATTCACTCTACAGATACATGCTCTTTTGATTAAACCAAGAAACCAGTCAGCACAGTTTACAACCTCAAGGCCTAAACTGTGAAAGTGGGCACATAGATAAAATCATGGAATATAGCCCTATTTGAAAACTTACCCTAGTTAAAGTTTTCATGGTTCAAGTAAAGGTTCATATCACATTAAAAGACACTGTTTAATTTGCAGTGTAGCTGTCTGAGTTCTACAGCCTTATCCTTATTCAAACCCTGTAGCATGTATTCTGCCATCTCCTTCAGTATCTACTGTGACTGTTGCAGATACTCACACAAAAAAATAAACATACATAACTAAAACTTGCTCCTGAAACTGAAATTGGCAAAAAGCAAAAAAAGTATTTTTTTTTTAAATTTGGAATCAATAAAGCATTATTCCCTGAAGAATTGAAGAACCATGGTAGATACTTTAAGATCCATGGTTTATGCAAATACTCTAGGAAACTGTGGCCTTTGAACAAAATGATAGGATCAAGTTCTTGTCTGAATTCTCCGTGACTTTAATACATTGTCCTAGTTATCTAATTTCAAAGGCAAAACAGAAGTCTCTAGTGAAAACTCTAGTGAAGCTTACTCTAAATGATATATCTAAAGAGAATGTACTATCAAATAAAAAGTTTCATAATTCAATAGAGCAGATCTTTCATTTCAACTTGTGAAGACCATGACTGATTGACAATTTTTCAATATTAATCTGTGGTAGGACATTGCATGTTTATGACATATGTCAACTAAAGGAAGAATTTACATAATTGATCTTTATGATCGTCAAGGATACATTCATCATGATGAGCAAATTGAGACTGAATGTATGACAAATGGAGGCTGAATGTATACCAAATGGAGGCTGAGTGGATGCCAAATGGACACTGAATCTATGACAAATGGAGGCTGAATGTATACCAAATGGAGGCTGAATGTGTGCCAAATGGACACTGAATGTGTGACAAATGGAGACTGAATGTATACCAAATGGAGGCTGAATGTATGCCAAATGGTAGCTGAATGTATACCAAATGGAGGCTAAATGGATGCCAAATGGACACTGAATGTATGCCAAATGGACACTGAATGTATGACAAATAGAGGCTGAATGTGTGCCAAATGGACACTGAATGTATGACAAATGGAGACTGAATGTATACCAAATGGAGGCTGAATGTATGCCAAATGGTAGCTGAATGTATACCAAATGGAGGCTAAATGGATGCCAAATGGACACTGAATGTATGCCAAATGGACACTGAATGTATGACAAATAGAGGCTGAATGTGTGCCAAATGGACACTGAATGTATGACAAATGGAGGCTGAATGTATGCCAAATGGTAGCTGAATGTATACCAAATGGAGGCTGAATGGATGCCAAATGGACACTGAATGTATGCCAAATGGACACTGAATGTATGACAAATAGAGGCTGAATGTATGCCAAATGGACACTGAATGTATGACAAATGGAGGCTGAATGTATACCAAATGGAGACTGAATGTATGCCAAATGGTGGCTGAATGTATACCAAATGGTGACTGAATGTATACCAAATGGAGACTGAATGCATACCAAATGGAGACTGAATGTATGCCAAATGGAGACTGAATGTTGTTATGCCTTTGTTGTAACTTAACCTAATGAATATGTTCATGTTTGCCATGCATCAGAAGCATGAAAACTGCCATCTGGTTGATATCACATGCTAACTTAAACTGCTTACATGACAACTTATTCAGATTATATAAAATATAATTCTGAGATTGTTTTTTCTTCTTTGTATTTTGCTGTCTAGTGTTGACACTAAACTAACTCCTAAAAACAGTCTCACTTTGGTATGAATATGAACATGCAGATGACACATTCCAGATGCTCAGATTTCAATATTGAAAGCCAGACAAAACTGATATAAACCACTGGATATCTTGCAATTCAAGCCAAAATTAAAATGATCATTGGCACACATCCCAAAACCACAGGATCCATAGGTCAGTAATTTCAAATCTTGTATCTGAAGTACAAATTGTCAACCCTAAACCTGCTATTACTTACACAACCATGTACAGTCCTTCAACACTACCATCACTGCTATACTTTATTGATGGAGCTGTTTTAACAGACTTCTATTTTGTAGGTTAATGTTTTTGTATTTCACCAGTTGTTAACTGGGATCCTTTAGAAGAGATGGACAAATTTACAACATCATGTTCAACATATTCATCATGAGGGAACCATCTGTGCCCACGCAGTTTATTGGCCAGAAGAATGTACAGTGTTCAAAATAGCTGCTTGCCTGCTTTGAATTTACAAATCATCATGTCAGTTCAGGTTATTCTAAATGTCCACTGTCAATTTGTTTTCATTTAGTTGTTTATCAGAAAGATACACAAAGCGGTAAATTGGTTTTTTTTTGTTGTCTACTTATTACCACTGCTGTACATACACATGTGCTATTAGCAATGCATGGGCAAAGCTGAAAAACTAACCCAAACTTATGACAAATGTATAGTGAGAAGAGTCAATCAACTTAAATTACTGTTTAGTGTAATATACTTTCAAGACAAAATTTTCAGGCTGACACAAAATATATATGCTGTTACCACAAGGGGACAAGTAAACTAGGATGAATGCTTGCAGCAATTTCTGTTATCGTGCCCTCACAGTCAGTGAACTTTTGAAGCTATTCAAACCTTGGGAATCCATACCATAGATATGACAGTCAAATAATCTTATGAAAGATCTAGTATAATGTATGGTTAATATTGAAATGTTAAAATTGATTATAAATATACTGATTACATCTATTTTTTCAATACATTATGTTGTGGGTTATATTTAAGTACCAGACACACTGTAGCTGTTGATTAGATAATGCATAGGGCAATATTGGTATTTTTATTATTTTATTTGTTATTTTTTTCATACATTGTCACTATTCAGTGTAAAGTCCAGCATGTCCTGGAATATTCATATTGATCTTCCAGGTGTACAGTGAACAGTCTTGATATCAAAATATTGTCCTTTGTAATAATTATGATATGACTGAGCTCATCATTTCTTTTCTAAGGGTATCTAAAAAAATACCATTTTCTTATATATGTAATGAAGAGTGTTCATTTTATGTTGAATCCATGCAAAAACATTATGCCAAATCTCTTTGACACTATCACATTCATAGAATATGTGTATTATAGTTCTGACACATGTTCTGACACATTTTTTACAGAAAGCACAGACATTAGTTTTGATCAATTTCAATTTTTATTGCATTTTGTTAGTTGATATGCATCTGTGAATAGCCCTATATTGAAACCATTGATGTTTTACATTAACAAGGAAAGGGTAATAATACTCTTGTATAAACTCCCAATTTCCCTTTGTACTGTGGTTTTCCTTTAACATTTGGCATCTACTCCTTTTGTGTTCAAGTCCTGTGAAGGTCTAGGGTAGAATAGGCCTTCAGCAACCCATGCTTGCCATAAAAGACAACTATGCTTGTTGTCAGAGGTGACTAATGGGCCAGGGGGTCAGACTCGATGTCATTGGTTCCCAATTGCTCAGATCGAAGCTCATGCTGTTGATCACTGGATTGTCTGATCCAGACTCGATTATTTACAGACTGCTGCCATAATGCGGGAATTTTGGTGACTGTGGCGTAAAGCTAAACTGACTGACTCACTCACCTATCGTGTTCCACGTAATGGAAAGGCTTTTTCGCAATTGTTCACACATCTGAAACTTACCAGTCACACACTGAACAAATGGTTGGTTTCCACAAAAGGCTCATTATCTCTGTCTGTTCATAATATGCAGTTCAGTTTAGTTTTACATCCCACTCAGCAGTATTCCAGCTATATGGTAGTGGTCTATAAGTAACTGAGTATAGACCAGACAATCCAGTGATCAATTGCATTAACATCAATCTACACAATTAGAATGTGATGACGTGTCAACCAAGTCAGCATGCCTGGTCACTCGATCCCACCTTCTGACAAATATGTGTTACTGAAGGTCAATTCTAAGCTGGATCTTGATGGGCATGTAGGGTGGTGGGTTGCCCAAGTGGTTAAAGCATTTATGTTCACGCCAAACACCCAGGGTAATATGTGTGAAGCACATTTTTGGTGTCCCTGCAATTATACTGCTACAATTTTACTAAAAACAGTGTAAAACCCAACCCTTTTATTCATTGATAGATATGTTTAGTGAAGGGCTAGTAGTAAACAGAACAATTTGGAGGAGGTTGGGTAGCCTAGTGGTTAAAGCATTTGCTCATTACACTGAAGTCCCGGGTTCGATTCCCCAACATGGGAGATGATGTGTTAAGTCCAGTTACTGGTGTCCCCCGCCATGATATTTCTGGAATACCTCAACAGTCAACATAAATATAAACTCACTCACTCACTCACTCACTCACTCACTCACTCACTCACTCACTGTGGCTATTTCCTATTACAGAAGAAAACGAAGAGGATGAAGAAGAAGATTGACATAGATAGGTGAACCATATTTCCAGTTCAAATAATGTCAGCAACGACTGACTTTGGTTCAAAAATGACACTTTTTATTACACAAATCCTTCTGTGCATCTCTAATGAAGTTAAATAGTCTTGTGTCATACTGACACATCTTGTCTCATCTTGACACAGTAAGGATACAGTTCTGTGTGATGCTTCCTTTCCCTAGCCAGAGCCTTTCAGACAATTGACAAGTCTTTCAGACAATAGACATAAAAACCTGAGTAATAGTTTGTTGCCACACCAAGCAAGACAGTATAATGTATAATTCATGTTTCGTTCACCAAAAGCATACCCTGTGTTATTGCCTCTTAGCTCACATTGTGTCCACCTTCAAACTGGACATCCTTGATTCCTGGGATGAATAGTTCTTCTGATCCTAACATAGCAATCATATTATTAGTGATTATCAGCAGAGTAATGATGTATTATTGTAATCCTTAGAGCTACTGGTCTTTTGATAGCAAGTCAGACACATCTACCATCTGGTTAACTTCATGAGCAATTGCAAAGGCAATATGTCTTCTGACTGAAACCATAGACCTCTTCCTTATGTCTGAGAGGTTTTCTGTCAACTGTTAGATTAGAATCGCAGACATACCGCCAAATGCTTCTCCATAAAAATGAGACTTATAATCACTTACATAAGTTCATCTGCCAGATTTGAACTCCATGTGGAGACCTTCTGTTCTTAGCTAGACACTTTGTCAATATGACCGAAGAGGTAAAATCTGTCAGAAGTTAAAGCATGTCGGCCACTGGAAATGAACCACAGACCTGATCCAAATGTCAGCGCCCATGTCGATATGACTTAGTGAACAAACTTCACCTTGTCATGAAGCTATGTATGTCATTTACAGGATGACTCTTTGCCCTGTAACACATCTTGCTTAGAATATATGTTACAGTCAGATTGTAAAATCAGTATAATAATTTCAGTGATTCCATGAAATGACTAAGAGGGTCGGCCATTTCTTTAAATGACTAAAATGTTTTAGTCATTTCATGAAATGACTGAAGTATGTTGATTGTTCTTACACAAAATGTGCCCCCTTTTAGTATAGTGAGTTATCAAGTGATGACCCATTCATTATGTGACATAACTTTTGTAATTTTGTGAATTATTATGTCAATAAAGCTTGTTGTCAAATACTTCTTGCCCTTTAATAGTCAGTTATATTTTCATGATACCATTTCAATCATTTAGGGAAATAGTTAGACCTCTAAAAAATCAGTAATTTCATGAAATGACTGAAATTCTTAGTCATTCTGCAAAATGACTCATTACACAATCTGACTGTAACATATATACAAAACTTATATATCATACTCCACAGCCTGAGAAGTTTTGTCCTATACTATCGACCTTCAGCTAATCATTTCCCTTTGTACAAGATCTGAAAATAACCATGGATAGTGAAATCCCAGTAGAATCAGAAGATGAAGTGTAAGTGCAAGCCCCACTTCTCCTGGCTACCACTCACATGACCCTGAAGAGGTAAACAAACTACCAATCACAACAGACAAATAAAATATCTACCAATCACACAGTTCCAGAAAGGTGTATCCCTTTGTGGGTAGTAAACCTTTAGTTCAGACCTAAAATGTTTTTTTAATAGTATTTTCGCTCAGAGTACAGCATTCATGCATTCTGCTAATGGATTATTAAATCAAATTTAAGTGAGGTACTATGTTTTAATTCAGAAGGGGAAACATATACACGATTTTCAAATTTTGGCTGAAAGAAAATATATCAGACATAGACAATATTCTGAAAAAAATTGTCGAAATCTAATGCTGGAAGTAATGGAAAAAGTTGTCTAACGATCATAGATCCTCTTCATAGATGCTGCTCTGAGCAATATTTCAGTACCATGTTTTTCTCAAAGCATAAGTGGAATCTCTTGAGCATAATTATGTGTAGTTCAAAACTACATCATATCCCTTTAGTGAATTTGGGTGAACAAACACATGACAATAAACTAGACATTGCTAGATGTGGTATTATGGTAATGTAAATTGTTATGTTCAGTTTAGCCTAAGTTAATATGAGTAATGATCCCACCCACTGGTCAACTGACAAGTCTGACTATCTAACCTTCTATGGCCACCAGTCTGATGCTGCCATTTTCCGGAACCTATAATCCCAAAGGATGAGACCTGTGAAGGTCTGAGTTAGAATACTGATCTTCAGCAACCCATGCTTGTCGTAAGGGGCAGGTGGTCTGGCTCACAAACTTGGTTGACACATGTCATTGGTTCCCAATTGCACAAATCAATGTTCATGCTGTTGATCACTGGATTGTCTTGTCCAGGCTCAATAATTTACAGACCATAGAATATTGCTGAGTGTGACATAAAGCTAAACTCACTCACTCATCCCAGTGATGAATATTAATCTCAACAAGGATTACTATGAACGGACCAAAATTTCCAGAAACTACAATCTCCCAATGAGAGAGCTTTACTTTTGAAGACAATGATGACAAAGTCCATGCAAATGTCACTCAGAATTGTCTTCCACAGGAGATGAGATTAAGCAATTCTGAAGACTGGTGTTATAATGAAATTTTATCACAATGCTTTGCAGGCTATTGTGACATCATTGGTTACCAAGAAGGCACAAACAAATAGCATCAGAAATCTCTGGAGTAGCTGGTTATCTGCAGTTATTACTGTTTACAAATTAACAAATCTACAATCATTTTGAATGATAGATATGATCTCTTAGTTATCAAATAATGATAAAATATATAGATAATCTGTAAAAAAATGTTTCAAACTCTTCACTAAGCCTCCGTGTAGTAATATTTTTTTGACACTGTTGATATACATAATATCAAAGGTCACCTCTGATTTCATATTTTTAGTCATAAGCATCTGAAGGTAAAATTGCTCCACATGATAAATCATTATCATGCCTTCATTTGTGGATAGTGATTTTTCAAATATAAAATTTTTATACTGAAAAATGTTTGAAACCAACACACACAAGCATAAAAATGGAATATTCACTACAAATTTGATATCACTCGTTTGCTAAGGTACCTCTTGCATAATACAGTTAAAGGAAACAAACATACTTTTGACAAAAAAGGAGTATGTTTTGTTCGTGCAGCTAACAAATAGATATGTCAAAGAGATTTTACCCAAGATAACAGAGCATGCAATGTAAGAAGAATCTCTACAGAACGACAAGCATAGAGTAGCTGCGGTATGAACATCAACACAACAACATTTTAGACTTAATGGCAAGTGATGTAGAAATTTGCATTTTAAGAACCTGTAGCACTCTTCTGTCTCTATGCAACAAGCATCTTTACTTTGTCGAAAAGAATACTTCATAAATCATGTCAGTTCTTTTTCAACTAACTATGACCGAGGGCTTCAACCTTATTACTAATTTACCTCTGCTGGGAACAATGGCTCTTCTCTGATGCCAAAGACTTCAGTAAATTTACCTCAGGGAAAATTCCTCTACAACAACACTAGAAAGCATCTGACAAGCAAATTTTCTTGGGACAGGAGTATCTATTAAACGCTGAAGTTCTATTTGTTAGAGAAAGGTCGACCTTGGGAGGTCATTAATATTATCAAGTGGACAATCATTAAATTGAGTAAATCTTGCACAATAAACTCTTGCAGTCAATGAATTCAGATTAATAACAGCAAGCTGTGACTAAAACCAGATTGAGGGTATGTGATGTATTCAATCTGGCAAATTTAATGCTTTGATTGAATTTGACGTCAGTTTATTTCAGTGTTTTGAAAATACAACCAACTTCACACGAAGTTAACATTTGGTTGTGGTCGCATAGCTTGAAGGCATCCGTAGCAATAATGTTATTTGAGTTTTTAAACCCACGAAAATTATACCTCAGGGAATAATTTGGCCAAGGTTAACGAGCTCCTTTATTAGATATAGCTGTATAAAAAGTTTAAATCAGGAGTCTCAGTCCTATAAAGGATTGTTCTTGAAAGTGGATTTGGAATACATTGCCACAATGAAACACTACCATTGTGCCGTATAAGGAGAATGAGGTTTTACTACTATATAGTTATCATTAAATAAGGAATATGCTAAAGACTTTACATATATTAAATCCTAATTCAATTCATACAGTAAAGTATTGTGTAGCTAAACATCTAGTGAATGATTATGCTTCTAAAACCAAATGACAACCAAACACGTTTACAATATTTCTACCAAAAAATGTTAAGTGTTCTAACAAACCAACACAAGAATCATTCATAGGTACTGTAGCTCACCTATATTCACTAAATGTAAATCTACAATGGTGAGGATGTGCTCATCCAGTGAACTTTTAGATGTGAATATTTTCTGTTGCATTATATATTTTGGGATATTTGAACAGGGAGGCTAATACTGTCTTAAGCTAATGTTCAGTGGTGAAAATTTTGCTAATAATGATTTAAGGTAATGTTCAACAGTGAAAATCTATCTAACAGTTCAGCTCAGTAGTGAAAATCTTGCCAACAATGTATTACAGTAAGGTTCAGTTGTGAAAATCTTGCTAACAATGCATTAAGGTAATGTGAAATAGTGAAAATCTTGCTGACAATGTATTAAAGTAATTTTCAATAATGAAAATCTGTCATACAATGCTTGATTAAAATCTTTCTAAATTTAACACCCCAGAATAAGTTATGATTTCATAAATGGTATAAGGACATGTAAGAAATATAGTCATAATACTCTTCCATAAATTCTTGAGATTTATATACTTTAGCTTAGAAATATTTTTAAAAAATCCAAAATATTCATGAGAATTTGTATTTCTATTTCTATGGAACTAGTTTTGTCAGATTGAAAAACTGATTTTTTGTCAGTATTGACATTCAGAATTTATGTTAGCGGTTTACCTTTTTGGGACCAGTGTGGTAGCCTAGTGGTAAAAGCATTTTCTCATTGTTGAATATTGCTAAAAGCGTCCTAAAACCAAGCTCACAGTTACCTTTTGATTGAAATGACTTTGACATGTCATGATGAAACAAAATCTAAATAATAGGATACCTTGTCTATGAAGTCAGTAATTACCCTATTGTTAAATGCCAGCTGATCATAAAACGACAATAATTAACAGGGCATTTCTATGCATGATACATCTTCCTTATTATGGTGAGTCTGTGGTAGACAAATTGGATCCCTTACAGAAAACTGGTGTAGATTTGTTGTAGAAAACTTTGATAAATCATATGGTCATTATCCAACAACAGATCACAAACTGTGTGGTGCTTTGTTTCAGGATGTAGAAGTGATATCAAACTGTGGTATCAGCCATTTTGAATTTTTAAAAATTGAAAACTTTAGGAACAGTAGAAAAGTTTGAAAGATCATATGATCATTGTCCAACAATAGATCACAAACTGTGTGGTGGTTTGTATCAAGGTATGGAAGTGATATCAAACTGTGTCATTGACCATTCTGAATTTTTTAAAAACTGAATCACTTTCTTTTCATTTCTTTGCTGTGGGTAGAAAATCACATTTCAATATGAAATGGATGTGTGCAGCTTTGAGTGAGTTTAGTTTTATGCCACTTTCAGCAATATTCCAGATATATGGCAGTGGCCTTAAATTTTTTAGCCTGGACTAAACATTCCAATGATAAACAGCATAAGCATCAGTTTACACAGTTAGGATACAATCACATATGTCAACGAAATCAGCAAGCTTGAACACCCAATCTCATTCCAGTGATTAACAGCATGAGCATCAGTTTACACAAATAGTATACAATCATGTCTCAACCAAGTCTGCAAGCCTGAACACCCAATCTTCTTAGTCGCGTCATACAACAAACATCGGCTCATTTCACAAAACTCTTGTAAGCTTAAGATCTCATAAGTTTCCTTGTAACATCCCTACCTCTTATACTGTACCATAGGAGGTACCAATGTTACAAGAAAAGTTTTTGAGAACTAAGGCTTACGAGAGCTTTGTGAAACAGGCTCCACATCTTCACAGAACAGTAGTTTTGAACAAGAATCTTTTAGTACTGATCTAATGGACAGATGCACAGAAAAATGAAGACCCACTTCATAAGCTCACCTTCTTGAAGTCAAGTTGAGCTAAAGACATAGCTGATCATATAACACTACAGAAAAAAACCCATGTAAGTGCAGGGGGAAAGTAATATTTACCCAACATGCCTATTTGCAAGATGTCAGTGAAGGCTTCCAGACACCATGTAACCCTATACAAGACACACATTGCCAAACACACAATCACCTTTCAAAAGATGACCTGTTTCTTCATCCAACCTGGCAGATTCAAACCAATACAAATTTGAAGGTATGTTAATGACAAGACCCTCGCAACTCATCCTATTCCGTGAGTAACCCTGTGACCTCATGCTGTTTCATAAGCCACTGTGTACAAAGGGACCCTTGATGCTTTTGTTCAAATGTAAATAAATGCAGATTCCGAGAGACCAATACAAGACATGCCGGCAACTGTAGGTGTTGTGAAAGCAATGATTACTCGTGCTAGCCTCAGAGCTGACTGCTCCACAAATGTAAATATTCGCCCGCTGTGATATTCAATCATTACAGCTCCATAATTATGTATTCTAAAACACCTATTGATTCTTCTTTGGATTAAACTTGAGCAGGAAAAAGAATATAATTTCATAAAGGGGCTGAAGAAATGCATTATTTTCTAATTATGATTGTGATGGATTACTCGTTTTCGCAGGTGTCCAACACATGTCATGTTCTTTGTATCTGATGAAAGCCCATTATTGAATTAATTTTGGCAGTTCGGCCAACATGGGCACACGTTTAAAGTCTGGTTGTGTGAAAGAAACATGATGGGATTAAAGCTGCTATTGGTGGAAATATGCATAGGAAATGGTGGTCCATATTGACGAAGAACCCTCACTTATAGTAATACTCCAAATCAATTATTCCATTGGAATATCAGTTATCAAGGTTATTGTTCTGTGGGTTTTGTCCTTGGTGGGATAAATATAAAATGTGCCAGATAAATTTTTTTCCCACTTTCAAATGACAGATAGAGAGGATGATGTATGTTTCAATAAAGTCATTGTTCTAACTGAAATAGTTTTACTTACTATGTATGCATCTGGTTTTGTGTTATTATAATGATGCATATAATTTTACTATTAGCAGAATATTAACCATTCTTCGGCTTCTCTGACAATACAGTTGACAATATTCAGAAATAAAATAGCTGAGGGTATTTGTTTGCTGAACTTGTCACTGGATCAAAGCTGGTTTAAACAATGTTTCAGTTACATAATGCAAGGGGTTTAAGATCTTTATATCAAAGCCTGAAGTATGTATGCGCCATTTGTCATCGACAATGATGATGACGACGGTGATGACGATGATGCTGACAACAATGATGATGATGATGATGATGATGATGATATCTGCTTTAAGACATTATTACATTTGTTTACTGTGGCTGTGATGTAGGTTCAATTCCAGCATCTCACCAGATAGGTCTCCATTAAAAACAGAGGTGAATGGAAGCTTACAGTTTGAATTTCTAACCAGCATCACACCTTTTGAAACTGCAGAAATAGACTGTGTTCATGATCTCACTGTAACCCTTTCTTCCACAAGTTGTTAAGCCACACAATAAATATTCCTTCTGCAATTAAAGCCACATTTGATTTTTCTAAAGTACTTCTCAAATTCTAAGTTCATCCATGGATCTCTGCTGATAACAATATCTCAAATTGTGGTAGATATCTTTTAGGTTGATACAGATGGAACTTGTAAACTTTCTAAGTTCAAGGCTAATTGGAGGATACTTTCAGACCCTTATCTACATAACTACATGTAAATGTCTTTGATCCTGTCCAGCTTAGACTGTATCTCACAGACCCACACATGGTCCTACATTACCTCAAGATGTAGACGCCATACAGATACATCCTATACCAACCTACATTAAATTCTGAGAGCTTGTAACTTAGAGTGGTACTTATGTCACATGTTATGCATTTCATTGTGTATGAAATGCCTTGGGGTGTTTCAAAAAGTTTTGTTTGTCTTATATTTTTAGTTTTTATATTACTTTCTTTATGTTTTCATAATGTTTATTAGATTTTCCTCATAAATTAAATTCAAATTTATTTAAACAATGTGTCATTGTTTCAATTATTTGGCAAAAAATCAAGCTTTTTCTGATAACTTTTATCATCAACCAAGATATGTATTCACCCAGATCTTCAGGAGTAGGATTGTTTTGGGATGATATTCTGGATGGCATCTGCTCTGTAGCCCCTGATGGAGGATTGACCTTTTGTGCATCACAGAACTGGTCTGTGGCATCAGTGCTGTCTCAGTTTACAAGTGGAGGGATGGAAGATGGAAGTGAAAAGGAAGTGGACACAAATCCAGGTGGATGTAAAAATGGAAGTGGACACAGCTCCAAGTGGACATCAAATTGAAATGGACACAACTCCAGGTGGATGTAAAAATGGAAGTGGACACAGCTCCAAGTGGACATCAAATTGAAATGGACACAACTCCAGGTGGATGTAAAAATGGAAAACACAGCTCCAAGTTGACATAAAAATGGAAGTAGACACAGCTCCAGGTGGACGTAAAAATGGAAGACACAGCTCAAGAGGCATCATTCCTTTGAAGATCCAGACTAGAACAGGTCTTCACCAATCCATGCTTGTCTGTAAGAGGGATCAGTTGGTTTGGCTTGTTGACTTGGTTAACACATGTCAGATTATCTTCTTTGTGTAGATCAATGTTCATGCTGTTGATCACTTGATTGTCTGGTCAAGACTTTATTAGTTAAAGACTGCTTCCATGTTGATGGAATTTTGTCATGTGTAGTGACAATAAACAAATCCAGAAGCATCACCAACAAATGACAACCTGTCTGTGTAGAAGAATATGCTTCATGTATGATGTCATCCATTGTGTGTGGACATCACTCCAGAGTGGCATCATGCCTGTCTCTTTGAGAAAATGCTCACAAGTTATGTTTTATAATGTTGATAAACATGTGTTGTGTTTCAATGCTCATTGCTACTGAAATCTTTTAACATTTGAAACATCATTTTTATGTCATTGTTTTCAAAATAGATTACTGGGTGTCAGTTTGGTAAGAAGACAAACAAATCTGGAAAAAAACCCGAACAACAACATCCTGCTTTAGTTGCATTAAGTTCCTCTTTTACCCTGATGCTAATGAGATCAGAAAACATCATATATGGACACCACACACTTAAACCATACAGAGGAAAAGAACCCATCCCTTCGTCACAACAAGCTAACGCCTTAACCACTGGGTATCTGTGGTTTCTCAAAATCCTGTGTTAATCTTGTGATACAAAACTGTCAAAGGTATATTTTAAGTAGGCACCAGCTTGTTGACAAGTCAATTTTCTTCAATAACAACTACTGTCTCTAGAAGAAGAATTCACCTGACACCCTCTGGGCAAAGGAGCTTACAGATACCACAGATATCCACGATTGTCAGTACCTTTACACTTTGTCTCAGCTAGATGACATGGTCAGATTACAAACCGGGCCAAACTTTGCTGACATAATTACTAAAAATAACAGTAAGATGATAAAAAGCATTAACCTTTCTAAATGATATATTTGATCTTTAACAAAACTATTAACTCATTTCAGTTCAGAATGGAATATATGTTGTCAGTGAATTAGTAGTAAGGACGATAGAAGTAAATGTGAAGGTACGGAGCCAGGAGATAAAGATACAGTAAAGTTCCTCATCATGAGTATCTGAATGGAGATAAGACTCACAAGAGACATGAGGGAATCATCTGTGCTTCTGCATCACAAAAGGGCTAGTTACTGGCAGTTCTATTGGCTGGTTATTGCTGATAAGAAACAGCTTGTGGAGAAAGTGATATTTGCAACACCTTATGTTTACTTGTTTTTTTTTCAATGAAATTGCTTTTTGAACTGATGGAAAACTAAGTTAAATGACCTCACATGCACATTTTTTCAGTTGGTTCTTCGGGTGAGTGAGTTAATAATTGAAAAAAACTTTGCATGCCTCCTTTGGCAATATTTCAGGAATATCATGCTGGGGGCCACGAGAAATGGGATGCAAACATTTACCCATGTTGGAAATCAAAACCCAGACCACTTTAACCACTAGGCTACAGCAGTTCCCCTGAATGATTTATGTCATCTTGTGCTAGTAAATTGCCAAGGGTATGACAAAATAAGGATGGTATATATCATTTGTATACTTTGACATTTGAAACTTGTAGCTAATGTCATTAATCTGAAACAGATATCTGGGTGTGAAATAAGTAATAACTCTTACAAATGTTATCTAACATTCTACTTGTCAAAAGGAGTCATATGACACACATTTTTGGTTTGATAGCACAGACTGATGGTTGCTAGATGTTATTTTTTTGTTTGTTTAATGCCACACTCAGCAATATTCCAGCTATATGATGACTGTGTGTAAATGACCCATGAAGGTCTGGGGTAGAACAGACCTTCAGCAACCCATGCTTGAGACAAAAGGCGACTATGCTTGTCATAAGAGGCGACTAACAAGATTGGATGGTCAGGTTTTAACATGTCATGGAGTCCCCATTGCGCTGATCGCTGCTCATGCTGTTGATCACTGGATTGTCTGGTCCAGACTCAATTATTTACAGACTGCCGCTGAATATTGCTGAGTGTGGCATAAAACTAAACTCGCTCACTTGCTGTGTGTAAATAATCAAGTCTGGGTCAGATAATCCACTGATGTATGATTACATGGCACAATCAAGTCAGTGAGGGTGACTGCCTGATGGGTAGTTGATGACAAAATAAGACATGGATCTTTTTGGATGGTTCATCTGGAAAGGCATCTGTATATATAAATAGATGATAAATGTGTATGTGGAAACACTGACACTTGGAACCAAGCCAGCTTCATAATGAACACATGGAAAAATAACCGCATTCTACTGATCATTGTTCGATATAAAGTATGTTTTTGATTGATGCTTCGACCATCTTATGAAACAATTAGATACAAAATGAAGATCAAAATAAGTGTGTGTTTCCCAAAGTAATATTTTTCATAATGTTTGATAAAGTTCAAATCATTTGGTTGCGAACTATGAAGGTGAACTGTTTAATTGTTGATGAGTAGATTTTTTTTCAGTCTTGTCATACCAAGAGACAAAACTATCTTGAATCAGTAAATAATTAATATCTTTATCTGGTATATTGTGAGTTTCCATGAACCAAAAAGTCTCAACTGACTAGATAACTGAATAATCAGTGTTGAAATGCTTGGTCGCTTCACAGATAAAGGTCATCACATGCCTATAATATCTTACATCTCATGACTTTTCTCCATATTTTACCCAAGCCATGCAAGTGTCATTATGCCAGTGCACTTGCAGTTTCAGGTATCATCATGTGATAATCAACAACCAGTCAGCTGCTTGACAAGGGATACTTTCAACCCACCCCCTACTACAATCTGATTATACTCATCATGATCCGGGTTAGAACTGACCAACCCATGCTTGTAGTAAAAGTTGACTAACAGGATCAGGTGGTCAGGTTTGTGCACTTGGTTGACAGTTATCATATTCCAATTGTGTTGAACAATGCTGATATTGATCACTGGATTGTCTGGTCCAGACTTGAGTATTCACAGTCTGCTGCCTGTTACCTGGAATATTGTAGAATGCAGCATTAAACAAAGTACCAACCAACCTACCCATTCACTATAAGTGTATTACCTTTAGCCTTGAGTACACTGATTAGTCTTTGATTAGGATTTACAAATCTCTGTTACCTAAGGGCAGGGGTTTTTTCTTCTCATACTGAAAATCCAGGTTTGATTCCCTAAATTGGTACAATGAGCGAAACCCATTTATAGTGTCCCCTGCAATTGTTTTGCTTGATTGCTGAAAGCAGTGTAAAAATTCTGTCTTATTCACTGCTATCACTTGTATATGATATTCCTAGGGATATAAGCTGTGAAGATCTGGGTTAGAATTGATAGAATACCTGTCATAAAATGTGACTAATTGGGTCGGTTCCCTGACTTGCTTGACGCATGTTATGGTATCCCAATTGAGTAGATTGATGCTCATGCTGTTGATCACTGGATGGACTGGTTCATATTTTATCATTTACAGACCTAAAAACCTAAAAATGTATTGACAAGAAACATGCATGTGGAATGTAATGAGAATTTCTTCCTGATATTTCATATCAAATATTTCTGCCAACTTTTTCACTTTGTAAATTAATATTTAGAGCAAAATACAAAATTTAATTTATCTAGAACAGTACACTTAAACTTTCTGGTACATTTGTTTGTCTATATAGGTTCAGATTATCTGCTTGCTGCTGCTGCTGCTGATGATGATGATGATATGATGATGCAACTGACTCACTCAGTGACTCAATGACTGACTGACTGACTGACTTACTCACTCGTTCAGTCACTGACACACTCACTCTCTGAAGGTAAGAATTAGTCTTCAGTTTGTCTTAAGAAGTGACAAGTGAGTGAGTGAGTTTAGTTTTACGCCACACTCAGCAATATTACAGCTGACTTATGACTGTACATAATCGAGTCTGGACCAGACAATCCAGTGACCAACAACATGAGTATCAATCTGCACAACTGGGAACTGATGACATATGTCAACCAAGTCAGAGAGCTTGCCCACCCAGTCCCATTAGTCACCTCTTACGACAAGCATAGTTGCCTTTTATGGCAATCATGGGTTGCTGAAGGCCTGTTCTACCCTGGGACCTTCATGGGTCCATAAGAAGTGACTAATGGGATTGGGTTGTCATGCTTGCTGACGTTGTTGACACATCAGGTCAAACAAATAAAGAAACAATGCTATAGCACAACATTTGCTCACTCACTCACTCACTCACTCACTTAGAAAACATATAACATTTTATGCATACATAAGAAATTTCTAACAAACTGGAAAAGAATTATTTGCACAGGCATACATTTCAATCTTGACACATTTTTGTTGTCCATTTCTTTTGTCATTATTTCTACCACACAAAACCAAGCCAGGTAGTTTAAAAAAATGCTGATGAGCATTTACGGCATTTCAAATAGTCTGGAAATGACACCTGTATCATGAATATTTTTTTACATGTGTGTTTTAATCAACAATCCCGCAGGTGGCTTCATACGCCATGCTCTTTCATCCCAAATGGATTAGATTCTTAAGGATAGCAATATTTACACACACTCTCAGCTTTTGTCCATGATACCCCAGCCCTCACACAGTCCCAGTGTCCACAATACATAGCCTTGCATTCCTACTGACCAGAAGACCTACATTTATGTTTACGGGACTCTCTAAAGAATGACTGTAATAAGAAATAAGAAATTTATTTAAAACTAACAAAATTGCAGCTTCTATTCCTTAAAACAATTTACGTCCTTTGATGTCAGCCTATCTAGACTAGAGCTGGAAATGGTAACAAAATGATTTCTTGCCTGTATAAACCTTTGAGCTAAGCTAACTTACATTCACTAGACATACATACATTATATACAGAGGTCAGCTCATAGATAGCTGGGTGAATGACTGTGTGGTTTCGAGATGGATCACCAGTGCAGGAAGAAAGGTCAAGCATAAGATTGATGTATCCTTCAGCAATTTTATATCTATCTGAAAACCATTTAACTGATCACATATGTGGACTGAAAGGTTTTCAGTGTTGCATCTGTTTGTTTGAGATGAGGCACCTTCTTATAAGAACTTAGATGTATGTAAATACTAATATCAAAGAAAGATGGGTGCATTTGTATTCATTCTGAAAGACAATGGGTGTATGTAACAGTACTATTTATGTGTATACCCCTTTTGGTTATGGCTGGAATTATCCAGACACAAATGTAGCACAATATCTGTTATACACCTGCATACATTTGAGCTGTTGTCCTAGTTATTGTATCTACATATAGATGCTAATTGTTTCAAAGCTATGTTTAACTGATTATGTTGCATGAAACTTTCAGGCAGTGGTAGAGAATATTTACATTTCTCTGAAAAGCATTCTTGAAATTTCTTGGCTGTTAGAGTAAAATGAAAGGTAGAGTAGAGGTAGAGGTAGAGGTAGAGTAAAATACAAGACTTACATGTTTAAAGTTGGTGACACCCAAGAGAATATGTATGGTCCTGACAAATCAAGATGAAGTTTTTTGACTCTTGACTGTAGGATTCTGGCTTGCCTTGGGGATGGAGCTCTGCAGAGAATTATGGCACAGTGAGTGAGTGAGTGAGTGGATACTTTAGTGTGTATTTTAACTCCAGTGAAGGCCCAAAGGACATGGCCATGGATCAAAATGACATGGATTTGAAACCATGACCAGCAAGACCTTCAACTAAGGGACACAACTCAGCATTTAGTCTAATAAAGCCATTTGAATACCTTTTGCTGGCTGTTTATTGAAAGCACATAAATGCCATCGTACTCTATTTTAAGCTGTGACCTGAACTGGAGAACTTCAACAATTTAGATGGATAATTATGTGCATTTCTGATCATCAGTTCTCTCCTAGAAGTGTTAAAGTCTAATGAGATAAATGATTAAATCTAGTTGAAATTTGACTCAGCAGATGAAATGTCACTTACACAACATAAATACCATTGAAATCAAACACCTGAGTCTTGTTTTCTTTGAAATACTGGCATTTAGGTTACTGTACATTCTAACCATTGAAACATCACAACCAATGTACATAAACATAAACACTAAAGGTCAGTTCTTGTGAACCATTAGTGTGGATGTTTCTGCTGTGGCCTGAAGTCTGGCAAGCTATGCTCTGCATAAGAATTGTAATAAACACTTTGATTAATTGCTATCATGGTCATGCCAAAAGCTTCATTTATTGTCAGTTACCTCCCTTTTTCATGACAGGATCCCAGATCATTGTCATCTCAATTTTCAGATCAATTCTGATTATGACTTGATTGATCAGCACTACACCTACAGGCTGTTCAGCTTTACCTGATCAAGTGTAAACTAATACATTGTCTTAACCTGTCACAACTAGTTGGGTCTATTATTGTGAAGGGGTGCGCCTTTGTCAGTTGACTGTCAGCATGTCCGATCAGCCAAGGAAAGGCTGCTGTTTAACATCTCAATGTCAAGAAATCGTCAGCAACTTTTTTAAAAAGTGGTTTTATGTTTCTGATATATGCATGAACACTAATAACATTCTCTGCTCCCCTATTTGACGAAGTTAACTTCACCTGCCGTTTGTGCCATTTGACCTCCCAGGTTATGCATATGTAGAGTAGATCAAGCTGAACAAGCTGTTTGTGCATTGTTTTTAACAAAAAGGACTTGAACACTACATACATTGCATCAGATGCTCTCGCAGAGAATCGTAATAAACACTAAGATTGAGTATTGTCATGATCATAACAAAAACCTCATAATTTGCAGTTACCTCCCTTTTTATTACAGGATCCTGGATGAGTGTCACTTCAAATTTCATGTCAACTCAAATTATGAATTGGTTTGTCAGCATTACACCTAATACATTTTTTTAGAAATAGTCCATTGTCTAAAAGAAATTCATCACTTCAGAAATTCAGCCACATTAAGATCGCATGCTGATATGTGTACATAGCACAATTTTAACTGTTGTGGATCTGGCGTCTATTACCTTCATACTTTAAGTGTGGGTGGTGCTGTAGCCTGACTATGGTCTCCATGACACCTTTGTGGTGCCAGGGAATTATAATGGACATCAAGGATTGAGTACTGTCATGAGTTTGATGTTGTGAATTACAAGTTCAGCTGGACTAATTTAATTATTGCAGTTCTTTAAAGTGGTGTGACAGTTAAAATTGACCTGAAAATAAATTGTTGCTGCCATCAGTTGAAACAGCTTGTCAGTGGTGAAACTGGGACTGATTGTCATTGTGATGATGGTAAAAACAGGTTTTATCTTTTGGAGCTGGTAAGTGCAAGAAGGTGCCATGCTAGTTTGCATGAGTCTGGTCTGGCAGTTTTCATAAAACAGGCATGAAAAAACAATTGTGATTGTGATGTCAGATAATCTACAGAATCTTACTGAAGTGTCTCCCATGATCAAATTGATCAAAACAAAAGTTACAAATATTCCAGGCAAGTGGAGGATATATTCACTTTTGTTAATAAAAAAGTCTTTATCACGATAAGGTGGATTTAAGCTTGTAAGTGCAAGATCTCTTTTTCTTGACATTATACTGAATGTTTGTGAGCGTATGTATCGCAGCTTCAGCTATTGCTGAAGAAATTTGTTTGTGTTGTCATGGTAACAAGTAATGTCACAATGGTCTGCAATGTAAAGTGATAACAACCTTGTGGAGGTATACTTTCTTCCTCAAATGCTGAAATGTTATGTTTGTTTGTTTGTTTGTTTGTTTGTTTGTTTAAAGCAGCACTCAGCAAAATTTTAGTTTCTTGATCCATCCAAGCACTGTCCGCGCCCATCGTTGCTTAATTTCACCTGATTGTAACCTGAGCATTATGCACAGGACCACACGCTGCCACCACAAGCTAACCATCAGGCTACCTCACCATTCCTGTTAAGGTTGAAAGACTGTGATATAACTAATAACTAAAGCATTCAAACCAAATTCACCATGTCAACGTAATAGAAAGAGTTGAATGTAACAAAGTTTCTTATTAACTTATACTGAGAAAATATGACATTTTCCTGCATTGTGGAGATTGGTTGGTGTGTCAATGAAAAAAACACTATTTGCACAGCTTTGTTAAAAGTGTATATTTTGGTTTCATGTTTCAACAGTAATTACTGCATCAAGCTGTGCATTTATGAGATATATGCGAGAAAAGTTAACCAGAATGTTTATTTCATGAGAGAGAAATTCTACAGTTTCAGCAAATGAGGTAGCTAACAATGTGGCAAATACTGTCTCCAGGATCATCAGTGCCACAATATCAGAGGGATATTAGTCTCAGAGATGATAAATGGTTGGCTGATTGTTGCCAGTATTTCATTTACATTAAAATTTTATTAATGTGGCAGAAAAGTCAAAGGTGATTTGATCCTAGATGTTTGTCATTACGATGAAACATGAAAATACAGATGCATATGAGTGATAAAAGATTACAATCAGTGTGAATTCAGGATCAAAATGGGACATTGGTGTTTTGGAGGTTGTAGCATTCATTCATCACACAGAAAACTTTGTTTGACTCTCTAATGGATACAATGTGTGAAGCCCATTTCTGGTGTCCCCTGTCATGATATTGCTGGATTAGTTCAAAGAGCTTCATAAAACTGTACTCTTTCTGTTGGGATCCAAATCCAGAATTGTGGGTTTTATTTGCAAAGGGATGAAATAGTGAATCTTCAGTAAGTAACAGTACTTTAGATGACAGTGATCCCATCCCCCAGCCATAGATGATGAATATGCAGGGAGTAGGTTTGGGTAAACAGGCTTTGTCATGATCATTTACTGCATCATATGTGTGTATAATTTATTAATGGTCATAAATAACCATTGTGAGTGAAATTATAGTCTTTTCCAATACACTTAAAACTGATTAGTTGTGACCAAGATGAATTTATGATTGGATCCTGATGTGATGAGGGGAGACAATTTTGCAATGCAGCTTTTTGCTGTTAGATGACTAGGTCTTGCAACAGAGAAGTAAAATTGCTGGCTACATTCTTGAGTTAGTAACTATTTTCTTTCTGTCCAACGTGCACATGGGGAATATGAATAAGCATATATCGTGAGTGCCGCATGAAAGTAAACGCACTCACTGTCATGACCCATTTACAGATGGCCACCATACAATTTAAATAACAAAATTTCGGAAGATTGGGTGGTCAGGCTAGCCAACTTGGTTGACACATGTCATCGTATCCCAACTGCATAGATTGTTGCTCATGATACTGATCACTTGATTGTCTGGTCCAGAATTGATTATTGACATACCACTGCCATACAGTTGAAATATTGCTCAGTGCAATGTTAAACAACAAACAAACAAATAAAACAAACAAACTTTCTGTCAGTTTAGGTTGTCCTTTTTTATTCTTATGTTAATATTTGACAGAGACAACATGTCATACTTTGAAACAATTTTTTCCTCTGTTTTACATTTCAGAATTACATGTTATAACTTTTCCTAACCCATACAACATCTAATTTAACATACATAAAAACACATTAACATTAATTTAATTGTTTTTCTGATGATATGGCTCCAATGTGTCGATCTGTAAGCAAAATATCAAAGGAGTGTCACCAAAAACAGACAAAGAAATGAGTGTTTGTATAAAAATCGTGAGAAATATCCGGAACCAATGTCTATTGCGTAAATGTTTAATGTACTTCATACATAGCCGATGACACAAACAGCGGCCAGGAAACCAGTCTCTGAAGTCTTTAAAGGTCCTCAAGGAAATCCACAGCAGTGGAATATGTAGTCAAGCAGGCTATTTAAAATGGCTTCTGGCATATATTGAACTCAATTTTCCTGACATACTCTGGGCAGGCCCTTTGCTAATCCTACAGCAATAACATAAGTCATATCTTCCATTAAGAATGACGGCTGGCTTCAACAGTAATGTTGCATGGTACCGAGTGGTGGATGACATTCTAAAATACCATAGTCAATCTAAAGATGGTCAGTCTACAAGCTCATGAAAAATGAATGAACCTGTATACCAGCTTGTGATTGTTAATCACTGTATCAAACTGGAATCACTGATAAACTGGTCGTATTGATTTTTTGTCAGAATATATACTTGACAAATACTATATACTGAAAAGCAAAAGAAACTCAAGTTCGGAAGAAATGAAATCTCATAAGAGTAAGTGCTCATGTTTATTTCTTCTGTTTAAAATCTTGACAAAAATCCAGAGTTTTGTTTCTTTTGCTGATGATTATATATACCTTAAGACATGTAATCACTGCATGTGAAGCCTCCTTTTTTTTACTGCATGAATATGTCCCTGGTGATATATTGAATTTCAATTTGATAATGTTTCAAGAAAAATATGTTCCATGGGGAAAATTCCCCCAGAGAAAATTGTGCAAGGAAACTTTTCATTACAGAAATACACAATCTTTGGCTATCACCTTAGAGAATCATACACTTTAAAACTGGATGTGACTTATCGATTTCAAATGTTACAAGACTGAAAACAGTTTATCAAGCTTAAGGTCTAAATGCAACTTGATATGTCTGTCAAAAACATCATCAGCGATAAACTAGTTGTTTGTTTCAGTTTAGCTAGAGTGTGCAGTCTTTTGCCTGAGAGTTTGGAAATTGCAGTAGGATGTTAATGTACGCAGATGCCTGGAGTGGTTTGTTGAAAATGATACATATTTGATTGTTTTATAGATTTGAATTTGCATCATTTTAACTGACATTCAGATAAATAAGTCAGTAAAGTTGTTAAATGCCAGCATATGTTATCTCAAACAGTTACTTAAGTCAGCAAACTTTTGTTGAATGCCAACATGTCTTATCTGTCAGTTAATTGAAGCCAGTAAAGTGTTGTTGAGTGCCAGCATATGTGATCTCTGTCAGTTACTTGAAGTGATAAAAGTGTTGCTTAATGCCAGCATGTGTGATCTATGTCAGTTACTTGAAGTCAGTAAAAAGTTGTTGAATGCCAACATATCTGTCAGCGACTTGAAGTCAGTCAACTGTTGTTGAATGCCAACATATCTGTCAGCGACTTGAAGTCAGTCAACTGTTGTTGAAAGCCAACATATCTGTCAGCGACTTGAAGTCAGTCAACTGTTGTTGAAAGCCAACATATCTGTCAGCGACTTGAAGTCAGTCAACTGTTGTTGAAAGCCAACATATCTGTCAGCGACTTGAAGTTAGTCAACTGTTGTTGAATGCCATGCATGATCTATGTCAGTTACATGGAGTCAGTAAAATGTTGTTGATGGACACGACATTTCTGAATGGGAACATGCAGCCACATGCGCCTGGCACATGTTCATTACAAATGAGTAATCTTATGATCATAGGTTAATGACACAAGCATTATATGAATCATGCTTCACAGTGGGTGGCAACGCTCAAGCTGTCAAGTAATAATGATACTTCTCCTTAGTCATGTGAAACTAGTTGTGTGATTGGACAGCATGTCAAGACCTTTGTATGATATTTCAAACATTAATGCTTGTATATAGCACGTAGCAGTCCCACCTACACAGACACTGACCATTTCAATTTATTGTATGGATGTGTATGTATGTGTGTATATTATACATATTTGAGTGTGTATCATATACATTTGTGTGTGCATCATATGTGCTGTTCTAGTGGAAGCATGTCTTAGACATGTCTTTACAATAATGTCATTGTATTAATGGCAGCGCTTGTAAGAACCATTCTGATATTTAGGTAGTTATATCAGTGACATCTCTGAAGGCAACCATATGTTGGTGTCTACATCAATGGCTGACTACGAACAACTCCTATATCAGGATGATTATATCAATGGCAGCACATCCAACAATGATTCAAAATATGGATGGTAATACTGACATAAGCATGTCTAGGAATCATTCCATATATTGGTATGTACATCATAGTAACGATTCCATCTCAATATCGGGGTAATATGTCAATGGTTAACTGTCCAAGAAGAATTCCAATATCACGGTGTTTATAAAATTGGTAGCATGTCCAGAAAACCACTTGCAACTATACCTGTATGATTTTCCAAATATTGTGTCTGTAGTCTCTCTCAAAAGCTCTAATGCATTGTAATGATAAAATATCCAGCATTTATGCAAGATGCATTTAAATTGGAATTATTCAAGTCTCAATTCATATTCATTTTTATGTAAAATTGTTGTGGTTTTCTTCTAAGGACTAAGCAATGGTTGTTTCTTCGAATTATACATTTGAACACCTTTAATTACGATGAGGCACTGTTGTTTTACATCATCTTTCTGAAAAGAAGAAACAGCACTCGGAGAATGCCATATATCACGTATAAATGCACGCTATTTTTTTTTTAGAAATTCCTATTTTAAATTAGTTCCAATAAACAAAAATTGTCTTTGTTTCCTGGTTGGATATAGTTCTAAAGATGCCAATTTCTCCTTGCATAACAGGTTTCCATAGAGATTGTTGATGTATAGAGATGTCTTGTCTGTTGTCTTCTCTCTAATGGCTAGATTTAGCAAAGCAGCTGTTTCCACGGATGGTCCATTTACAATTGTCTGTGATGTGGAAACTAGATTTGCATACCATGCACCATAAACAGAGGTTCATAATCTTCTTTACATCAATTTCACTGAAAGAATTCAAGAAGATATCAGGAAAACATCCATCATCTTTGTACCATTTTTTAAGTTGACACCTGCAGAAGGGGCTACACTGAAGCTCATGCTCCTGGTGTGCCATTTCTGTGGGGACCAAGTTGTTCATTATGTCGTGTGGTTGATTGTGTACAGGATTAGGGTTGACAGAGCCAGTGCTTTAGCTGGTCAATGCCCTACTTGAAAATTCCTAAGGTTGAATGGATAAAGACATTTTGGACAGGCCATGGTATAGTTTGAATATATAAAGATATTTTTTTTTAGTGGCCATGGTAAGCTTGAATGTCTGAAGGTATTTTACAAGTGGCACTGGTATATCTTGAATAGATAAAGATATTTTACAAGTGGCACTGGTATAGCTTGAATAGATAAAGGTATTTTTCAAGTGGCACTGGTATAGCTTTAATAGATAAAGATACTTTTCAAGTGGCCATGGTATAGCTTGAAGGAATGAAGATATTGCAAATGGCTATGGTATATCTGAATAGATAAAGATATTTTTCAAGTGGCCATGGTATAGCTTGAATGGATGAAGATATTTTCAAGTGGTCATGGTATAGCTTAAATGGATGAAGATATTTGTGAAGTGGCTATGGTATATCTGAATAGATAAAGATATTTTTCAAGTGGGTATGGTATAGCTTGAATGGATGAAGATATTTTTCAAGTGGCTATGGTATATCTTGAATTGATGAAGATAGTTTTTTCAAGTGGCACTGGTATAGCTTGAATGGATGGAGACATTTTAGAGGTGACAATGGTAGATAATGGTAGCTTGAATAGTATTGTTGGCGCAGCCTTAGTATAGTGACCTTGTTCTTGGCGCATAGAGGCTACTGGAGTATTTCTAACTGACCTTGATCATAGAAGATCCAGGTTAGAATTGATCTTCAGTAACCCATGCATGTCCTAAGAGGCAACCAACAGGATTGGATGGTCAGGCTCACCGACTTGGGTGACACATGTCATCATATCCCAGTTGCACAGAATAATGCTCATGATGTTGATCACTAAATTGTCTGGTTCAGACCTGATTATTTACAGACCACACTTCACTTACCTTCACTTCAAACTGATGCTATAAATAACCACATTTATAAGGATGGATGTAGTCACTTCTAGGGCCAAAAATGTAGTGGCCTTGACCTTCACTAACATGCTATCACTTATGTATGCTATCATTAGCTGTGTATTGACCAGACATGTTCAGCCATATTAAGAATCACTTGTGCTATTCCAAGTTAAAAATGATAGGAGTGCCATCAAACTCCATAGTAACAAGAGTTACTATGAATTTGTCAGTCGGCAACTGAATCAGTTACCTTATCGTGATAACGTATTACCTCCCTTAGTTGGATTACAAAATCCAACACATTAAAAACGTCTTCTAGTATGTCATTACTGCACAACTGTTATGTAATGGGATTTCTTTCCTGACATTTTGTTAGTGTTCATGACAGTTAACGAGAACATCATAGTTCTCAAAGGTAGTTAACAAGGGCAGAACAGGTAATGAGGACATCATAGTTGTCAAGGACGTGGTAGTTAGCAAGGGCAGAACAGTATAAGGACGTGGTAGTTAGCAAATTCAGAACAGTATATAAAGACACGGTTAACAAGGACATGATAACTAGCAAGCACATGGAAAGGGCACAGTATTATTCACCATGAGCACCTCAACACTAGACCATTCTTTTCACTTTGACAGTTAGATCAACTGATAATGATTTTACAAAACCACCTAAGATAAAGTTAAATACTCTTAATAAAGACCAGCACACTTCCTTAAGTTTTTCCATTTTTTATTTCAACTTATCATCTTGGGTAATAGCTTCCCTCAGCATTGCCTGACAAACACAAAGATTATACTCCCAAAGTATGGGCAAATACAAATAGACACTTCATTTGAAATCATGTAAAAGATTCCAACTCGCAAGATATGTCATTTTAGGTTTATCAAATAGGAAATGCTTTAATTAAGTACAAGACATGGCAATTGTAATTGCATCAGGTTGGAAGTCTACTGTTAGGAAGCTGATAGCATGTACATGTCTGTTTCAAAATTGATATTTTAACAAAGCAATAGAGTTTTGGCATGAATCATGTATAATTAGCAGATTTTGTTTTTACAGATAACAGGAACCACAATCCAACGACAGTGTTTACAACCATATTTCATTCAATTAATGTCAGCTTCCTTTTGTTTGAAACTATTCTCAAGAAAATAAAAAAAAATTATATGTAAGAAATACCAAGCTTGTGAAGAAACCTAGAACCTAGAAACCTTGTATTTTCATGTGTTTCCTTATTTGTTTCCATGAGTACATATTCAATGTGTCTTTCTATGTCTTGTCCATGTTTTTATGAACACCTAGATTCATCACTGATTTTTATTTGTCCATTCTTATGAAATTTCACAGCTATTGTGCCCTTTAAAGTTAATTGATATCATGTCAGAACATAATCAAGACTGGTTATTTTTTTGTGCTGTTTTATATTTTGTAAATATAACATCTTGGACTTTTAAAAGTAATGTAGTTATTTTCATGATTGATGCATTGGAATAGAATTGTCTATGGGTTTAAGGCCTGAAACTGACGCAGAAACAAAAAGAGATTAGCATATAATTTAAAACTTATAGATAAAAGACATAATGCAGTTCTCAGGTGTCTGAGAAACACCTGAGAAAATATTCATGGTGGAAATCTAAATACAATAAATAGTCCTAATCCATTAATGGATGAGTGTGAATGGTGTTCCAGAAAGCTGTATTAGGGTATTTTCAAATTATGAGTATGTGAGTTAAAATGTTCAGCAATATTGTTACCACATGAATTTAGAATTTTGATAAATAACCATTAATTATATAATCAATCCAATGTCATATTCTATATATAAATAAAAAAAAGATGGCATATGGCACCGGGTATTTTGCTTCTTAGAGAATGAAACTCATGGAGAATATATTATCAAAGGATGTACTTTTCTTTAATTGATTTGCAGAGATTACTTCAATTCCAAACAAGATACTATCCGTATGACAAGACATTTGAACTCTTTTATCCTCAATACTCAGATGATCCTTATCAAGAGTTGAGTAGGAGACAATCATTCCAAATAATAATTCTCCAGAAAGGGGGCTGTACAGATTAGGAGGGTTTCCAATATTCTCTGTATGATGCACTGTACATGTACAGCAAATGATTGATCCTCATGAGGACTAAACTTCAAATAATCGACCAATAATTATATCAACATGCGAAAACACAATTTTAATGTTTCTGTTATTGATAAAACATTATTTCCCCAAATTATTATCCTTTCCATGCTATTAAAGGCATCAATAAGTCTTAACACAATTTTGATGTTTTGCTTATTGATGAAACATGATTACTTAAAAATATTATCCATTTTTCGTGATTGAAAGTTTAGGGTTGAAAATGACAGATAACAGGTACTTCCACATGACCACACTCAGGCTTTTACCTCGTGGATGCAATGCATTTTTTGGAAATCATAATATTGATTTTTGTCCGAAAGTACAAAAATAAATCATC